>NC_080596.1:35010000-35348925 GCF_027887145.1 Ammospiza caudacuta
GATTGGGTTTTATGTGGTGAGAGAGAAAGTTCCTTGCCTTCTTCAACTGAAAATAAGGTTATGGAGATTTATCCCAAGTGAGCTAATTGACATTCCTGGTCTATCTTTTTGGCCAAGGGGGATTTAATAGCTCCAAACAGAATTAAGTGATGTAATAGAAGAGGATTTTTAAGTACTGTAGTTAAGATCCCTCGATATAGGTCGATATTACTGTTATCCTCAGTACAATTTCTGTCTGCTGTTGCAGGGAAAAACAAACCTGCAAGATCAAAAGCAGAAACTGTCCCTCTGAAGGGAGGAGACAGGGAGAGAAGGCAGGATCTTTATCCTTGCCAACAGCCTGCCTAGGGAAGAGAGGCAGTAACTCATCTTTCATGCAGAGCTGTGCAGGGAGGAGTGATCCCTGGTCCTGCAGTGCAGCAGTGTCCAGGGGCACATGAGGGCACACAGGTGGGGGAAGTGTGCCTGTGTTACTGCCAGCCCCTGTCCTGTGTGTCCCAGGGCTGGATAGGCACCATCTGCTTCCACCTCCTGTGACAGCAGCTCTGCTGCCCCTCCGGTGTCCCTGGTGACATTCCCCTAGTGGGGGTCTGTGACAGGCTGTTGTCTGAGCGTGGCTCCAGCTGAAATCCAGCCAGCTGCAGTACCAGGGGATGCGCAGAGATGGTCATTTCCTTTCTCTTTTTTTTTTTGGAGCAGCTCATAATAATCTATGACAACATTTCCTGTCCAGCCAATTCAGATGAGGAGGGGAGTATGACAGGACAGGAAATAGCATGCTGCCAAATTGCATTTGACTTCTTTCTTAGGCCATCACTGCTGCCTGGAAATCCTGCCTGAGGTGGTGCTGCTGGCAGCAGCAGCCCCAGGGAAGTTCATCTGCTGGGGATGCTGGCTGGTGGCACTTCAGGGCTGTCACTGGGTGTTCTGCTCTGTCCTCTCCCAGAGACACAACCTGTGCTGTCCTGTCTTGCAGGTGAACATCATTCCCATCATTGCCAAGGCCGACACCATTGCAAAGAACGAGTTGCACAAGTTCAAGAGCAAAATCATGAGCGAGCTGGTCAGCAACGGCGTCCAGATCTACCAGTTCCCCACCGATGAGGAGACAGTGGCTGAGATCAATGCCACCATGAGTGTATGTTATCTGGGGGGCTGCCTGCCCTTGCCTTGCCTGGCCCTGTCCTTGATGGCCCTGCTGGATCTTGCTTGGCTTCAAAACTGCAATTTTAGCACAGACATCAGCCTGGCCAGAAGGCTTTTGGGGGCTGGCAGTACCTGGTCTGAAACGTTTCCTTGTGTGACAAACACTTCTCCCCCGTTGCAGTTCTCACATCCTTCCCCTGTTGCAGTATTCCCGTCTCTGGAAAGGAAGAGGATGGGAGGCAGGGCCTCAGTGTGGTCAGGGCAGAGAGCTGAGGTTTGGCTTTCCTGTCCCAAACGACCACTGGCTGCTTCATGGGGGTGATTCATTCACTGCCGCCTTTGTTTCGGTTTCCGCTGATGTTCCAGCTCTCCACAGCCCATCAGTGGCTCTGGCTGTTACCTCCTCCCCTGCCTCTAGACATCGGGTGGGAGGGCACTAAGGACTAGACTGGACCTAGCATTTTAGTGGGGGTTACCACGGGAAGCAACTCTGCCAAGGGCCTGACTCAGGGTACAAAGGGAAGAATCTGAGCTCAGGGTTGCCGGCAGTGAGGTGTTGATTGGCCCCAAGAGGATGTGCCAGTCTTAAAACAAGTGCACTCAGATTAAGCTATTTCTTTGCTATTTGAAGGCTGCTGTGAGTTTTGCTGCTCAAGGGTTTGTAGATGGGCAATTATCTCATCCAGCTGAAGGTTAGACCCTCTCCAAAGCTCTCTATTGCCTCTCTTGCTGTTTTAAGCAGGGAGAAGCTGGCACAGAGAAGGCATGTGGCTCTACCAGCGTGCATTGGTGCGGAGCTCTGCCTTCCTCAGGTGCAGCCTGACTGCTGTTAAACCCCTTTGCCAGATAATCCCATCTCCTCTGCCCTGACATATTCCCTTCCCACCCAGGCTGTGACCACAGCTTAGCTGACACAGCTCCCGCTCCCAGAGCTTGCACCCAGCCCCTTTGGCTGCTGTTAAGGCAGGGAGAGTTTTCTGCTGGGCTGGGCTGGCAGCTGAGGTGAGCTCCCTCCTGGCAGCAGCCACACTTCTGGGAGTAGATCCCAGATTGCCGCCACCACACCCACAGAGAAACCTGGACGGAGCAGAGCTCCATGACTCAGATGTGTCAGCCAGGGCTGGGTCAGCTCCGCTCTTCCCCTTGCTCACAGCTTTGCCCTGTGTAAGAGGAAGCATTAGCAGTTCTTTGTAGCAGCAAAATCCCCCTGAATTTTGCCTTCCTTGAGAAGATCTAGTGTATTTTCTTTTTTATTGTTTCACGATTCTTTTTTCTCGGTGTTCAAATTCAGTTCCAGTTTGTAAGACTTGTTCTGTGCTTAAGACAGTAGTGCTTTGTAATTAAATGGAAAACAATGTACGTATCTCGTGTTTTTACAATCTCAGAATTTTGGGCTTTAAGTCTGATCAGGTTTCTCATCCAGATTGTCCTGTTGCTCTTCCTGGAACCAGACAAATTGCAAAGGTGTTTAAACAACTTAAATTTAGCAGAGCTGCCCCAGTAAACAGCTTTCTTGAGAAACAATCTCTGGCAAGGCAGCAAAGGAAATCCCTGGCCTCATTGTCCCTTTCCTTTTGTAGGTCCACCTTCCTTTTGCCGTGGTTGGCAGCACTGAGGAAGTGAAGATTGGCAACAAGATGGCGAAAGCCAGGCAGTACCCCTGGGGTGTTGTGCAGGGTATGTTACCAAGGGCACGAGCCAGGCCTTCTCACCCCGTCCCCTTCTTATCCAAGAATAACCAGTTCTGTTACTTCCATCTCTGGATGGCCCTTACCAAAATCTGAGAGAGCACAGCTTAGATCTGAGCATGGGCATCTGGACATGAAGCCAAAAGCTCCTTCCTGCAGGAGGGCAGAATTTGGCCAGGACACTGTTTGCAGCCCAAGCTTTACTGAAGCTGCCAAAAATCCAGACCTGATCCTTGCTTTCCAGCTAGCACTGAGAAGTACGGAATTGAGATGGTGATGATCTCCTTGTGGCTTCAGTTGTGTATCCCATTGGAGAATGGCCCAGGAAGCTGCAGGGGAGCATTCACACTGAAGTTCTGTAAAACTCTCTGTTTTCTCAGTAATACCAGCTGCCCCTGAAGCAGCTTCAGAGACTTCCACTGTGTTTACCAGAGGATGGTACTGGGAAAAACGGTTAGGAAAGAAGCTGATGTATTTGGGAGGTCTTGGACTTGACCTGTGTCCTTCTGGGTTCTTGCTGTTCCCAGAAGACTAGGACCAGATAGCTGGAGATTGAGTTTAGACTTGGCCTCTGCAAGCCCCTATAAGTGCTAGGATTGTGAGTGGGTTTGGGTGGGAAGTGAAATCCTGTGAGCAAACAGATCATCACTTTGCTGGTGCCAAAATGGGTGGGGAGGTGGGAGCCCTGTGACAGATGGGCAATGCACAGATGGTGCAGATCCAGTGCAGGCCTTGAACTCAGGCCCGTGCTGGCGTGGGATGGCTTCAGCCCCAGTTCAGCAGGGCCTTTTGGTGCGGGCTGACTCGGAGCTGTGCTCTGAGGTTTGCTGCACTGGGGCCCAGATCCAGGGAAGGGGGGAGCCCAGCTCCCGGGTTTCATGTTCTCCCTGTGGATATTGTGTCATTTTTGCAGTGGAAAATGAAAACCACTGTGACTTTGTGAAGCTGCGGGAGATGCTGATCCGGGTGAACATGGAGGACTTGCGGGAGCAGACGCACACCCGGCACTACGAGCTGTACAGGCGCTGCAAGCTGGAAGAGATGGGCTTCAAGGACACAGATCCAGACAGCAAACCTTTCAGGTAGGGATGTGCAACACAGGCACTGGTGTGCTCTGCAGTCTGCTTGCTCTGCTGCTGCTCAGGGCTGCCTGAAATTCTGGTGAGGAAAAGTGCAGCCATGTCTGTGCAGCAGCAAGGTGGCCCATGCTCTGGGGACATGCTGAGGTAAATGATCTTTTGACCCTCCTGGAGCTCCTCACAGCTGGCCCAAGGTGAGCTGTGAAGAGGGTCTCATGCCTGAGGTTTGGCTGATTACTGAACACATAGTTCATTCTGTCAGACAGCTTTATTGGTCTGCAGCCCAAGCCATTAGCCAGGGACAGCAGCTGTGTGGGAATTTGGGAGGGAGTGTTTGTTTTCTCCCTTCATTTCCTGTTTCCCATTCCTCCCCAGCTTTTCCCCAGTAATTGCACCCCCTGCCTCACAGTGTTCCATGTCCTCTCTGCCTCCTGGGGAAGGCAGTCAGAATTCCAGTGCACCGGTGGGGGCTTGCCCCTGTAACACACATGTGTGTCAGGGGCTGGCATTGGTTTGGGGTCTTGTTTCTGACTTACTGAGTTGATGCAGCTGCACTTCTTCTGCAGCAGAAACCTGGCTGGAATCAGTCAAGCCCAGTTCTGTTACTAAGCCCAAGTGTGAAGCTTTATTGGATTTCCTTTCTGGAGAGCAATGGCTTAAGATGGGCTCAGCCCTTCCTTTGGAGGAATCTGAGGAATTTCCATTGCTTCCTGTACACGAGGCCTCTTTTGACCAAGCTATAAGTAGAAAGGAAATGAAAATGTACAGAATTTCTCCATCTGGTACGTGCTAGTTCAGAGCAGCTCACTCTGGGTGCCTTTTCCCTCCAATAAACAAACAAAACCTATGATCCCAAGCTGTTTGGCCGAGGCTGATGTATATCTGAAATGAGGGAGACATTCTCTCTGAGCTCAGGGATCAAAAGGATGCTTTTCCCTGCATCTTGGCCCCAGGAGCCACAGGAACTGCTGCCCTTCAGCCAGCTTGCATCAGCCAGGAGCAGGGAGCCTTTGGCAAATCTCAGGGGGAGCAGGGCAGGAGGTCCCAGCAAAGCCTTGGTGCTGTGTAGGAGCTTCTGTGAGGTGTGGAAAAGGGGCACTGCTGCTGTCTGAGACCCCCACATTGCCTGGCCAGGCTGCAAGAGGTCGGGAGGGAGCCCCAGGATCCCAACAGGCACCAGCCCCATGAAATGAGGTCTCTTTGCACAGAGACCATTCTGCTGTCCTCTGTCTGTTGTGGGCTGAATTCTTTGCTGCTCTGGTTGAGCTTTTCAAAATACTCCTTTTTCAAATAATATTATTTGCCAGGGCATCCTTCAGTGTGTGGGGGAGTGTTGGGAAATCAAGTTACTCTTGTAGTTTAGGTTCATATGGTTGTGTACTTAAAAGCCAATTCCCTTGTCATCTTTGCCTGTGAGAAGCAGCAGGGATCCCAGTTGGTTTGGACTGTTATTCCTTAGGGCTATAATTGTTTTTTTTCACATGCAGCCTGGGAGTTGCCAGGCCTGTTTCTCTGAGAACTTGGCTCCTCTGGAAGTCAGAGTCACTGCAGCAGAGAATGAAGCTTTGAACCTGCGACAGTTTAACAGGAAGCCCCTGCCCCTCTCACTCCTGCCAGGCTTTTCCTGCTTGCCCATCACCCAGCATGGTGTTTCTGGAAGTGAACTTTGGAAGGAGTGGTTTGCAGTCCACGATCCCACGAGCTGCGTGCAGAGCTTTCTGTTTCACTCTCTGAGGCTCTGCTGCTTCCTAGGACACCGTGGCACTAATTGCAGATTCAGTTTGTGCTCACTGAGCAGCAAAGGCTCACCTGCCCTTGGGCTTTGCCACATCCTTCACAAGGAATTGAAGTTTCAGTGTCCGCAGTCAGAGCATTAAATCCAGCACTGAATTTTAGCGAGGTTTTGTTTTGAGTCTCCTGAAGACTGTATGCTGTGAGAGGTCTGGTTCTGCATGTAGCTAAAACTCCAAAGATAGCTCTTGCCCTGCTCTCCCACGAAAGGATTTTTGTAGTTTTTAGAATCAGTATTTTTGCTTCCATGTGTAGGAAGCTGGTGTGGTCATGTGGAATGGTGTGATTTCTCTGGGGCAGCCAGTGCTGTGCCAGAACAGCTCTGGGCATCCTGTCTGGAGGGTATTTTAGGAGGTAACTGAAGTGCCTATTAATTAGCAGAGTTAAATACAAGGCTTGAGATAATCTGACAAGTTGTGTTCCCCAGCTCAATATTGCATCCCCTAAAAAAGCCCCAACCAATAAAAAAGCCATCAAACCCCCCCGACACTGCTAGGAAAAGTAAAAACTTAACTTTGTTGGAATTAGGGTGTTCCACTGGCCCAAGAGTTAATGTGTTCCTTAGGCACATGGATGCAACGTGTCTGTGTGACTTCAGTGGAGTTTTCATTTTAAAAATGCTTTTTCAGAAAAGCCTCTTGGGGGAAATAGTTATCATTCCCACACTATCATTATGGCTGGGCTATCCAAATCCATTTAAGGAATAAAACAAAAGAGGAATTTGGCATCCAGAGTTCCTAAGAGGCTTTAAAAATCTCAGAGGTACATGGACAACGTATTTCATGTCCCAAATCTTCACTGCCTATCTCAGTGCTGGGGAGATGAAGGAATGCCAAGGAGTGGAGAGGGAATGAAGGAATCCAGTCATGTGGTTATTTGGGGTAGGAAGGCTGCTGATGGTTTGCAAAGGCCAAAGGAGAAAGGGAGGTCTCCCAGGATGGTGTTATCTAAATCAAGCTCCTGATGTGACTCTATCAGCAATGAGTAGTGAAAATGAATTCTGCTCTGTGTCAGTGTCGTGCCTAATGAGCTACACCAGGGGCAGATTTCTCCCGGGTCTGCTGCACAGACCTTGCATTTGGAACGCAGACTTGGCACAAACACAGGGAGAAGAGATGCGGTGTGGCTCCGAGGGATCACCGGCCCCGTGGGCATCGGGGATTACTGCAGGCACTTGTGTGGAGGCTGCTTCTCTTCCAGGACAGCCGCCCTGCCTGCTGAGTGATGCGCGGGACGCTGTGCAGGGAGCTCGGCTCCTCCTTTCCATTCGCCTCCCACTGCTGCCACCTAGCAAGCTGCCATGGCTTTCACGGGGCTGATGCTGCCTCTGCTGGAGCCTCTGCCGTGGTTTGCGACACGACAGCCTAAGTGCTGAGGTCTCCGAGGGCTGGAAGCTCCTGGCTGTGCTTGAAACACTGTTCTGACTGGGGTTTGTGTGCTTTTAACAGTCTCCAAGAGACTTATGAAGCAAAGAGGAATGAATTCCTGGGCGAACTCCAGAAGAAGGAGGACGAAATGAGGCAGATGTTTGTCATGCGAGTGAAGGAGAAGGAAGCAGAGTTGAAGGAAGCAGAGAAGGATGTGAGTATATTGTAACTGTGAGGGCAGGGCTGTTAGAGAACATGTCCTGCTGGGGCAGGAAGCTGCTCCTCAAGCCTTGTACTGCTGCAGAGGTGCAGACAGTGCCCTCAGTGCCCAAGTTCCCTTGTTCTGCACTAACCTGATAGAGTACCAAGGTACCAAGCACTGAGGGATGCAATATGGAGGTGCTGCTGCTATGGGAATTCCTGCTCTCTCGAGTGCCAGTGAGTGTTACCTGCAGGGCTTTTCTCACAAGTCAGGCAGAATGGGGACAGGCTGATGGCCTGCAGGCAGTGCAGGGAGGCCTCAGTGCCAGCAGGAATACCTGGGGCATCATAAATCAGGGTGGAACATTCCTTCCTCTCTTCCCAGTCAATTCTCACTGTCTCTGTCCCGGCAGCTTCACGAAAAGTTTGACCATCTAAAGAGAACTCACCAAGAAGAGAAGAAAAAGGTGGAAGACAAAAAGAAGGAACTTGAGGAAGAGCTGAACAACTTTCAAAAGAAGAAGGCAGCAGCTCAGCTATTACAGTCACAGGCTCAGCAGGCAGGTTCTCAACAAACCAAGAAAGACAAGGACAAGAAAAAGTAAGCGGTTGTCACCCAAACCCTTTGTAGGGTTTGTTATAAATTTTGGGAGGTTGTTTTTTTCTTCCTTGCTGCATGTCTGTATTTGCTTTTCCCCATTACCAGACTGGAAACAGGCCTTTTCTCAGCCTGATCAAATAAAATATTTTTTTTTCTAAAGGGTGGGCCGGGGACATGATCTTAATTTTTCTCTAGAAGAGTACCTTCAAATTTTATCTTCAAGTCTGACTGGTGTGGGAGAGCAATTGGATGGTGGAGTTTTGATTTGTGATCTGTTCAGCATCTTCTGGAACTATGGGATGTTCTGGACTCAGATTTATCTGCCTGAGCCAGAAGTATTAAGGGAGTTGCTACCCGTCCTTTCTTTCACCGGTAGTCTCCAGTTCCCATTCCTTAAGGTTGTAGTTGTAAGTAGAAGTAAATTAGAAACCAAAACCACCATGTTATTTTTACATGGGGAATGCTAGTGCCAAAAGTGATGACTTGGAAGCTTGCTTTAAAGACAAGAAGCTTTGGTTTTGTATTTTTTTAGAAAAACAAACTACTACGGTACTGTAATTGTGGTTAAATGGCGTTTGTGGTTGTATCAAGTTGACATAATAAGCTAAGTAACCTTTACCTTTTAGTCAAGATCCTGGCACTGTTTTTTACTATTTTATATTTGTGTCCTAGGAATGTGATCCTTTGCCCTCCCCTGGCTTTTTCCATTCCTAGTAAGAGGGTGCTCATGCAAGTCCTTAGTGAGTCACCTGTGCTAAGGGTGCTTAGTTGGTACTGCCATTGGGAAGGCTGGGGATGCAGCAGATCTCATTGGAAAACACTTGGTTAACCCACACACAAAAACGACAGTTCCACACTGCTTTCGCTGCCCAGGAGAGAATGGGGTGTTCCTTAGAGTAACAGGGGTGGTGTCACCCCTGGCAGAGCCAAGTGCCAGCAGGGCTGTGCCTCAGACCCATGTGTCTCCCGTGCCAGCCTGGGAGCTGCAGCTGGCCTGAGCTGTGTGGCAGCAGCTGTGCAGCAGATGTGCTGGTGTTTCACAGCTTGCACCCTCGCTGCATGGCCCTGTCTCTGGTTCTGTGCCTGGGCAGGTGGGCAGGGCCTGGGGCCGCTTCCTCGGCTGCTGTCAATTGATGTAGCTCCTATGGAGCCGTGCTGCTCGCTGCTGCCCGAGGACCTGGCCCTGGGCCCTGCCAGGATCCGTGGAGTGCTGCATGCTGCACACTCTGCTCGGGGAGAAATCCTTACAGACCAGACCCAGGGGTGTCGGGCTGAGCACTGGAACGGGCCAGTGGCGGCAGCTAAGGCCCAGGCATGCTGAAACCCCCTGCTGCAGATAGATAGCTGGGACACTCATCTTCTCTCACCCGAGATCTCAGACATGGTGATGTATTCCCTAAAGAAAATAGAAAGTTTTGAAGACCCTTTTCCTTATCTCTCAGAGTTAGCCTAGTATTTTTAAGAACTGTGCAGTCAGATTTTTTCGTCTCTCAGCTGTAGGACCAGTGCAGTACAGAATGGCCTGGGGAGTTCTGTCCCTTTGGGTGGTCAGTGTGAGCTCCTGTTTGGTTCCAGCCTCATGGGTGAGACAGGGCTGTTCCCTGGGACCGTGACAAACACAGGTTCTGCTTTGCTGCTGCGTTCACAGAAATCCAGCCTCGAGGAACATGCCCGTGTTTTAGTGTGTCCTTTGTGTCGCTCCATGCCAGGTGCTGTACCTGCTGCAGGTGTTCTCTAGTGTCAGAGTTACTAACAGAAGCTTTCAAGGGAAATGCTGATGCTCCTGCCTTGTAGCTTGCCTTGATTTTCTGGAGGCTTTCAGTTTCTCCTTGCACTCTAATGTGGAGCTGCAGTTTGTGTAGTTAAGGCTTCCAGCCTTTCTCTCTGCTGCCATGGCCTGTGGTGCTTCTTTGCAGTTGCCAGAGGAAAGCCTTGCCATGCCTGACCCTTACAGCCTCCCCACAAAGTAATTAATGGGAATGCTTGATTTTTCTCAAGGTGGGATTGGATTTCTCTGATTTAGGCAAGAGAGACTTCCCACTGTGGTGTGCATGCTGGAGGGAAGGCTCAGGGTAAAATCTTCTGCTGGCCTGACTCCATGAAGGAGAGCTCAGCCTTCTTGATTTCCAGACTATTCCTCCAAAAATTCTCTAGCTTGTACTCTTTTTATCTAAAAAGTTTGGGGCTGTGGTCTGACAGCAGCAGTGTTTGGGGACAGCACACCTGTGTCCCTCAGGCACCGAAGGGGTGGCTGCAGAGCAGACTCTGGCACTTGCCTGGACGTGGGGCTGAGCCCCTGCTGTAGGGGACTGTGCTTCCAACCTGACCAGTCTGAGAGAGCTCCTGGCAGCAGAGCCAGTGGGAGAGGCAAGCAGCCTTCTGGTGCTGGCCTGCTGCAGGCTGGATGGCCACATGCCTCAACATGTGCCGTTGTTGCTGCTCATCCGCAGCCCCCCAGGAGCCAGGACCATCTGCTTGGCTTCTGTCTCCAGTTATTAAAAGCTGCCTCTGAAAGCCAAGTGTAAAACCTTTTTTTCTTTTCCCCAGTTCCTTTCCACTTAAGTTTCCAGTCCAATGTGCCTGGTCTGGCCATCAGGGACCATGCTAGTCCCAAAGCAGTCCCAGAGCTACAACACCCCTGTCAGGGCCTGGCCCAACACCCTGTAAAAAGAGGGGTTTGGTGGTGCCTGAAGGATCTGAGCTGACTGTGAAAGCCCAAGTGCTTGGAGACATCCTGGTGTCCAGGTGTGAGATACCTGAGCTATCCTGCTAGGATGTCCATGGCGAGTACCCCAAGCTGGCCCCCTGCACCCGTGTCCCAGCTGGGAACAAGTGAGCCCCAAAGCCACCGAGCTCTGTGGTGACAGGCTGTCACCTGGGCCAGCTTACAGGGTTGGTTGGTCAGTACTTCTGTGTCTGCAGTTTTTCTTTTTACTTTTGCTTGTCATAGGCCAGAGTAGAGCCCAGCCTTGAGGTTGAATTTCTTTGTAATTCCATAATCCATCTGCATGCCCACCCACCGGAGCGGGTTGCTGGTGTTGGCTCTCCTGGCTTTCTTTATTTTTTTTGCATTTTGAGTTCAATTAGTGCTAACTTTTTTGTTTTTTGTTCTGTTTTTTAACTTGCAGTGCAAGCTTCACATAAAGCCTGTCGAGCCAAGGATGTTCCTGCATTCACCTGCTTTTGCAGTAATGTGTCTCTGCCATCTGTTTTCTTTTTATATTTTTTTTCCATTTTTTAACATGAATAACTATTAACTCATCTAATAACATAGTGGGAACAAGAAGGAAGAGGGATTGGGTGCAGGACTGTGCAATTGGAATTTCAGGGGTGGGTGGAGGGACAAGGTAACCATGATGACACCGTGCATTTTTCTCACCAAGACCATCAGCAGTAAATTACTTTTGGCCCCCAGTCTGAACCAAGAGTCAGAGTTGGCTGTCAGCAGCTCAGGTGTTGGCTGGCTCAGGTGCCCTCAGTGCTGCTGGCTGTGCTGTGGGATCCCCAGGGAGTGAGTGGTTCAGGAATGTCCCAGCCAGCCCAGGCCGTGGCTGGAGCTGGAGTTTAGCCTGACCCACGTTCCTCGAGGGGCTGATGTGTTGAGCAGCCCCAGTCCCACGGGGCAGAGGGAGGGGGGTGTGTGCAGATAACCCAGTGTAACTGACCCTGCATGCTGTGACATTTGCATGATAATTTGTGTAGTTCCTGTTCCTGCTGTCCTCCCTGGCCTGGTTTCCAGCCTTGGGGAGGGACCATTCCCAGCACTGCTCCCCCTGCACCATTGCCTCAAACCTTTGGAGCCTCCCTTAAAATCCTGCCTGCTTTCCAAGGAGCAGGATCTTAACAAGGCTTAGCAGCCCTCATGGAATCAAATGCCTGGGCAGGGGGAAGGTAGAGCCTTCAGCATCCTCTTGGAACTTCCAGGTGTATGTGGGATCCACAGTTCCAGGTCAAGGGAGAGAAGGTGCCTGGACACAGTCTCTGTGCTGCCCCCCAGCCCTCCTGCAGCAGGAATAATGTCGCATTCAGGTGTTCCTAGGACATGCCAAGGAGCTGTAGGATAAGCCAGGCCCTGCTCTCTGGCCAGCACACAGTGGAAATGGGGGTATTTCAAGTGTTTTTTCCATGCCATTGCTTGCAGACAGTGTCATTCCCTTCCTTCCCAAGGAGTGGCAAGCCGTGCTTACCCTGTGACTCCTGGATTTCTTCCTCTGCCAGTGCACAGCCAGCACATCCTAGCTAGGCAGTCTCTTTAAAGCCTTCTTTAAACCCTTCTTACACAAAACTCTTCCTACCTGAGTCTCCCACTGCAGCTGTTTGCCTGCTTCTGGATGGAATTTCTCTGGGGAGAAAAGAAAAGGCAGACTTCTCACTTCTTTTAATCACTTTTTCCTCAGGTGTTGGATTGGGAGGTGCTTGGAGGTTAGCTTATGGGTTGTCCTGCTTTTTAACCCTCACTGCTTAAACATGGCTTTAGGAAGAGAATATCTATGAACCATTTCTTGGTAGACAGCAAAAATTGATAAATAAGCTGGAAATAAAGCAGTTAACCTTTTTATCCTTTTAAAAAATATGTATAATTTTTTTTTTATTTTTTTAAAGTAGTTTTTAAAATTATTATCCTTTTGTTGTTGTTGTTTGGGTTTGGTTTTTTTCCCCTCCTGGAGTTGCCAACTATGCACTTTTCATCGGGTTAAATAGGTTTGCTGCAGGGTTAATTGGAAAAATGAAATTCTGTTTCTTGTGGCTTCTGGCAAACCCAGCTTTAAAATCTTGAGTTATGAAGGAAGAAGTTTGAGTTGTTTGCATGAGTTTTTTACAGTCACATCACATGCCCATCACCGAGTGCTTGTGGCAATATGCTTTGCTTCAGCTGCCTCTATGCATGTCATCTTTTTAATTACCAGTGTTTTGTGCCAAGTAGAAAACTTAATTTTAACATTTATTTCTCCTGCTTCATTTAACAGCCCTTCAAGGGATGTTTAGCAGGGGAAATCAGCTGAGCTGAGCTTTTCCTTTTTGACAGAAAGCTGTGGCCAAGTGCATTAGTGTCTTTTTGGTTGAGTTTTTCTCCAGCAGAAAACCAGCTGTGTTGGAGAAACTGGGAATAAACCACAAACTTGAAGATGTCAAAGGTACTGTTTTGGTTTTTTTGCCAAAGGAGATGGAAACTACTTTTTTCCCCATCTTGAACCCCTCTGGGCCATGTTTAGCTTGTTCCTGCTGCTCTTGTTGCTTTTCCTTTCCCTGTGCCTTTTTTCCCAGTAGCCCCTGATGTGCATGGAGTGAATGATAGACTCGGGTCTGGCTGGATGTGCTTTCACCTCTGCATGTAAGTACAGCAGGAAGAGACTGACCCTTCCTGCCTCGCTCCTGATGGGAGAGCAGCTGTGCTTTTCTGGGAGATGCTCCAAGTCACTCACTTGCAAGTGGGGTGGTTAATGCCCCTCTAAAACTGCACGTTCCTCACAAGGTGGATTTCAGTCCTTAGGCTAATACAGAGGAGCAGGACAGCCCACTGAAACGTGCTTTTTCTGGGATGGGGATGTTCCCAAGGCATGAAGCAGACCCCCAGAACGGAAAAGCAAAGACAGTCCAGGTCTCTGTGAGGGGCTGTGGCTGCTCTGCAGAGAGGGGGCACACGTGGGTCTGGCAGGCAGTGGGAGAGGAGGAGATGGATTAAGGGTTTGTCCCCAAGAACCTTCTGGGGACGACATTGTTCCTTGCTGGGGGGGCAGTGAGTAGGAAGGTGCCCTTGGAGCTCATGGTTGTGAAATGCATCATGTTGAGATGCATCTCCTGTGGCGCTGCGGGAGCCACAGGGGAAAGCAGGCGCTGGCACCCACGCCAGGCTCCTCTCCAACTGGAGAGCTGCCACTCCTGTCACCCCTCCACGTGCTCCTGACAGCTTGAAATCCCAGCAGGGAGCTGTGTGTCTCCCTGGAAGGACATCTGTGTTAAACAGGGCCCATGGTTCTGCAGGCAGCTCTCCTCTGCTTCTCCCAACCCCTCCCAGTGCAGATGGAAGTGTCTTTTTGTGTGTGACCACCTCAGCTGTGTCCGTGTGACTCCAGTCCCCTTCTGTGTCCCTTCTCCCCGGGCCTGGGCTGCATGTGCAGGGTGTGAGATCTGCGGTGCTCTCACCAGCGTGTGCCAGCACAGAGCTCTACAAATATGAAGGGTTTTTTAATTAATGGGAAACAAAGCTGTGAACAGCAGTAGAAATCTTGTATTTTAATATCCTGATTGCCTTAAACCATAGATGTAGGACTTTATTACCTTGCTATTGGAAAATAACCCATGTTTGTAACTAAACGATTGTGTAACCTACATACAGTGTTAATGCAAATGATATGTATGCATCTGTTAGATATTGTCACTTTATTTGATGTTAAAATATTTCAGTTTTTGAATTACAGATGGAATAATAACCTTCTAGCATAAGCTCAGTTATTTCTTGTATATGCTTCAGGCTGCAGATCCACATAGTGCCAACACTTGAAGTGGGGAGAGGAAATATATTTTTACCCAAAGCTTTGGTCTTTGCGTGGCCTCTGTGACATTTGCTGTTGCTGTTCTGTGGCGGGGTGACAGGAGGGTCACCTGTCAGCCTCTGCCTCCCCAGCAGGTTATTCTGTGCCTCTGAGGTGCCTCTGTAGGTTCGTGCTGCTGTTTGTCAGTCGCTTCTTGTGGTGGTCATGAGCCTGGTCCCCACCCCAGCTGGTGTCTTGGGGAGCTCGGGCCAGAGTTGATGTGTGTGACACCTGTCCAGTACATTCCCTCCCCCGTGACTGATATTAAAAATGTTGTTCCTCCTTTGTTCCACCCTCACTTTTTCATTTCAATTCTGAACCTCTGTTTCTTTTCTCTTCTGTTTTTCTCTTTTTTTCTGTAGCTTCTTCTTTATGTAACCGTCACCTTGCCAAAGCCCCCGCACCCTCTCTCCCAGTGGACCGTAGGGCACTGGAAGAGCTGCGGATCCGGGCACCCCTGCCAGGAGAAGAGCCACCTCATTCCTCCATCACGTCTGCCCTCCTCTCCTTCCCCCTTTGTTCCCACCCGTGCGTCTGAGGGTGTGCTGTGCTGTGTGTCTGTGCGGGATGTGCCCGCTCCTGCGCGCCACCGACAGCGTCCAGGCTTGCAGCAGTGCCGGAGGGAACGGCCGCCGGAGGGAGCTCGGCCGCACTGTGCCTCCTTGCTCTGGGTTAGTTGGATTTTTTTGCCTCCCTCCCCGCTTTCCTCTGCCCTAACGTGCACACGCTGCTGGTGACACACACAGTGACAGACTGGGGGGTGAGTGTGCATAGCTGGAGGATTTCATTTCTGCCTCAAGCCTGGCTGCTTTGGATACCACAACTTCATCTCAAGGGCGTCCTGTGCTCCTCTGGCATGGCTGGAAATCTCTCCATAGACCTGTGATGTTCTCAGTGTGTCACTGTGTGACGGTGGATGTCCCATCCTGTGGCACTGATGGAGCCTGTCCTGGACAGTCAAGGCCTTATTTTCTGGCTGTGCCTCGCTATGGGCAGAGCGGGATTCTGGTTTTGTACAGCCGAGCTGCACTGGCTCGCACGCAGATCCAGGGCTTCATTTTGTTTTCATGAAGCCTAATTAGTGATTATTTTTTTAACAGTGCTGAATGTGGGCAAGTTGTTAAAATTTCTATCTTGTTTACTTTGGAAGTGAACTCAACTGAAAAGTTTGACAAATGCCAAAGGATTGCTTGAAGGTGAAAACAAAACCTGTAAATGTGTGTAGTGACCTCCAGCTGGTTTGGGATGGAGGGGAGGAGGCAGCCCGAGCCTCTTGGGATGTTGGTTTGTGTAGAGTGATGCACTTTGATTTTGAACCGAATACTAGTGATTTATTCTTTGCATCTGTGAACCTTAATCAAGGACTTCCCTTCCTTTAGCCTGCCAAGGTAAAGCTGCCCTGAGTTGGTCTAGGTTTGGCCTCTGGCACTCAGTGTGTGACATGCCAGCTGCTGAGGGGCTCTGCTGAAATCTCCTGGGTTTTTTTTCACAAGAACAGTGTTTTGCAGCACTCTTCAGTGACAAGGGTCAGCTCCCTGCTTGTCCTGGAAACCTCTGCAACCAAAGAAGTGACTTTGTAGATGCACTTAGAAAGGTTATTGAGTGTTGGCCCTGTGTGCTGTACCCTGGTACGTAGCTGGACTTGCAGGCTGTTGCCCAGCCTGAAAGGCTGTCAATATTTGCACAAGTGTAGCTTGGGACAGGACTTGCAGTGATACCAAAACCAGAGCCTGCCCTGCTCTCGAGGCAGGTGGTACCCAGTGCCTCCCACCAGATAGCCAGGTTAGAAACCTGTTTAATTCAGCTTTAACTGAGTACAAAGCAGGGTTGAGGCCATTGCTGGATTAAACCTTGGCTGTGTCTGTCCCTGCCTTGCTCTGCAGAACTCTGTGGGTGTTTGTTTCAACTGGGAAGCACCACTTGCAGGATGGGATCCCTGTGTGCCCTGGGCCACCATCCCTACCAAAAAGTCATGGCCCGGGGTTCTCTGCACACAAAGCTGGTCACTGTTGACTGAGAACATGCCTTGCCCATTGAATGCCCAGTTTAGGCTGGCTTTTCTTCCAGTGGTGGCACCTGTGCCAGTCTGCAGTGCCAGTGACCAGTGCTGGGGGCCCAAGGCCGTGGCTGTGGGCTGTGCAGCCATGGCAGCCTGCAGCTTGCCCAGGTACTCTGCTCACTACTTGCCCGGCAGCCACCCCAAGTGCTGGCTGCCTCCTGCAGGCTCCTGAGACCTCTTCCAGGGAGGGAATCCTCTCCTTATGCTGTCCTCACACCTCTTTGTTGTTCCTTCTAAACTCCAGATGGAATATTTTAAAAGCCTAATCTAAGGAGAAGCAGCTGGGCACTCCCTGGATGCCAGTACTCACACGGACTGCCTTTATTTTGCAGCTCTGTAGAGTTGTGCTATGCTGGTGCCTTGAGTCCTGCTGGCAGCTCTGGAGCTCGTGTCTGCGGGAGGACATAGCGGAGTTAGAGAAGGGCACTAAAGGGAATTGGGATGGAGCAGCAACGTGCCAGGTGAGGCGGCTCCCTTTGGAGAGTGGAAGGCAGAGGTGAGGGACGATCCAGCCGTGCTGCGAGCTGGAGGTGGCAGCACATGGCCTCTAGAGGTCCCCTGCAGCCCAAATTTATTTGTGACTGTTCCAAAGCTCGATGGCGGTGCGTGCCGAGCTGCCGCTCACCAAATCCTCACAAACTGAACTCAGCTCGAAGGGAATGGGCTCAAAACATGGAGTAGCTTTCTTACCGAGCAGGTACTAAACTTCCGGACTTTTTTTGCCCCAGGTTGTTGACGTGGACGGTGTCAGCAGAAGGTTTTGGGGTTGGTTGAGGGTTTTTGAAGGGTAGATTCAGGGAGAACATGTGCAGAAGGAAATCAGTGCCACTCCGTTGGTGGTGGATACAGGGCGGAGGGAAGGGAGCGGAAGGCACAGACGCTGCCAGCGGTGTCTGTGGAACGAGGGGCGGAGCTGCCAGAGGCTGTGGGGGCTTTCCCACACCCAGGGCTGGGACAAGGGCTGGGACGTGACCTTCAGCTGCTTCCTGCATGGCTGCAGCTCCTGGGGAAGAGGTGTCAGCGAGGGGCGGGGGCGGCTCGGGGAGGTTATTTGTCGCTAAGTGTCCCCCAGCAGAGCTGGGAAAGCCACTTCATCCACTCCCTCAACTTTTCAACTCTCTGAAGTTGAAAAGTTTTGCTTGTGGTTAACCCTTGTGTGCTGCTGCAGAGGATCCATGCTCTCATGTCTGGAGGGCAAATCCTTCAGGGGTGCTGGGGGCAGCAGCACCGTGTGTCAGGGTGAGCTGGGATGGCAGCTGCAGGCTTGGGAACACGCAGCAGCGCTCTGGCGGGGAGTGGCTGCTGTGTCGGGGGAGCTGCCTGGGCTTGGGGCACTGAGCAAGTGCTTGGGTTTGGGAATGCAGTGGCTTTATCCCACTGCTCCTGTGGGAGATGCTGGGCTCCTGGCCTGCACTGCTCTGCTGCTCCTGGGGCACAGACCTCGTGTTGGCATCTTGGGCTGCTCCATGACATGAAGCACTGGGGTGCTGTGAGCTTTGTGGGAAGGTCATGAATGTGAGGAGTGAAGGGCATGAGGGAATGTTTCCTGTGGGAAACAAGGAGCCCTGGCAGTGCTCCAGTGCAGGCCTGTGCTCCAGCAGTGGGAGCAGCATAGCAGCCAGCCTGCTGCTGAAGGTGGTGGGGCTGGAGGGGGCAGCTGCTGCACCTGCTCCCGGGAAGAGCAAAAACAACAAGATGCTGTCAGGTGCCACAGCCAGGGATGCACCAAGCATCCAGGGCACATGCCAGGACAGCAGGACACTGCAGAGATGGCTCATCTGGACCAGGGTCAGGGTTTGTGCACAGCACCAAGGAAATAAAACGTGTCTGTCTCTGCAGCCCACTGGGACTGGGGCATGCTGTGTTTGGGACTGGGGAGAGGGAAAGCTGCCTCAGCAGCCAGGGACACTTGAGTCCTGCTTCCCTGGGCTGGCCAAGTCAGCACTGTGGCTTGGCCGGCATCAGGCAGCACAAGGAGGCCAGGAATGGTTTGGGGCAGTTTTGGGAGAGCCACAGTGATGCTGTTAATTGGGTGTGTTTTGGAAGGCAGAGCTCTGCCCTCAAGGCTGGCACGAGCTGGGGCACTGCATGACCTGTTCCTGTCCTGTGGCTTTGGGAGTGGGAAACAGTGATAAGGACACATTTACCTTCCCAGAGTGACACACAGCCATGGCTGCCGCACACCTGGGACAGCAAACTGCCCCAGAGGCACCCAAATATCTCGAGGCCCAGCTCCCCTCCTTGCTGTTCCAGCCAGGTCCCTGCCAGCTGGCACAGGCTCCCTGCTCCCACCCTCATGCCAGCTTCTCTCCCTGGGCTGGAAAGAGCGTGGCGAGGGGAGATGCCAGTGTCATTTAACTGGGAAAGATGTGTAACATGGCATGAGCTGGAAGCAGGGAGCCCAGAACTGGGCTGCATTGTGCTTTACTTGGGGATGTGCTTGTGACACCTTGAGCCTGCTCAGCAGCCTGGCTTTGGAAAACTGAGCCGTGGGATGAGGTGGTCAGGGACTGAAAATTCTGTAAGGATGGCAGGAAGCGCTGGAAGGGAAGGAAGACACACACCCTGCTGAGAAATGTGGGCTTGAGGGGGAATTTTTGAGCTGTGGCAGGAAGAAGCCAGACCCAAGGGAAGGTATCACGGTGGACTGCTGCAGTAAGGTGGCACCTTGGAAGGCAGGGAGCAGGAGGGGCTCCAGGACAGGGACATGGAGCAGCATCCCAGCCAGGCACTCAGCCTGGAGTGAGGAGCACCAGAGGCAGGGCCAAAGCCGGAACTGCGGGAGAGGCAGTGAGTTCGTGCTGGGTGCCTCCCCTGGCTGCCCAGCACCTCTCCTGTCACCTTTCCAGGGGTCTGGCACAGAGCAGCTCCCTGGCAAGCTCTAGGTAAAGCCAAGCCAGGTCTTGGGTGAAAAGCACAACACCAGAGTGGGAATCCAGGACAACTTTCTTTATTGCTACCAGAAGGCTTTCATCAGTACAATGGCTCTGGTTACAATACCTTCCTCAGGGCTGTGGAGAGAGCTTACAGTTGGGACAGGGTGTTCTGAGAACAGGGTGTCACACGGAGGAGACGCGTTACAGGGCAGACTCTTGGTTAGAAGTTGCATGAACACAAAACTCAAGGGTTGGGGTGTTTTGTTTTGGTTCTGTGCCTGATGATGACACATTCCAAACCTCAGGTGTCCACAGCTGCCCCGGCACCTCACCCAGCAGTGCTGGGGAATGTGCAGGGAGAACCGGGCTCTGCACAATTCAAGGGTTACATCTGATGGAGAGAACCAAGCCTTGGTGAGAATCCACACTCAGTGCTACACAGCAAGAAAAAAATAGTTTCATTCTAGTGATGCATAAGCCAGTAACTGCTTTCTGTGTTGGGACAGACAAAATGGTGTAACAGGGAGAAGTCCCTGTGCAAGACACAGAGCACCTTCACACTCCTGCGGGAATTACTGAAGTGTGGACCAGCTTGCAAGCATTGGTTTGGGTTTTTTCCCTGCCTAATCTTTTGTTTAAATCCAGTTTTTCAATATTATCACATTTCAACACCCAGCTATTAATGAAAGAGGTTTTCTGTTTAGAAGGGCAAAAGAAAGCTGTGGTGGAGGTGGGGCAGGACAGAATGTCATGCACAAGACTGGCTGAGAACTAAAAGAGGAGCAGGCAGAAAGGGAGCAAGGAGAGGGTGGGAATGGGATCAGAGAGGCATTAGTTGGTTGGGAAACCCAGGACAGCTCCGCAGGGCTGATGTGTGAGCTCTCGGATGTGGAGAATGGGTTACAACACACAGGAGCAGAAAAACAGTGGAACCGACAACACTAGAAAGGAACAGGTTTTTGCTACTTTTTTTGTTTGGTTTTTGGGTCTTTTTTTAGATTTTTATACTTTTTTGTGTTTTTAAGTGCTTAAATAGTGGAACTATAATTAGCCGCACAAGAAATAAAATTCAAAAAAAGGGTCGGGATTTTTTTTTCCTGGTTTTCTTTTGGCTCCCTTCAGTTCAGCCTGACAAGGTACGGCCCCTTCTCACCCCGCTGAGGCCACGGGCTGCCAGGTCCCGTGGTGGCACCGGCAGCTACATGACAGACACCGGCTGCAGAGGGGGACAGGGGGACACGCTGCCCTCCTGCCGCGAGACGTCGGCGCCGCAAACGGAGCCCATGTTCTCCAGGGCCACCGCCTCCGGAGCCAGCTCTTCGTTGTACAGGCGCTTGATGCCGTCGTAGAAGTCGTCCACTTCCATCTCTTCCACCTTGCGCTTGGCAGAGCCTGCCTTGCAGCTGCCGGCGGGGGCGGGCGGGCGCGGGCAGAGCGCGGCTGTAGCTGAGACGGGCGCTTCTGGCCGGCCGTTGTCCTGGGACAAACCCGGCCCTGGGACAGAGGAGGGCTGGCGGTGGAACGCTCCTCTGTTACAGGTCACCAGGGTCTGCTGGAGGGGACTGTAGACATATACAGAGTTGGGCAGCAGAGAAGGCTGCAGAGTGGAAAGGTGATGTGCCACCAGCTCCCGGCAGTGGATCAGCTGCGAGCTGTCCATCTGGGAAGACAAGCAAAGGTACCGCGGCTGTGGGATCACTGGCAGGGTGAGGAGAGGACATGGGCTCCCAGCGCCCTGGCCACCTGTGTGCCTGACTTGCCAACTACCACGGTGACTTCCCAAGATACACCCCTGCTCCTTCCTGCACCTTGTGGGACTCGTGGGGGGGAGCAGGCAGAATTTTGAGATATTGAAGGATTTCACTGCCTCTTGTTAGCAGCTGAGTGTGCTCCCAGAGTACCTGCAAAGTTCCCTGTATGCTGTGAATGAATGGAAGAGCCACTAACAAGTGGAATTGTTCCCCGATGTGTTTTCTCCTGGTGCAGTAATGGCCCGTGTGTATCAGGGTACATGGCTCCTGCCCCTGTCACACAGTGGAGGCGGTCAGGACTGAGACCTGGCAGCACTGTCCCTCCAGGCTGAGGCCCAGCCATCCCCACAGGAGCAGAACAGCAGGCAGCCATCGGCAGCAAGGAACCACAGAGCCCCAGCTGGCCAGCAGCACCGAGCAGGATGTGCCCCCGCCCCTCCCCGCTCTGTGCACGCTCCCTCCTCACCTGTGCCTTCTGGAGCAGCTCGATGATGAGAGCCAGCCAGTCGGGGAGCAGCTTCTCCAGCTCCAGGCTGACGATGGCCAGCGCCAGCATGGAGCCCTTGAACTGCAGCAGCTGGAAACAGGCCATGCAGTGCAGCAGCTGCTTGGTCAGCGCCGCCACGTGCTGCGAGGGGCTGGGCGTGGGCAGCAGGGCCAGGAGCTGCGGCCTGCTGGACACCGCCACGGCGTGGAACTGCGGGACACAAGCACAGGGGGCAGCTGGCAGCGCTGGCCGGGCTGTGGCACACCTGGGAACAGTCTGCACACACAGGGATGCTCCAGCCTGACCCTGGAGCCAACTTCTGCCCCACGGGGAAAAACCCACCGTGCCAACCCACCAAAGCTTGACACGGCCTTTCTGGTGGGACCTGCCTGGGCACCAGGCTCTAGGGCTCTGCAAAAGGCCTTCCATACACCCTTCTCTCTCCAGTGCACGTGTGGCATTTGGGGGTCTTAGACAAACTCCTCACGGAAGGAGTGAGGATAAAATTCCACAGAGAACCTCAGGACCTCCCTTGATCTCCTCTCATGTGTGGATCTGGCTCTTGGCCGTGCAGATCTGGAGCAGGCATGGATCTACACTCACAGCCCACCCTTGGGGCTGTCTCCATGGCTGTACTCCTTGTTTCCCTGCTGCCTGGTGTTTAGCTTTGAGGAAAACCAGTGGCAGTGAAGAGTTAGGGGCACAATTTCCAGGAGCTGTGAATCTGTGGCTAAACACACCCCAGACCAAGACCCAAGGGTGAGACAGCAGGCTAACGTTTTGGATATTGCACTTCAAGAGTGACAAGTCTCCTCTGGAATTCCCTGGCAAGGCATTTTCTTTCAGAAACTACAGGTACAGAGGAATTCCAAATATACCCCAAGGTCTTTGTTCCCCTACAGGTACAATTTTTGTCTAGGTGCTTCTTGACACATTACCTGCGCTGACAGACACCAGGAAGAACACTAATAGCCCTTTACTTACAATATGAAGGAAATCCAGTGGCGTTGCCATGTGAAGATCCCAGTTCAGTTTATCCAGGATGATCTTCTCCATTCTGCGAATCTCAGCTGGAGAACAACCACAAAAGCTATCCCGAGCCAACACCTTCAGTACTGGAATCCTCTGCAAAAGCCAAGGCAGAAAAAAAAAACGAGAGAACCAGTCATTAGAGAAATCACACCAAATGCTTGTTCCTGTCCTGGCAAGTGGCAGCCACCAGGAGCAAGCAAAGGCAGGGATGGGAGGGCACAGTCCAACAATGCCACGGTAGGAAGAACAGTTACCTCATCTTCTTCAATGGTCTTTGCAGCGAGGAAGAAGCAGCTGATTGCAATACAGTTCAAGTACTTGGGACGGGCCTGTGGGACAGGAGAGCAGAGAGGGCTCTGTGTCAGTGTGATGCAGCAATGATGTCCTGATCCTTCTGCTGGGGCATCCCAAGCCCCAGGTCTCCTCCTGGATGTGCGGGCTGACCTCTGGCTGCGCCCTGGCACTGGCAATCTGGGCCAAGCACAAATCCCTGCTCTGTGACGTCAGACAGGGCACGGATCTGCCAGCCCTGTGACCCACGTGGGCAGCACTGGACTGGAAAGAGCTCGGGTTTAGGCATGCAGCACAGCAGGCAAAGAGAAAATCCTGAGGGGAGCTTGTCCCCTCACAGAAAAGCCACTTCACCTGCTGCAGCAGAGCTCTGCTCCGAGTGCTGCTGTGGGTCACACACGAATGGGAAGGGAAATGGGAATTGGAAAACACTACCTTTGCCTGGGAAAGTATAACTCGGGAAAACTTTTTAAAAAACCCTTGTGAAATTACAAGTGGTAATTTCACACTACAGTTCCCAAAATTGTGGCCCAGGGATTAGTGAGGGAGAGCTGGTCCTTTCCACAAGATGTTATTTAGACAAGGTAAGAGGAATTTGGAGGGGAAAGGGGGATTTTTTGTGAGCTTTGTACATGTGACCACGTCGACAAGGAGCTTCACTCCCACTGGCAGTGTAACAGCCACTGGCCATGGCCACATCCCGCAGAGTGGCTGGGGCTGGAAAGGCAGAGGCTGTTGCTAAACCCTGGCACAGCTGCGGAGCCATGAGCAGCTCCTGGCAGCTGAGCTCTCCTGCCTGTGGTCAGAGATGCTCAAGGCAAAGGGAAATGAAAATCCTGCACTCGCACCCTGCACTTGTGCATGCAGGTGTCCAAGGGAATGAACTCCCTAAGAGCAGAACTGGGACTGGGCCCTGCCAGGGGTCCTGTGCAGTGAGATACAGCAACACTGCTGGCTCTGGGGAACAGCCAGTCCCTGCAATCCCCAAGTCTGTTCCCGCGGAAGGGACTGGTGTTCATAATAAAATCCCACAGAGAGGCCCCTGGTCAAACACCAGGAGTTCAGCTGCATCAGAGGAATAAGCTTTGTGGGAGAGGAAAACTGGGGAGGGAGCACAAAGCCCCAGAGCTCACCCAGGCCAAACCCCTTTCCACCTTCCCACTCACTGCCCAAAGCACACGGTGGGCTCTGGACTCACAGTCCCACGCTTTCTGTACAGACTCCTTGGCTGCTCCAACTTGCTGGAAGAAAACCTGCACTTGAGGCCATTGGCTCCTGAGGGATCTAAACATTAGCCACCTCAGCATTTCAGTAAATCAGCTTCTTTAGATTCTTAAAAATAGTAACTTCCATGGCTTGCATGAAAACACGATCAATATTTATTAGTATTTAAGGGCTGAGTTAATGACTGATGTCACTTGTGTTCTACCAAAGTCTCTCACATGGGAAAGCAAGGGCACAGGCTTGGAATGCATCCTCCAGTTGCCATTTCCTGGGGGATATTGCTTACCCAGCAGGGTGGTGCTGTGGGCTGAGACACGTGCAGATGAGACCATGGACTGCTGAGCATGGAATGTAACTCAGCAAACGTGGTAAGAAAGAAACTTCCAGAGCCTGACTTCACAGCTGCAGGCCAGGGCTTCCAGCTCGGAGCACACTGTGTTTGGTCACTTGGCAGGTGCAAAGCACAGCCTGGCTAAGGGGGCAGAGGGGCAGCAGGGCCCACTTGCAGGGATCCCAAATGTTTTTCCCCCTTTTAAAAGCAGTTTCTATGGAGGAACAGCGTGAAACCCAAAGGGGCTCATCCATTCCAGCTGGGTTCAGCACAGCAGGAGGGCACAGCTGTCACATGGACAGCCTGCACCTCTGTCTGCTTCCCTTTTTCCTTCCCACCTTTTGGACTTCAGTCCAAGATGGAGTCCATCAGGCTGTAGAGCAGCTTGGTAAGGAACTACTCCTCCGAAAGCCACTGTCTGTATTTCAACCTTCTTCACCCATTTTCTTTTCCCCCCCAGTTCCCTGCACCACCATCCTTGGCAGGCTCAAACCTCTCCTCAGTTTTTTTCCTAGCAGGTGCCCCAGCATTTTGGGGTGGTACAAAGGGGAGGAATGCAGCCATGGAGGTGAGCAGGGCCTGTCCCTGGTGCTGCTGGCCTGGGGCTTGTGGCACTGCCTTTGCCTTCCTGAGGCAGCCCAGGCACTGTGGGGCAGGGAGAAGGGGGAAGGAAGCGCTTCCGTCCGGCCGCACCGCTCGGACTGCGCACACCAAGCACGCGCCGTGTCTGTTCCTGCCCGTGCAGCTGCAGATATTTACCTTTACTGCTGCTAAAAACCTGTCCAAGAGGCTGATGGCCAGGGCGAGCGTTTCTGGGTAAAGGTGGAACTGGTACTTGAGCTTGGCCAGCCACTGGATGACCTCATCCCTCTGCCTTGGAGAAATGGCTACATCCTGGGGGAGAGAAAGGATCAAAGGTTTTACCTCTGCAGGAGTGACTCGGCACAGAACAAAGCCTCCTTTGCAAAGGGGGAGCCTGGAGCCAGCCCCAGTCACCACTCTGTCCCTGCAGTTACTTATCCCATCCCAAAAACCTGCCCTGGAAAAGACAACTTTCCTTACAGCAATCTCAAACCTCACTCCAGTGTCACTGTCCTCTCTTCTGGGGAAAAGAGGATGGGTGACTTGTAGTTTGTCAAGCACTGGCAGCCTCAGCTTCAGAGTAGTTCCCAAAAATTTATTATTTATTTAGTGTTTTTTAACCTGCTCAGAACTATGTGGGTGCACAGCAATTCCCAACTGGAACAAAGCCCCCCTTGCCAACAGCAGAGTGGAGGGACTCTGGGGTTTTGTGGGGAAAGGTTTCTTATTTTCTTCAAATCATGGGGTTTTTTTTAGCTCAGTACTTGTTATAATAAAGAAAACTGCAAACATCTGACACAAGGCTCTCAGGGAACTGGGAAGGGGGAGGCAGCAGCTACAGCCTCACCTGCAGTTTGGGTTTGGTGTTTGGTTTGGGTGTTTGGCCCACGTCTCCCCATCGATCTGTTTGGAGAGCAGCTAAATTTCAACCACACGCACAGCTCAGTCACTGACACCAAATCCTTCCCCGTGACCCAGTTCAGAAGTATCTCCAGCTTTCCTAGAGCCTTTCACATCACCTAAGGAACTGTCTGGGCTCGCTCCAGTGGGGATTATTGGGGATGAGCAGCCCAGATGTGTCCAGAAGCACAAAAAGCTGAGCTGTAACTGCCCCCAGTAATGCCATGAGGGCAAAGCAGCAGGAATTTGGGAAAAACCACCCCAACACTGATACCAAATAAAGACTTCAGGCTACATCTGCCACTGGATCACCTATGTGTACCTTGCACTGACCATGAGAGCGTCCCATGTCACCAGCACTGCCTGCTGCTGCTCCACATGGGCCCCTGCTCTCAGCTCTGCTCAGCCACAGCCTGGCCCTTGAGGAAGAAGTACCTGCTCTTTTCTTCAAGGAACACTGGTTCTTCCTGAAATCACTGATGCAGTTCCAGGGTGAAATGTGAGCCCCCTGGGGGCAGGAGGGCCCAGGAGCACAGTGAACACACCACACACCAGGAGAGTTACTGAACGCTCTGCTGCAGGTGCTCCTGAGAGTGGAAGGGGACCTGGGCTGTACCTGGGGGGAGGAAAGGGGAATGCTCGAGGAGGGGGTGGAAACGGCACCTGTGGTGTTCCTGCTGGGGAGGGAGGGAGGGAGGGCTCTGCCTCAGCAGCCTGGGGGATTTCAACACCACCACCCCCCCCCCCGGTCCTTCCATCCCTGGTAAATCCCATTGCTGCTCGATCCCACCTGAACAGGCAGCAGCTTCCACAGCTCTCAGTGGCCTCTGTCCTGGCTGGGTGCTGTTGCCCTGTGCCTGCCAAGGCTGAAGGTGAGGTCTTCTCCGAAAAACAGCATAGCTGGGAAGAGTAAAGACTCTCCCTCTGTGCTGCCTCTTCTCCCCAGCCCTCCAAGACCTGGCCTTGGATCCTGCTGCCCTTTGTGGGCAGCCCAAAGGCACCATTTCACTGAGGGAGCACACAGTGCCTGCAGGGCCCGGCCTTCTGTGCAAAGGGAGGAGCGTCTGACCCAAACCCAGAGCGTAGCTGGGATGGAAATCAAACCAAGCACAGCCCCACAGTGCCTGGGGGAGCAAGGAGAACTGCAAAGCATCCTCAGCTCGGTGCATGCCCAGCACAAGGCTGGCTCCAAAATGCACCTGGCTCCCTAAGAACCATCTGGGGAAGCAAAGGAAAGGAGGGAAAGGAGAGGAGTCTCCAGCTCTTTCTGGAACCCTACAAGAGGAATGTCTACTCCAGACCCTATGTGCAGATAAAGGAGCAGGAGGATGGGAGCACAATTCCCTCCCAGGTGAGTTTAAGCACCAGGAGAGGTTGCTACAGCCTGGTTCAGGGGACAGGCAGCAGGAGTGAGAACTGGTGCTCCTGCCCCCACAAACCCTGCTGCCGCTCCATGCAGGGTGAGGAGCTTCCCACACAAACACCAGGCTCTATCCCTGTCTCTCAGAGGTGTCCCTGTGACACCCTCAGAACACAAATAACAAAATGCAGCACAGGAAAATTAATTAAGCAGCGAGGTCACTGATCCTTAGTTAATTGAAACGAAAAGCAAAACTGAGACACTCTGGGGGCTGAAAGTGAGGAAGTCCCTTTGGGTGGAAAGCGAAGGTTCCTCCTTGGGGCAGAAGTACTTTCTGTGTGTCATCCCTGCTCCAGACAGGAGAACCAGGGGCCAAAACATGGTTGCTCCTGGAGAGCAAGCACAA
Source organism: Ammospiza caudacuta (assembly GCF_027887145.1). Lineage (NCBI taxonomy): Eukaryota > Metazoa > Chordata > Aves > Passeriformes > Passerellidae > Ammospiza > Ammospiza caudacuta. Next base: position 35,037,706 of record NC_080596.1, read on the forward strand.
AGCAAATCATTTCTAGGGATGCTGATCTCTCCCATACCTTGAGACTTATGGAATATGTAGGCTAAAATAAATATTATCTGTGAACTCCAACATGACTCTGTTTTACTGCTGCCTAATTGAGAGAAAACACCTCAGCTGATAATCTTCTCCTTCATGTCTCCTGTCCCAGACAGGTGTTCTGCTCTTTCACCATTTGTGTTGCTGCCTGGTCCCTGTGGGTCCCTGGGGCCTCCTGGGCAGTGAGCAGGTGACCTTTATTAGGATTGGAAATAAACTGAGCTCTCTGAATTCCTCAGGAGGTACAGAGAACAAACGGGGAGACAGAGTGAGCCAAAACAGGAAAGAAAGGAGGCATGACACAAGTGACACTCTCTTTCTAAAAAACATAAATTCAGAAGTCTTCACTGATGCCCCTCTCAGTCACAAAGTTACTCTGTAACAGGCAAAAATCAACCTTTGACCACTCTTTACGGCTCCATTTCTCAAGCCTTAATCCCAAGAACACTCCTGAATGTCACCTGCATCTCATATAACACATGGAGGGGGGGAAGGCAAGGGGAACCAGAAGGGAAAACATCCAAATCCATTCAGAAGCAGGAGGAGGTTCCAGACTCAGCCCACTGTTTTTTTATGCTGAAAAGACCTTTGTGAGATGTGGCTTTGGTATGCTGCACATACCCAGAACACTGGTCTGCATTTCAAGGAGGGAGTAGGACTTTTTAGACAAGTACAAACAAAACAGAGGGATCAGGTACATTAAATCACCAGGAACCAAGTCCCCAACAGATTCTGCACCCCATCCTAAAAGAGAAAGTCTTCCTGCTTCTTCAGCTGTGGGTTTCTTTCTTCCTGTCAAAGACCTCACTGTTCAGGCTTTAAACACCAGAACCAAAAATGTCTTCTAAAGAGTCAAAACAGAAAGTTTACTCCCCAAAAAAACCTCCCTAGAGTCTCCAGTCAGATCACTGGATGTCTGCAGTGGATTCAACGTTTTGCCACTGGCAAAGCAGGTGAGTCCATTAAAGCTCCGTGCAGCTGCTGAACCCTTAGAGCAGGCAATGGGAAGTTCCACACTCTGGCTCGGGCTGCCAGATCTGATCCACAGAAGGATGCAGATTTCCCCATTGCCACGGGAAATGAACAACACTGTCATGCAAGGGAGGTTTTAGGCTGCTGCAGCTGCTTTCAGAAGAAGGCAGTGGATGGTAGGGAATGTGACCTTCTCCCAGATATACAGAAAACAGGACAATTCACATTGCACATCCGTGCCTGCACCATGGCCAAAGTGAAGGCTGGGGGAACACAGGACAGTTGGACAAGCTGGGTGTCCTGAAGCACAGGAACAGAGGGCAATGTGTGCTTACATACAGGAGTGATCTCAGCTGCTCCGTGGCCTCCCAAGTCCGGGTTTCCCCCCAGCAGGCAGCTGTGTTTATGCTCTCCTCTCCCTCTGACCTTCCTACACCTCACACTCACACACGCAGCTTCCACTCCCAGTTAGTGATCCCATACTGCTAGAAAACATTTAGTGGCACAGCACTGATAATGTCACTGTCTGAGCTGGCATGCAGGAAAACAGAAAGCAAAAGGTTACATCAAGACAAGAGTTTTGGGAGTGGAAATTCCAGGAGCAAGGAAAAGCACAGAGGAGGAATTGCTGGGAAGTCTGCCTGAGGCAGGTGGTGGTTTCTGAGCCACCAGAACCAACTTGACCAAGGCAGAAATGCAGGTGCCTCATCCCCATGAAATCCTCACCCATCAATCTGGTTTGGTTACACTCGAGTCCCTACCCTATCTTGTTATCCTGTAATCTTATCTCCCTGCAGTATAATCACCCCAGGAGTACAGCCAGCAGGGAATGACAGGCTGGTTTACCATAAGCCAGAGTCTGTACATGCCTCAAGACAGCCACAGCTACAACACACTCCACACCTCTGACAGCCAGATCACTTGTTTGGAAACCGAAACGGGGATTAACCAAACGAATACTGAGGCCCTTCAAATGTATGTTCTCCTGCCCAAGAGCAGCAGCAGCTCCTTAGCCAGACAGAGAAAAAACAAACACGACAGGGATTAGCTCTGATGGCAGCTGACTTACCTGTGTGAACGTCTCGTGGGGTGCAGCAACAGCAAGCCTGGATCCTGGCCCTCAGTGTGCTTACTTCAGCCCAACCCGGCAACAAAGGGCCAGAAATTCTGTCACCACGTCCTCACATTCCACATTTTGTTTCAGACAGAACTTTGTGGTGTGCACAGGTGTTTGTGAGTGCTCAGGTGAGACAGAGCCACCTCCCAAAGGAGCACAAACCCACTTTGGGCTGGGTGAGGCCATGAGCAGCCTGGTCCAACCTCCCTGCAGGCCAAGAGGGAGCCTGGACTATGAGCCCCCGTGGGCTCTTCCAGCCTGAATTTTCCTCCAGTCCTGTGAGAACACTGCTCACTGCAACAGGCCAGTGCCTGGCTCTGCTCCCTTGACATGAGCTTGCACCCTGCTCTATAAATAGCCCTGCTGGACTCCGTGGGGCTCTTCCTGGAGCACGCATCAGATCAATGCTGCCATTAGTGAATTACTCCAAGAAAATGAACCTGCTTTTAGGAACTGTTGCAGAGTTGGTGCCCAGCAAACAGAGGTGCTAATAATCCACACAGTTTGCAAAATGAATTTAATCAGGACAATGTGTGTGTGCCTAACAGACACCTAATGCCATGTGCTGTGCAGTGCTCTGCACCCCTGGGCCAGGTGTGTCCATCCAGTAAAGAGGGAATCCCTTCCTTCAGAGGCTGATTCCCCAGGTGTCAGGAAATCTGACTGCTCCTGAACACCTCCAGTCCCACACCACCCCTCCATGGACAGTGTCCTGCCTCTGCTGGCATGCATGATGTGAAGGACAGACATTACCTGATTGGGCTGAATTTTCGGCACATGTGCTTTCCACATTTGAGCTTCCCTAGAGATTGCCATCTCCAGAAGGAGAGACAACCTCTGGCTCTCCAGGGGTCCTGAAAACTTCATGGTGACCCTTGGATCCACCTGCCACCCAGCTGGATACAGCTACCTGCAAAACCAAAGACAGCTTGGTGAAACACTGGGCTGTGCCTGTCCAGGCAAAAGGCAGTGAGAGGCGAATAAAGCTGCAGGAAATGGAACTATTGCCCTGGCCCCGGCACAGCCTCACTCACAGGAACATCCTGTCAAAAAACTTGTCTATTACACATGGAAACCAAAGCAGAGACAAGGCTTTTGTCCTTTATTTCTTTAAAGACAACAGATTGCACCGCCTGCTCTCAGATGGAGAAGATGATCTGATGGAAAGGGTTATTTAGGTAGTAGCTTTGAGACTGCCTACCAGCACCATGGCTGCAGATTTTTGACAGTGTTAACTCACTTAGGCAAAACAGGGAAATGGTAAATGAAGGGTAAATCCATGGGAAAGTTATTGAAACTTCTGATTCTTTGCAGGAGACCTTGTGCAATCCCCCCAAGGTGGATACTGGCCAAACACTAACCAGGCATTTTCATGTGAATACAACAGTCCAGGCTGTACTTACAGGAAATAAGCAAGGTGCTGACTCTGAAAAAATAAACAGAATCCACAGGGAAAACAATCCCTTATTATAAATAACAACAAAAGCGGCTCCGAGCAAATGAAAATTCAAGGTGCTTTCCCAGAGCTAAAGGAAACCTTGAAGATCAAGACTGACAGAGAACAACTGCTATTCTTTACTCACACAAACTGCACCAGGTATAAACCACACTGTAGTCCCACTTAAGAGCCCAGAAGGTATCAAGTGGCAAATTAATGTCAGGGCCCTCTGTCCTGAACAGGGACCCTTCCACATGAGATTTTTATGTAACAAACCCTGCTCCATTAACAAGGGACAGCCTGTACTGGCTTGGAGATGTCCAGGTGTCACTGAATAGGCAGAACACCTTGGAACCAGGAGAGCTGAAAAGGACCCCTAAAGCTCTGTGGTGTGTCTCTTCTCACCAGCCCCCAAACGGCCACTGTGGGCTGAAAAATCCCTGTCAAAAGTTCCTCTCCTGCCCAGAGGGAGACTCTGCCTGGGGAAGTGAAACTCCAGAACCTCCAACCACAGCTTCTTTACATGCATTTACTTGATTTTGCATGAGTTTTTTAAAACCTGGGGCTGATCCTGAGGACACTCAGTGTAAATGGGGCTGAAGGGGAAACAGGGACACAGAGTCACAGCCTCCCCTCCAGCTCCTGCCCTTGGAGGCTTCATTAGCATCTCTTGAGCCTCCCATCAGAGCTACAGCTTTCCCTGTGGCCAGTTCCCAAAGGCTGGATCCCTCAGCACCTCATGGCCAAGCTGTGGCAGGCACTGCACCAGCTGGGCCGTGGCAAGGGTGGGAGCAGACCCACGGCAGAGGCTGAGGCTGGGAGCAGTGCTGAGAGCCGGGGGACCGGGGGCAGCTCGCTCCACACTCATCAGGAAAAAAGCAGGAGCTTTATTTAGCCCGGCCATGGCTCCTCCTATGAAATATTGATGGTCCTTCCTTGGTTTTGCAGGAAGGAGAGAGTAATTAGCCAACCCCCAAATCACTGGAGACAACACAGGGAAAAATTTCAGGCTGTTTTCTTCTGTTGTGACTGATAAACATTCTCAGCGTGTTTACAACACAAATGGGTTTCACAGCCTCTGGAAGCAGACAAGATCTCTTAGTTACCCTGATCCCTCTGGGGTGGCTGAGGTGGCTGTCCCTGTCCCAGCAGAGAGCTCAGTGTCCCTGGAGCCAGGACACACCCAGGGCCTTGCAAGGGGCACCTTTAGTGAGCGCTACAGCCAACTGCTCTCCGGTTGCCAAGGGCAAAAGAGAGGGGAAAATAACCTTTCCTTTGTGAACTAGGGCCCTCATTCAATTGAGGCTGAGGCACAATAACCTTTATAAGGGAAAAAGGAGGAATGACGTGCTTGAAAGTTTCCCTTGGAGCAAGAGGGTGCAGTTTTCCAGCAGAGAGCACAGCCGGGAGGCTGGCCAAGCACCCCGGGGCTGAATCCAGTTTGCATCTCCATTTACATAGCTCTCCATCAGATAAATGCTGCCTTTGGAAAAAAACGCCAGCAGGACTGTGTGCAGCCTTCCCAAAACACAAGGGAGCTCAGGCAGAGCAGGCTCTGAGAGCATGAGGAACAGCAGGGCTGGCACAGCTTCCCAAAATCCAGCACAGGGAGCTCCATGGGCTCTGCTCTCTGCCCAGCTCAGGACTCGAGCAGCCCAGAAAAGCGACAGCAGCTGAACTGGAGAAGCCTTGGGTGGGGCAGGGCCAGCAGGAGGCCTGAGCCTGCCCCCACACCGAACATTTCCTCCAGGCAGAAACTTCCCGCGTTTTCCTGCAACCCAGCCCAAGGCACCCACGGCTGCAGAACGGTCCAAGCCGGGACAGTCACCATGACCTAACTCACCCCGGCCTCCTGCTGCTTTCCCTGATTTACAATTAACCTTTAGCTCCAGGATGCTGCATTTTTGGGCTTGGGGCTTTTTCCCTTGTGGTTACTTTGGGAGTTTTTCAACCACTGTTCAAACAGTTCCTAAAGTTCCTGATCTTCACTGGAAGGTCATCTGGCTGAGCTGAAACCTCTTAAAGTTTAACAGTTGGGGAGCTAATAAAGGAGAAGTGAGCCCAGTGAAGGGACTGGCTTTGACGCCTCCTGTGAGGAGCTGCAAGTCAGATCTTGCTCCGAAATCAGAGGGTCAAAACTTTGGTGTGAGGTTTTCACTTGTGAGAGGCATCAAAAAGCACCTCCTTATCCACAGTAAACACCGAGCTGGTCCATAAAATAAAATCTCTCATCTCCAAAAGGTCTCACTTTGGTCCAAGTTTATGGCTACCTTGACTCAAATAAATGCTTTTCAGCTTCCCAGGGGATATTTTAGGCTGCCAAGTGCTGCAGGCTACAGTTTCCAAAAGCAGTTTCTGCAGGAATAGGGGCGGACAAGTCCCTGACCAAATAACCAAATAACACTTCATGGTTTGGGGGGTGCATTTGTGTGGGATGCAAAAGAGAGGAGGTTTTTTATTTTTAGGCTTTGTATTCACTCACAGTGCCTATAAAAAGTGCCTCTGGCACACAAAAGATGCTGCTCCAGGAACACACCATCCACTAGAAGAACAAGCTCCTAACACAGCTCCTGATTTTCTGCCCCCAGTTGCAATTTAACTGTCCTCATACAACTGAATTACAAACAGGACCACTGAAATAATTCAGTAACAAAATCCTCCTTGGTTCCGATTGTGGCTTGTTGTCTGTTTGCTGCAGGGGAGTTTGTTTGTTTGCTTTTTTTGCACAGCTCATTTTGTAAACAACAAACAAGACCTCTAGGGCTAGACAGGCCAAACCCCACTATGTCTGCTGTGCGCATCAACCCAGGTGGGTGCTCTGAACAAGGGGAGTCATTCCCGTAGAGCTGGAGCACCACACAAATTTCTGCAGACCTCGTATTTTCAGGGGCCAGCAGCCAAATCTGCTTCTGCTTCAGCAAACAGCAATAAAACCTCACAGATGACCTGCACACAGATTTTTCTGGGCAGTGAGGGGAAGGCAAAGCAGAAGGAAGAGAGGAGGAGACTGAATTCCTCAGAGCTCCAGCCAGCCATCTGTGATTTCAAAGGATCCAAGCCTACTGCTAGCAGAAATGTCTGACTGCAAGTTGTGATTAGAAATTTCAAAGCTGTGGCCGGGGGCTGGGATGGGTGTTAATTTTAGTACCTGGGGCTTTCTCTCAGCTTAACTCTTTCCTCGTGCCCTGGCAGTGAGGCAGTCTGGGACTCCGTGCTGGCCAGAGGGAAATGCCAAAGCACAGCCTGAGGTGACAGCAATAAATGAGCAGATGACCAGCGTGGGTTCAAATCAACTGGTTTGGGACGTACAAAACAAATGGCCAATGAAAACAGCTCGACAGTGTTGTGAGACAACAACAATTATGCAGGCTGAATGGCTGGGAAAAGTAGGTTTGGGAATAGAATTCCAAATGTTAACACCTAAGTGAGCAAGTCAGTTTGAAGGAACACAGTGCCTTCTGGTCACATAGCAGAAGCAGTCAGAATTCTCCCTACCGAGGGCCTGCAGGGGCTCTCACACCTTTAACCAGCAGCTCCTGTGAGCCCTGCCCCAGCCCAAAGTGGGAGAGAGGCAATTTTCTGGAGGCTGGCACAGGAACAGGCCCTTGCCACTCGCCTGTGTGACTCAGCCCGAGCTGCCTCCCACAACCTGGTACGCAGGCAAGGCTCTGAGGTATTTTGGCAGCATCGCTCAGGCGGGCTCTGTACATCACACGCTCGCCACTGCTTTTCCTCCAACCAGATTTTTCCTGGGAGTGCAAATAAAGCTGACCTCATTTTAGTGCCACTTTTCCAAACAGATGAATTTTTCCAAACATTTTAAAGGAACCTGCCAGCTCAAACCATGGGTCGAACAGGGAATGCAGAGCAGTGTTTTGATGGGAGGGAGGGGAGGGGGTTTTACACCTTGTTTTGAAACAGAAATCCCAGGGTCCATTTAGCAGCTAGGAAGGAGAAGCCCTCTGGAAAAGTGTTGCTCCATAAATGGGACCACTTCTAAGAGATCTCTGCTCCACTTCACTCCCCCAGCCTTGTGACTGACACCAGGGGTTTGCTGTTTACAGGAAACTTAAAATGATATTTTCCAAAGTAGGAACTTTTAAAAAACAAGGTAGAAGATGAACTCCTGACTCAACTTTCAGACAATGGCACCATTCTTCCCTCCTGAGAGATGGGTGTGCTGCTAGACCCATGTCCACCCCACTCCCTGTGCTAATGGCTCTGGCAGGAAGGGCCAGAGCAGGATGAGGAGGAGGAGGTTTGCATTTCATTTTTTGTCTGGCTACTGCCAAGATGAGCCCATTCAAGCAGCCTTTGCCCAGAAAGGTCTTTGGTCAGTAACAGCTTAAATATTCCATGCCACAGCTTTCAAGTGGTGTAAACAGGCTGCTTTAATCCCAGCTCTTTTCCCTGCTGTGGCAGCAACAGACCAAGCAAACTCAGGATAAAAGGGAAACTCAGGATTCAGCCCCAGGAGAACAGTTCCAGCTGCAGAACGTATGTGTTGATACAAAAAAGGAGATGAAACTCTACATATTTCCGTGAGTTCAGCTCCAAGATTTTGGTTTATTTGAACCTAAAAATGAACAGAGATGTAAATTCCTTTTACAGAAATCCTTTTACAGGTTTACAGAAATCAGCCACAGGATAGATTTCAGAAGGAATGGGCCCTGCTATTGTTTGGCAGCAGAGTTTGTCCCAAGGCTCAGGAACAGGTCAGGAATGGGATCCTTTATTGTGTGAACTGGGGTGTCACGTCAAGGACAGTCAGCCCTCGCCTGGGACAGTCACAGGGGTCACATGGCAAAAAGACTGTGCCATCCTCTTGTTCAGAACTGAAGCACCAGACAGAGTAAAGCAAAGAGTAAGGAGTGTTTGCTGAAATGACCCCCATTAATTTCATGCTTTTTCCACTGTAAATGACAGATAAATCCGAGACAGCAATGGCTGAGCCTTGTACAAATTCCCTGTGCACCCCTGGCAAAGGAATGAGCAGCTCACACAGGCAACTGACCATGGTTTGCTTGGCAGCCTCTGGGTTCTGCTCAGGGACTCTCTGGATCTTTTGGGGACAAGCTTCAGGACTACTGGGCAACACCTGAGACCCTCTGAGGAACCTGAGGGGGCTGCTGGTGCTGAGCAACTGAACCGGGAGGCTGAAGGAACCCCAGCAGCTCCCCAGGAGCATCACCAGCTGCCCAGCGTTAGGGAGAGCCCAGCAGCACCTGGGCTGAGTCTGAGTAAGAGAGCTGAGGCAGCAGCAGCTGAGCCTTTTACCAGAGCTGCTGTGGAGGGTGAATCTGGCAGCCCTGCTCCAGGATAACCAGTCTCAGGCATGGTGGTGGCACCTCAAGTGGCCATTTCTCCCCAGGGACTTGGTCCTGCAGAAGGTCTGGCTGCCTTGGAAGAGCCATGGTGCTGGCTGAAGGAGTTTTGGGAGGAAGTGAGCAGGCTGCACAACAGCAGAGTTTCATGGGATACAGACGGGATTTTCTCTGGGACTGGCAGCTTGCAGAGCCTCAAGCCCATCTGCACCAGAGAAGCAGTCAGTGCCTGCCCCCACCATGGAGGTAAGTGAAGTGTCTGGGGACAAGGGGAAGGGTGGCAGTGGGTCACTGCTGGCACTGAAAGGAAACTTTCTGCCCCACCTCAACCTATTTGTCACTACAAAATAGGTTCAAAGTGCGTGCGGTGAGATGACAGGAAGGCATCAAAAAATAACAACAAATGCTGCCTAAGTGGGGTCCCCTTCAGCATTTGCATGTAAGTGTGGCCAAGTCTAAGAGTTTCCATTCTGGAGAAGTCCCCCACACCCTTCCTGGCAGGGAGAAAGCACTGAGGTGTGGGGAGCTAACAAGGAGAGCTGTGTGCAGCTGAAAGGACACAGGCTGTGATCACAGAGCTGGGCTGGGATGGCTCCCGTGACCTGTGAGTGCTGCAGAGCAGGGACACAGCTCCATGGCAAAGAGGAGATGCTGGTGCCCTGGTCCCTGTGGGGACTCCCCATGACTGTGAGCTGTGCAGGCAGAGCACAGGGATACACCCTGGATACAGGGGTTCCACAGGACCCCCACCCTCCTACAAAGAGGGGCCTGTTGGGATTGGGAGGGTCAGAGGCTGCCTTGGCTGCAGTGACTGTGGCAGAGTGGAGGCAGCTGGGGATGAGGGCACACAAAGCCAAAGCCCAGCTGAACTGTGTTTGGCAAGCTATGGGGGAAACTCAAGGGGCCTGAGTACTTGGGTAGGAAGAGGAAGGCCAAGGAAAGTCTGGGCAGGCTGCTGGCTGGAAGCAGGGTCAGGATAAGCAGACAGTGAGGTGGACTGCAAAGTGGCTGCACAATTGTGTCCAGAGGGTGGCAATCAGTGACCTCTGCTTACTGTGAGGGTGATAGGGCTTTGGCTGGGCGGCTCAGGGAGGCTGTGGAGTTTCCATCCTTGGAGGCATTGAAAGAGTGCTTGGACATGGTGCAGAACAACTGGTTTTAGGAGGCCCTGCTCAGGCTGGAGTATCAGATAAATTGACCTTGAGAGGTACTTTGCAGCCTCAAGCACTTGGGGATCCCAAGGGGTAAAGGCTCAAAGCAGCCCAGAGCAGCTTGTCTGTTCTTCAGGCAGCAGGAAGGCTTTAAAATTAAAAAAAAAGGGGCAAACCAAACCTGGCATTATGTAATGTCTCACTGGTAGCCTCCTCAAAGCAACACATGCAGGGCATGATTCACTTCTCCCACCACCAGTGTAACTTGGTATAAATCAACAGTGACTTGAAGGAAGTCACTCCAAGGAAAACCAGGCTCACAAAGTAGGAGGGAGAGCAGTAATTTCACAAAACAGGGCCAGAGGCTTTCAAGCCCATAAAAACTAACTCTCTAGAGGCAAGGGCCAACAGGCATTGGGAATTGAAATCATCATGCAGCACCTTTTGAGTAATAGAATCCCCTGAAACCAAATAAACACAATGCCTCTGCGCGCAAAAGCACAGAGGCAGGATTCAGCAGTACCTCTGTGTGTCTGTCTGTCTGTCGGCAGCAGTCAGTCATTAACATCAATGAGCAGTGATAAAACCAAACAAGTTTATACCCAGTTCAACAGCCACATCCAAAAAATGTCTCACTACCATGGCTTGATTCCTCTTGACAACAACAAAAGAGAATTTTGTCTGAAAGTCTAAGTGCTCACCAAGGCCAATATTTTGCTTTGTAGATTCTGACTGGCTTCAGGATAAATTAGTGATTACAGCTAATATCAGGATACAGTGTGAGGCAGTAAAAAGAGATAATTAGGAGGAAATGAGGAATTATCTGCTGTTGAAACAATAGATCAATTATGAGGTACAGCACAGTAGCTGCAGAGCAGCATTCTTGTGCTCTGAGGGTACTGCCTCCTCTTTCTCATCAACCAAGGAGAACCCACAGTTATAAAGCTTAATTATCCTCCAGGAGCTCGAGCTCGCTGACTAATTAGCCTCTTGTTGAGACAATGCAGGAAAGGATACAATTCCAATTGTCCGCTAAAATGGCACGGCACAGTCCTGGCTCTTCCCTGCCTCTTCATCCCTCCTGTCCTATCAGAGCCCTGATATAACCACAGTCCTGACCAACCCAAAACCAGCCCTGAGCCTGAAATAAACTAAAGCCAGACAGGGGAGCTCTGAGAGGGGGGGACAGACGAAGGGGGGAGGAAGCAGAGTGTCTGAGGCAGCGTGTACAGCAGCTGGAGTTGTGTGAATCCCGCTCTGCTCCTGGCACTGCGTGCACGGACACCCGCACAGGGCTCCCACAAACGGGGACTCAGCTGCATGGCTGCAGTTAGGAGCATGTCAACACCAAGATTTACAGTCAGAATTATTTAAAAATCTGAAGGTTTTAGGAGCCAGGTTCTTGTCTAACAGACCACTGTAGTCAAGTCACCCCAGCCAAGAAACGGGGTCTTGCTGTGTGCAGTGAAAAAGCACCAAAAAGGGCCAAGAGCCTCTGGCAGATGGGTTCATCCAGCAGCTCCCAGCACCCTGGCAAAGGTGTTTGGTGTCTGGGCTGCTGAGCAATATGGAATATCTGCAGCAACATGTTATTGATGAGTGAGCTTTTAGAGGAGTTTATGGCACAGCAAGTGCAAATACCCACTGTGCTTAATGAATGTGCGTTGGTAATACTGGCAGTCAGCAAACACACAGGAAGGGAAAATGTCACACCACATCTGCCTGGTACAGACACTGGGGACACCTGAGATTTCCTTCCATTCAATGGCTTCACTGTGCTCCTCTGGCTTTGGAGAATAGTTTCTGTGAGAATGCAGTGCAATAATAGCTATTCTCCCCTTAACATCCACCTCCTGGATGGCCAGCTGGCTTTCCTGCTGCTTCCCTGAGCATGCTGCTGAAAAGGCTCTGGTCAGTAGCTCCTCGAGCCCCACAAAGTGATGGCAGCAGGGGAAAAAAGGCAAATACAGGCAGGTTCCTGGGCAAGTCAGCACTGCAGGGGAGGAATTCTGATCCCACAGCTGTGTTACACTCCATCTGGAGATGTAGGTCTTGTTCACTCACAGTCTGGTCCAGGCTCAGGCAGTCGAGTCCTAAGGTTATCATGTGGCACTCAAAATACGATGCTCAGTTTTCCTGAGGCCACTGGTCCAGCCTGACCTTTTTAAAATTCCTCAGTGTGGCATAAACTGCAGATGTTTTTATCTATCCTTCCTATCACTCAGTGCAAATGGATAACTAACACTGCTGTGCTGCTGGACTTTATTTGCTAAATATAAAAAGTGCCTTGTAAAATCACAGTGATTAGACCTGTGCATACAAATGTTGCCCAAAATTCAGTTCAGCATCAGGTCAGCACTAATTAGTGCTTTAACCACGGCATGGCTGCAGGTGTGCACGGGAAAGGCTCCCAGCAGGCCCTGAGGGAAGGCACCATGCACCCCAGGGATGCTGCTGGAGGTCTCCCTTCAGTCCCTGCACCAGAGAGGCTGAGGCAGGTGAGCACAGAAAGGCTGAGAATGGAAAATCAAAGGGGCTGTAATTACAGGGAAGATGCTCAAAGCTTTACAAAGCTGTAAACACTTGGACAAGAAGCTTCTCCCAGGACAGTGACAGGAGCAAAGACAGCAGCACTGAGCAGTGTCCTGCTTGGACTGAGCCCTGATTAAACTGATAAATGTAGGTAGGTATTACTGGAACCACCTGAAAACAGGACAACAACTCGTTCACTCACAGACAATGACTGCACCAGGGGTCACTGTAAGATGGGAGACAGGTCTGGAAGCAGGGAAGCACAGCTCCCCAGAGCCAGGCAGAGCAGAGCAGTGCAGCTCCTGCCCCCAGCACGGGCTGCAGCCCTGTGACACCCCAAACACGGAGCAGCAGCACAGCCTGGCCCCGCTGGCACCCAGCAAGGAGGGCTTCGTGTGGATGGGCTCTCACCAGAGCCAGTCAGTGTTTGTAACCAGGGTCCCTGAGCAAACCAAGTGCAGGGCTGGGGAATACACAACAGACACAGCAAAAGCAGCAGCTAGGATCAGTCCTGCCACATCAAAATGGGCCTAAGTTCTACGCAGGGGTGAAGGATAATTAAAACTCTGTGTGTGTGTATCTATATACACACACCCCCCCCCCCCATGTGAAAGTTCAGTTCCTGCTGGGGAGAAGCCAAAAACTCAGCTTCCCACATCCCACGCCGAGGTCTGTGTAGGCACTGATGAGAACGAGCCGTCCTCCTGCCCCACGAGCCAGCCAAACTACTTGAAAACCAAATCTGAATTGTGTGCAGGGATATAAAATCCAACCCTGGAGACAAGGAAAAGGGGCCACGATTTGGTTTTTGAGAGGCTGCCTCACCTTGCCTGACCTGGGCTCCTGGTGCCACTCCTGCAGCAAAAGGGCAGATGCTCCCCTTTCCCAATTGTGTCATGCATCTTGCTCAGTTTAAACATTTTATTTTAAAAAAACTCACCCTTCTGTCTTTAAAAAGGGCTGTGCCACATACGTGCTGGTGCAGCACACCACAGAAAGCAATGTCTAGGAGCAGACAAAGGCTGGTGCTGAAATAATTTTTAAATTCAGGCTTGAATCAGCCTGCCATGTAAGATCCTTTTTTTTAAGAGTGGTAAAATGAGGGATTGTTTCTTTTTCCCTCCTTCACAGGAGAGCAGGTTTTTTCTGTGTTCAATGGATAAGTTTTCACGGGAATTTTTTCTGTCACTATGCTTTCTACCATAGGCACAAAAACCCACGGCGATCTCATTCCCTCCAGTTTCCCCCGCTCGAGATGGATTCAGAGCACACAACGCTGCTCTTCCTTCAGGGAAACTTCGTCCATCGCAGCTGGGAGAGCTAAGAGGGAAGTGGGGAGAGAGTGCAGCCCATCTCTGCAAATGAACTATGCGGAGACAAGCCAACAAAACCCAGAACCAGGAGGCCTACAGGGAAGCAAGAGAGACAGACTCTTCTTCAGGTACTGTACTGATAAGACAAGGAGTAATGGGTGCAGATTGAAAGAGGGTTAATTTACGTTCGGTATTCTGAAGAAACTCTTTACTACGACGGTGGTGAGACACTGGAACAGGTTGCCCAAGGGAGGCTGTAAATGTCCGAACCCTGAAAGAGTTCCAAACCAGGTTGGACAGGGCTTGGAAGAATCTGATCACCTGGAGGGGTCCTGCCCACGGCAGAGGGACTGCGAATACGTCATCTTTAAGGTGCGTTCCGACACCTTACCAATCTCTGATTGCAAATGCCGTGCGTCGCGCTGAGACCAGAGTCACACCTGGGGCAGAGATGCGCTGCTGAGACCCTGGAGGGGACGGGACAGGCACCCGCCGGGCACCGCACCCGCACGGGCACACAAAGCACCGCTGGCAGGATGCTTGGAGCGCTTTACTTTGCGCCTGTATAATCAGCGCGTTTGCAACTATGGCGTCGCCCAGCACACCCCTCACACCCCCGATCCCCCCAGTCCCCTTCCCGGCTCTCACCTCCCCTGCGCGACGGCGGGGTGCCCGGCGGGGCCCGGCCATCAGCACCCCATGGCGGGGCGGCGGCGCCGGGGCTCCTCGGCGGCGCTTCAGCACCGTGCGGGGCCCATGGCCGGGGCGGCGGCGGCCGGCGGGCTCCTCATGTCGCCATGACGGGAGCGGGAAGGGTGAGGGGGAAACTAAGGGGGCGGGGGGGGTGGGGGGAGTTAGGCCGCCACCGCCGCGCGGGAGGGAGGGAGGGGGGGTTAAATTAAAATAAAATAAAATAAAAACGAAAAGGGAGGGGAGGGGAGCGAGAGGCAGCCCGCAGCCAGCCGCTTCCCGGGGGGTTCGGGGAGGGGAAGGGGAGGGGGAGAAAGAAGCGCCGGTGAGGCGGCGCGACCGCCTCTCAGTGCGTAACCGCCGCGCCTCAGCGCCGCCGGCCGCGGACAAAGCCCCGCGTTAGAGATGCGGGAGGCCGGCGGTGGCTGGAGGCGGCTCCCCCTTCCCCGTTCTCCCCTCCCGGTTCACCCCTCCCGGTTCTCCCTTCGGCCCGGTGGCCCTTAGGGGGAGCGGGAGGGCGCGGGGAGGACGGGACAACGGGGACTCTTTTCCTTGGCGGAAGCATCGCGCGGTAGTGTCGGATCATGCGGCGGGCTCTGTGAGGGCGCTGTGGGGGGGACTCCGGGCAGAGCCGGGGACCGTCGGTAAAGTGGCGTTTAAAGCAGCGGCGAAGCGACGGCAAAAGGTGTTTGTTTATAAGTTAATTGCAAGCAAGCCCCGAGCTGTGCCGATCCTAGGCGAAAGTGTCATGGTCTCGCCTGTTCCTTGCGCATCCCCGGTCTCCCAGCCTGTGTGTGCTAGAACAGAGCTGCCTGTGTTAGCCCTGGTGATCTCTTGTTTACTGAGCTGCAAAATATAAATAGGGATTTGCCCTGGGCTTCATTTATTTCCTTAGGCCTTCCCCGGCACAGAGGCCTGCAGCACTGTCCCTTTCCTTGTCGTTTCCAACCTGTCCGGCATTCCCACTGACAGCACAAGATGCCCGAAGTGTGGAAGCTGAGCCGTTGTCACACAGCTCCGTTTATTCCCTGAGACCTGGAAGCTTTTGAGTGTTTAAATCCTTTTGTAACCTAAGCTTTTTTTTTTTTTTTTTTTTTTTTTTTTTTTTTTTTTTTTTTTTTTTAAATGGGTTTGGGGCTGCGTTACAATACTGTACAGCAAAGACCAGGAAAAGAATAAATACTTGGCATGCAAATCCTGGCACGGTGATGAGTGTCAGAATCTTGCCGCACCACCAGCAGTTGAAATGAGGAGATAAAAGCAAGAAGTTCAGAGCAAAGGCAAATTGTTTTCTTTAAACTCCTTCCAGTATCTGTAGTTATTGGCTGTTCAGACAGTGCACAAAGGAGGATTTCCTCCGGAGATAATAAGCACAGTGACATATATCATCGAGGGAGAACATAGATTTTTTTTTTCTATTCATTTTCCAGCAAATTAACTCTGAAGCAGTTCGCTAAAAAATCATCCATCTCGAGCTTTTTTTAACCCCTTCCCTAGTAACATATAAGACTGAAATTAGAGTCTATTTTTGCTGCAGCAGCTCTTCTATGCTCAGGGTAAACTGTTCTTCAAATCCAAGCCTGCCATGTGCTGCTCCCTTCCATTTTTATTAATTTTTATCTTGAAAAAGACTATGAATTTTAGAAGGTGTAGAGAAGGGCAAGTCCTGCTGGAATTTTATCTCGCTTTCACAATCCCATTCTAGGTCTTCTGGGTCTTGTTGCCTAAGAGTCAGTGTTTCAGAAGTCTGTAAAGCTGTGGCAGCTTTCCCAAATCCCAGTGGTAGTTTGAGACAGTGACCACAACCAAGGGATTTAGCAGGATGGAGCATGAACTCCATGTGTTTGCAGGGAGAGATGGAAAGAGGCAATAGGGCTTTGTGTTGACAACAAAGGCAAGGGTTAGATGGGATTTTAGAAGGAATCCTGTGAGGGTGCTGAGGCCCTGGCACAGGTTACCCGGAGAAGCTGTGGCTGCCCCTGGATCCCTGGCAGTGTGCAAGGCCAGGTTGGACAGGGCTTGGAGCAGCCTGGGACAGTGGAAGGTGTCCCTGCCCATGGCAGGGGGTAGGACTGGAATGATCTGTAAGGTCTCTGCCAGCCAGGGATGCAAAGGTGAATGGTGATTTTCATACCCACCCAATCTAGGTGCACTCAAAGTTCAGCTCAGGGAGTTCAAATCACACAGCAGCCTCAGAGCAAGGGGAAACTCACCTTGGTGCCAGGCAGCTTGTGAGGCTACATTAAAATAGTTTAAGCTCCAAGAAATGAAGGAGCCATTTGAATATCCCAAGGGGCTGGAAGCATGCAGGCTTACAAAAATAACTTGTAAAAAAAATAAAAATAACAGCTGAACTGTTTGGGTTCAGCTGGTCAAGTTCCCTCTGTGACAGAGCACGTCCAGTGATCCTTGCAGTTACCACTGTGGCTGTGCTCTGACTCCAGCCATTACGTAACTTATCTATATTTATTGCCAACCTGTGATCCTTCAAGTAGCAAGCAGGCTTTGATCAGCCCAGAGGAGACAGTTTTGATGTTGGTTGAAGAAACAAAGCCTTAAAAAAAAAAAAAAAAAAAGGGAAACAGACTCTGCAGGTTTCTCGATTTTCCAGAAAGAAAGTTAAACTCTGTTTTCTTTGTGAGAGGGACAGCTTGCAAATGTGGAATGCTGGGGAAAGCAGCAGAAGGAAACGAGGAGAACCCTAAAAACATGGTTTGTGGTGAAATTACCTGACAAGGCTTTGCTCAGCTTCCAGGGAGTAAGTGCTTGTCAAGGAAAAATTTTCAGCACAAAGGAATTCTCCCAGGGGAATGAAATGGGGTTTGAACACTGAACTGTCTCGTCTCTGTGAAAACTGAACTATACAAAATCACTAGTAGTTCTTGGAAAACCTTCACCTTTTTCTTTGGGCAATGAATCAATCGATGGAATGCTGATTTTCCAAGTGAGCAGTGTGAAAATCAGTATATACAAATTATTAGGCTCTTCCACCTCATGAGTACATCAGCTGTTCTTGTTCCTACAGGCAATAATTAGCTGCACTTTGGGGAAAAAAAAAATTAACACCCCCCCCCCCCCCCAAACTGGTATTGCTGAAGAATGTGGCAAAGGAAAAAAGGAAACTAGATGCAGGCTCCTTCTTTTCTTGGAGCTCAAGCTTAGCTTTCCAGCACAGCTGTTAAGGAAGGCTGTTGGCCTTGGAAAGCACCATCAGTGGAAGGACAGGAGTGTCAGGTCCAGTGGAACATCTCCACAAAGGCCCCTCAGGACTTTGTGTAGCTGTTCCCACCCTGCTCTTCCTCCCAGCAGGAATTTCAATTATTTACTAGGAAAACAAACCCTTCTCTTTGAGCTGCACAAGATTCTCTTCCTATCTGTTCCCAGCATGGAGCTCCCCAAAACACCAGGACACAGTTCTGCTTTCATCCAGAACAGTCAGATACATGCTCACATTTAGCAAATGAAGCACCTCTTTCACCTCACTCAGTGATTAATTCGGAGAGGGGAGCTGCAGACACTAAATTAACCTTTTTACCTGATTTAGTTTTACTAAATAAACAGCCCCATAATGTAATTTTCTCAACCAGAGCTGCTATTTTCTGCTGTTTGCTTTGCTATTTGGAACGTGTTCTGTTCCAGCTCTATTTCATTGAACTTGGTGACAGCAGTATCTTCAGACTGTCCCCTTCACCCTGGGGATGCCACCAGTAAATCCATCATTCTTCCCAGAAAATAGATTATTAACTGGAAACACATGTCAGAACGTGCAAGAATACCAGCAGTGACACAAATGTGCCTCCTCCTTTCAGCATTCCCAGTTTTACCTCTTTAGTTTTTGCAGAGTGGTGTCATTGAATACAGCTTTTATTCCATTTCCCCCTTCCAAAACATAAAAATTCCTTGATTTTCTCCGTTTTTAAAAGGCAGTTCATGTTGATTACCTGGCCGTGGCTATGCTTTCTTGTCCAGATCAATATTTCTCACCGGATGTTTTGTGTCCTGGCGAGTTGATAACCTTACAAAAAGATCAGAGTTGCTGTGATGGGTGTGGATGTGCCTTTCCCAACGGGCCATTTGCACTTCTCTGTGTGGATGAGGATCACGTTTGCTGTTGGTGCCTCTGAGAAAGTGTGTCTGGGTGATTTCTTCTGGCAGGGAGCAGCAGCGTGTGAGTGAGACGTGCCTGGATGCAGTATCCTGCCACAGAGCTATGCTGGCAATGTTCCTGCAGCTGTTCCTTGGGAAACATCTGTGGGGCTGGCCTGGAGCTTGGTGCATCTCCCTTCACCCCTCTCAGAGCAGCTGGGCTTTGGAAAGCAAGGGGGAAATGGGATATTCCTTACTGGCACAGAGTCCTCAAGACTTGCAGAATTCCAGTGCCTGTTATTTCAGTAGGAACAACTGATCCACCCGACTGAAACTTTTCACATTTACAGCTGGGAAAACCCTTCCATCTGTGATATCTGTGTTTGTGTTGGCTGATAAAGAGAATTATGTACTGGCTGATGCCATCTCATAATTAGTGATTGTCCCTGTGCAAAGTATAGAAGACATTGTCCCAAGATCTCAATTTTAGCAAAGGACATACAAGAATTTAACACAGCCTGGGAAAGGAGGATTTTGTGAGATAATTAAGGGCTTCTCATCTTTTCTGGAAAATGGAAAGTTAAATCAGAAAATAAGTGTTAAATCATAAAATAAATTTACAATACCTGGTCCTTAGAGCTGAATGCTTCCTAGTAAATCATTTTACTCAGCAGTTGCCTAGTTCTACAGGCAGGAAGGTGACTGCCTTTATTTTTTTCCTTGGTTTAACTTTTAATGACTAATTTAAATTCCATTTATGCAGAATCGCTGTGATTTCGAAAACGCCTCCTGAAATTATGCAGAACCACCTTTCTAAAAAAAAAAAAAAAAAAAAAAAAAAAAAACCAACAAAACTTTCCAAAGCCTTAAGTACAACGCTGCCTAGAATTATCCTGTCAATTAAATAAAAGAACCCACTTAAAGACTTGGAATTTCCTTCAAGAATCAGGGTTTTAGCACTGCATGCAATTTAGTTTTTAGCTGTGCTTTACAAGTTTTATGCCAGCTACTGGGAATAAGAACATTTTCCAAGAAAGAAACTGTTTCCCAGTAGATTTTTGGACTTCTCTCTTTTAGGAAACTCATCCTGGGAGTCTTGTCCCAGGACTGTGGTGCAGCTGTGCTGGTATAAGGGCTCTTATTTAAATAAGGCAGTTATTTTCAGTAAACAAAGTATGTGCTATTAGTACATGGTAGATTTCTTTAAATTATAACAGAGATTCTGTCTGAAACTTACTAAGTTACCACAGATTTGTGTTTGGGTCTTGTCAGCTCAAAATACTTTGTGCTCTGAGTTTTCTGAGCAAACAGGCTGGGTCTCTCTTTTCTGCCCCCTCCCTTCCTTTTTCCAGCAGCTGCTTGGAACTTGGGGTGTAGTCTCTGGGAGAGGCACTGTCACTGCTCCTCTCTGCGTTTGTCCAGTGAATCTCTTCCCTAACACCAAGCTCCGTGTAATCTCTTACTGGGATGCCTTGCTCTCCTTTGGTCTCACAGGCAGCAAGCAATAAATCTGAATAAATTAATTTCTTTGTGAATGCTGAACTCGATTTCCAGGAGCACCAGGTGAGAGGTGTGGAATTACACTCCTGTGGGCAGACAGGGGCTGGACCAGAGGGAACACTGCTCCATGGCTACTGGAGGATCAAATGCCACTTTCCCTCAGGGGCTGCTGTCTGGGGAACAAGGTTTAAACTCTGACAGATTTATGGATCATTTCATCTGCTAGACTCGTTCCTTCCAAAGGGCCTGGTGAGGGGAAGCCCATGCCAAGGTTTTGATAGCTTTTATCCCCTAGGCACTGATCCCATTGCTCTTGGAGCAACAGCACCTGTGAATTGTTTCTCAGTGTGTGTACAGGTGGAGCCTTGATGGATGTTTTCTGATATGTGTGTTTTGTACAAAAACACCACTCTGAGACTCCTGCCTTGCAGGTGTGAGCAGTGCTGCTGTCCTCCACACCGGCATAATGGGGTGTGGAGCACTATAAGGGACACTGGGATTCATTTGAGGCTGTAAATCGGTGCAGCTCTTTGCATAAGTGGCTCAAGGGAACTGTTGCTCAAGTGACCCCCGCTTTTCCTCCGTGGGTGTCCAGAGTGGGCAGACAATGGCTGTGTCTGGAGCGTTAATTACTCTGTGTCCCTTAATCACCACGGTTTGTAATCCTATTGCAGTGTGGAAATCCACATGCCACAGGGCCCAATCAACACCTCTGTGTCATCCCCTGCCACTCAACACACAGCTCCCAGCCACCCAGAACCATTCCTGGGGAGTGCTTTGGGCATGCCTGGACAAGTTTTGCCAGGCCATTTTAGCAGATAGTTTAGCCAGGCTGGCCACAACAATCCCTGTTCAATAGGATGTGCATCTTTGGGTTCCCAAAGAATGTCAGGAAGGAACTGCTGCTCTGTAAAGCGTGTTACAGAAGAGGTAAATTGTGTTTCCTCAGAATGCTGGAAACGTTTCTTGTTCTCCCCCCACATTCTCACTCCCCTGAATCCCAAATAAATGCCACATTGAAGGAAAATTATTCCTTGAATAAGGGGAAAAATAGAAAAGAACAACAGATTTTGTTCGCTGACCTCAGCATGACTCCTCCTTTGCCTACAACACTCCATTGTTCTGCCAGGTCCAGGCAGCACAGGGAGCAGACTCATTTTCTCTGGTTTTAATCCCAAAGGTGCAGTCCATCACTTATATTAAGGATCCTTGGGGTTTGGTTGTTTTGTTTTTTGGTTGGGTTTTTTTTTTTTCCTTGATCCTACTGAGCTGTTTTCAACAAGTGAGTTAATACTGAGGAACAAAGATGGGGCAGGAATCCCTCTCTCCTAATCTGGGAAATGAGCCATGGTCTGGTAAGAAATTCCCCCCTTAGGCTACATGAGATATGAGGGATACTTTTTCAGAGTGTTCTATGAGGTTTAAATTAGTAAAAGGGAAGGAATGTATGTGTTCAAGCAGGTATCTGTACTGGTACTTTTGGAGCTGTCATGCTCTGTGCTTACACAATGAACCCTTTTGTCCTTTTAGGTAAACTGGAACATGTGGTGCTTTCCTACAGCAGCTGGAGAAGGAAGAACATCCCTACTCCATCTCTGTGACAGCAAGATGCACTTTGGAATGTGGGGAAGAAAAGAAAGGGAGCAACTGCTAGGGGGATTTTAATACCAGAGACTGGAGCTGAGACATCCCATAAACATTACCTGAAAGATGTCACTGCATGCAGCTGGCTGGAAGTCAGTTCCATTAGCAGCAATTGTTCAGTCTGGAGCAGGTCCATGTCTCAAACAGCTTTTATCCTCCCCAGAAATCAGTCTGTGTGATGGGAGGGATGGTCAGGTATATCTGCTGGTAGCTACAGGAACTCCAGCCCACGTCAGGAACATCCTGAGGAAAAGTCGAGCATGTTTACAGCGATCTCAGAGTCGCTGGCATCAAAATAAATTTGAGGGAAGTGTTGGCCATCATCACTGGCACTGCAGACAGGGACTGTGCCTTGAAGTAGAGCTTGGCAGAGCCCAGCACTGCTGATGGCTCGGTGGAGAAGGCGGATTTACTTTTCCAGCCTGTGACATTTCATAAACATTTTCTGTTTGTTGGAGCTGTGGAACCTCACGAGGTCAAACCCAGCACTAATCTGTCAGAGTTACCTCCCCAGACTTTTGTCTCCAGTGTGTATACACATCCAATCGCTGCACTTTGGGATTGTCCCGGGACATTTATCCCTTTGTGTTTATCCATGAGCACGTTGGAACAGCCCCACAAAGCCTCCAGAAGATATTTATTTTGTTTTTTCTGGTCCTGAGGACTCCATTAAGCAGAGGAGCCCTTTGATTCAGCCTTTGACTTTGGGGGTTGATCCACCACCTCCTTCCTGACCCACTGGGGCTTCGATTCATTCCACAGGAAGGGAAGTTTGGAAGTGCGCATCCCAAAACCACTGCAACACCGAGCTGCACAGAAATCTCTCGGTCTGAAGTAAGACACGGAGGGGTTTTAAATCCAGACGGGTCTTTGAGAACCCTCAAGGAACAACATGAGGAGAGTCCCACAGAGTTACATGGAGAGTTTGATCCATGAGGGCTGAGCATCCTCAGGCTGCTCCAGTCAGCTCAGCGTTCATCTTTATCCTGATTCGGGATACGGGAGCTCTGTGGGACAGGCGGTGTGGGGACAAGGGAGGGCTGAGGAACAGGCGGTGTGGGGACACGGGAGGGCCGTGGGGACACGGGAACGCCGTGGGACAGGCGCTGTGGGGACACGGGAGCGCTGTGGGACTGAGGGCGAGCGCTGCCACCCTCTCCTCCCCCCTCCATCGCCTCAGGGCGCGCGCGCGCGGGCTCGTCGCGGTTGCCAGGGCTCGGAGCACTGGGCGGGGTGGAGGCAGAACTCGGCTGGCCAATCAGGACAGACCCCGCCTCGGGCGGTGGCCAATCGTCGCAAGTAAACAACACTCCCCTCCGCGAGGCGGGGAAGGGGCGGGGCGAGCGGCTCCGCCGGCCAATCAGAGGCCGGAAACCGCGGGCCAATCCCAGCGCGCGAGGATTTGGGCGGTCTTTTCAAAACGGATGAGGAGCCGCTGGTGTCTCTTTAAAGGCGTGATGCGTCCCTCGCTGTGTTCCTCCGCGCGGCCTCCCCGCCCCACTGCAGCAGCGCGGTGCCGCTCCGATCCCCGCTGTGCTGGAGCTCCGCGGTCCGGCCGTGCCCTCCCCGGACCTCGGAGACCAGTTGGGGCGCCCTCGGGCCGCGTGAGTGGGGGGTGGACTATTTGTCTTCCGTGATCCGCCTCACCGGCGGGGATCGCTCCGCGCGGGACAACAGAAGCCGTGGGCGGGGACGCGGCGCCGCCATCTTGGAGCGGGGCCGGGGCCGGGGCCGGGGCGGAGGGGAGCGGCTGGGGATGGTGCCGTGACAGTGCCGTGACTCCCCGCGGGGGTCCAGGCCGCCCTGCCTGGATGCGGGGTCAGCGGCCGAGCCCACCCCCGTCCGCGCGGTGACGGGAGCCGGGCTCGCCTCCCCCTCCCCGAGCGGTGAAGGGCTGCGGGGGGGGCCCGGTGTCCCCTCGGCCCCGGCCTGCGGGGCCCATTTGTTTCCCTGCTGCGGAGGGGAAGGAGGCGAAGGGAAGGGAAGATGAGCAGCGAGGCGCTGTGGCTTTTTAAGCAGCTGAACCTCCATCTGGAGCTGGAGGGGAGGTTCCAGCCCCGCGAGAAGGGACTCAGCCTCATCGAGGGCGCCGCCGAGGTGGGTCAGGGTGTCGGGGGGCTCCTCTGGGCTGCACGAAAATTTCAGAGAAAATTCCGGCTAATGGAATTTAAAGCGCGCTAACTGCGGAAAGTTAATTCTTTTCTCTGTATGCGCCGCTTGCCTTTTGTTTTAATTTTGTATTCGTCTGTAGGTATTAACGTTACCTTATCCAAGCGCTGTGACCTGCAGGGCAAGGCGTTTAGTACTTTAGGTGTTTAGTATTTATTGTTTAAACTTGGAGCGAGCGCGGGAGCGAGAGGTTGTGTATTGTTACCGTCAGGAGAGCTTCCTGCCGCTGCAGGGGAGGTGGGATGTAACAAACAGGGGACCCACTGGCTTTTCATTGGCGCTGTCTGGGGAAATGAACCCAGAACCGTTCAATGCTGAGCAGCAAAATGTAAATAGACCATAAACGTCTCCGCGTTAACGACCAAAGTTCCTTACTGAGTTCGGGGCAGGCTTATTATGTGCCTTCGGGTGCATATGAGTTCTTTGGGAATAGCCTTAATATTTAAAAACAAAAAAAAAAATCCCTGAGATAAGTCTGCTTGTTTGTTGTGAAAGCAGAGCTGTTGCTTAAATATTGACATGCAAGGCAGAGAGCTGTGTGGTCATTTTTAAGGGCGGGAGTCACTGTGTATGCCTGCAGTTGGTGACTTATTTAAGTCTTAAATGTGTCTTAAAAGAAGCAAGTGGAGAGCAGGAGATGTGGTTATGCTGGCTGTTGCACCAGTGAGGCTCAGGACCTGGCTGTACTCTCTGAACCGCGGGTGTGATTTGAGTCCAAAGTGTCTAAATTTATTTTCTTTTCAATTCAAGTGAAATAAAGTATTTAAGGAAAAGTTTGCTCCTGTTTGAGCTAAATAAAAGGCTCTTTAGGGAGTGAGGCACGGCGATTGCTGCTGCCACAGAATAATTCTGAGTTTGCCTCTCTTGCCATAGAATGAGAACGCTCTGTGTCCAAGACAAAGGAATGCCAAGGTGGAAGATCTTTGGAGTCTGACCAACTTCTTTGGATTTGCAACTGAAACGTTTGTTTTGGCTGTCAACATTCTGGACAGATTCTTGGCTCTTATGAAGGTATGAGTGTGGCTCTTGATTCAGCAGCAGCTCTGAGGTCTCCTTTGTGAACCTGCAGTTGAGTGCAGTTCCTTTCACCCCTAAGGACAAGTAGCAGCTTGATTTACTTCCTCTAATAACTCTGTAACCATCACCATGCAGGTGTCTGAGACAGGAGGAATTAAGGGAAACAAGCCAGGAAGTGTTAGAGGCTGTCTCTGGGCGCTGAGCTAAAGCTTAGCTTAGCATTGGGACCGACACCAAGTGATCATTTCCTGCTTGGTTGTGCTGCTTTAAGGCAGGAAGCTTGGACTGAAAGCAGTTCCTCATTATTAGATCAGCAGAGAAAACGAAGTTGCATCACTTCTCTGGTCAGGCTGGCCTTGAAGTGGCACGGAATGTACAGCGGTAGAGGGGAGAGGAGAGCAAGGGCAGGAACAAGCTGTGGAGGGATGGGGCTGCCCAGAACAGGCTCAGACTGGATTTGTGTGGGCTGGGCGAGCACTGCCGCTCGGAGGAGCAGGGAATTGCAGTTCCCACCGCGATGTATTTGTGTCCTGGTGGGGAACAACCTGAGGAGAGGCTGCTCAGCTGTGGGACTTGACTTGCTCAGCCCCAGTGGCGTTTGCTCCAGCTCAAGTGAGGGGACTGCTGATGGCTGGGGCAGGAGCAGGAGCTGGCCAGCATGGGGTTTGGTGGAGATGATTCCAGACACACTTGGTGATGCCTCATGGCTCTTCCTGTGGTTTTCAGGTGAAACCCAAGCATTTGTCTTGCATTGGAGTTTGCTGCATGCAGCTGGCCGCCCGTGTGGTGGAGGAGGAATGCAACATCCCGTCTGCTCACGAGATCATCCGCATCAGCCAATGTAAATGCACTGTGTCCGACCTGAAACGGATGGAAAAGATAATTTCAGAAAAGTTGCACTTTGAATTTAAAGCTACTACTGCCTTAACCTTCTTGCACTTGTACCATACTATTGTACTCTGTCATACCTCAGAAAGGTGAGCTGGTGGTGTTTGCTGAGCCCCTGTTAATCCTCTCTGAGATGATTGCAGCCTTGGCTGTAGAGGAGGCAGCTCCTCAGTTCTTGCTTCCTGGTGAGGGAATGCTTGTTCATGCAGACCCTTCCTTCTTCTCTTGGATGTCTCACAGGAAAGAAGTGTTGAATCTGGACAAGTTGGAAGCACAGCTAAAAGCTTGCAACTGCCGTCTGGTGTTCTCTAAAGCAAAAGTGAGTAGAAGCAGTTGCTTGTAGCTGCTGAGTGGGTTTGTGGTGGCTGTGGTGCTGAGTGCTGTTTCCTGGTCCTTTCAGCCATCTGTCCTGGCCTTGTGCCTTCTCACTCTGGAAGTTCAGACTCTGAAATCTGTTGAGCTCTTGGAGATCCTTCTGCGTGTTCAAAAGCATTCGAAGGTGAGTGTTCTCAGCGGGTTGTTTGGGCTGACATTGTTAATGATGGGTGATGTTGCATTTAGGGTCCCTTAAATGCATCCCTAAATGTGTCTTTACAGGGTCTGTTTGGCTGAAAGAAGCAATTAAAAAATAAGCTTAAATGTATAAAATCAGAGGAACTGCTGACCCAGTGTGTATTCAATGCATGCTTTAACAGGCAGCTGATGGAACTTCTACGGCTCTGGCTGTGTGGTCTGGGGAAACTTCCAGTCTGTTCTGGGGCTGCAGGGCTGCTTATTCTTTTACCTGAATAATTAAACCTGGGGGTACTATTATTATTATCATCATCATCATCACCATCACCTGAGGATTTTCTCCCTGGATGGAGGTCAGGCACTGAACAGGTTTCCCCCCCAGGGAATGGGCACAGCATGAGCCTGGCACAGCTCAAGGAGCATTTCGACAATGCCCTTGGGTACAGGGTGGAATTGGTGGGTTTGTCCTGTGCAGGGTCAGGAGTCGAACTCCATGATGCTTGTGGATTTCTTCTAGCTCAGGATATCCTATGAACTAAAATGGTTTCATGGCCTCTAGCTGTGTGCTGCCTGCCTTGATGGCCTAGAAGCGGCTTTTCACTCTTGCAGTCAGATGGAACAACCCCAGTTTCTTAAGGGATAAAAGTAGTTCCTTAAAGTACTATATTATTCTATTTTAAAATGGTGGTTTAAAGTTTTTTCTTCTGTTTTAAAGCAGTTTAAACAACTTCACTTCGATTTGAAAATGGAATTTTAAAAAACTTTTATTCCATTTTAAAATAGAATAACCTTTTTCATTTTTCCTTTGGAAGCAATAAAGAAAATGGTAACAAGGACTGACAGGCAAACTGTCAGCCTAACTCCACCTTGAGCAGGGACTTGTCTGGAAGGTGTGTAGGAGTTGGTAGCTCACCTTTAAAAGCAACTTTGACAAAGGTATCACAGTTATGACTCACTTCTGTTTGACTGATATTTTTTCCCAAGAAGGTAAAATGGAGGCAGGAGTTATCCTTAGAGCCTATATGTTATGGACTAACTAACTTCTGGGTTTTGGGTTTTTATTTTCAGATAAGTGATAGTGACCTACTTTACTGGAGGGAGCTGGTCTCTAAATGCCTGGCAGATTATTCTTCTCCTGAATGCTGCAAGCCTGATCACAAAAAACTGGTTTGGATTGTTTCGAGGCGCACAGCCCAAAACCTACAGAACAGTTACTACAGTGTTCCTGAGCTGCCAACGATCCCAGAGGGTGCATGTTTCAATGGAAGTGAGAGGTGGGTAACTCTTGGCTGCTTCATTTGTGGGGAATTCTCCTTTTCCTCTATGTAACTATAGAGGAATTAATTGCTGCTGCTTGGGAAATAACAAAGTGCTAGCTCTGACAGTATTGCTGGGCTTGGAATATGCCTTCAGCACATGGAGGGAAGGGGGAGATGTCATTGTTCAGAGCTTCTTGGCTGGGTGGGGGGAGGCACTATTGGGTTTCAGGAAGGCTTGCAAGGGTTTTCAGTCCCCAGAAGGAATTGATGCTTGCTGCCTGGAAAACTGGCTGCTTGCTCGGTAGGGTGGTGTTGGCATCAGGAGGATTGTGCCTTGTTAGGATTTCAGCTTTAGGAGCCCTAAGGAGCTTTAGGCTGAGCAGCATTTATTTAGATGCAGGATGTTGCTGCTAGCAACACAAAGTGTGCAAGAAACGCCAGGATTGAGGAGTGCTTTGCCACTTTGCAGGGGCTGTGCTTTGTTAAAATTACCTTTCCCACTGTTCCTTCTAGTGAAGACTCCTGTGAAGACATGAGCAGCGGGGAAGAAAGCCTTAGCAGCTCTCCTCCGAGTGATCTGGAAGGCACCTTCTTCTTTGAACTCAAACCTAAACCCAAGTGGCAAACTCTCAGCTGTGGCTCTTAGCATTGAGTCTGGATTGTATTAGGCTGAAGTGTTGAATGCACCATAGAGTCTTTTGGCAATAATAAATGAGGTGGTGATCTGTAAACTGTATTAAGGCAAAACTTGCAGTGGTATATCAATGCTTTGAATGCCTGCCTTGGTTTTTTGTTGTTGTAATTTTAAGGAATTAAAAAAAAAAAAAGTAATTCAGGTCCCCAGATCAGCAAAAAAAGAAAAAAAAGTTGTTGTACAGTTCTGTTGTCAACAGCCATGAATGTAGTTCTGTACCTGGTGGTCCAAAACGCTCAGCAGCTCAATACCTGAGCTGATTTCAGGGTCTTGTCTGAGAAGCATGGAGCAAGAGTGACAAGCTTTCCTGAAGGTTAAATGGGAAGCACTTGGTTGATGGAAGAAACTTGCTCCATGGGTTCAGTCAAGCAAGGGAGGGGCCCAAGAGGAACTGTGCAGGTGTTGTCCTGGGATGTTCTCGAGATTCCACATGACAGAATCCCAAGCTTGGCTTGATTTCAGTGTTGACCCTGCTTGGAGCAGGAGATTGGACTGCAGTCCCTCTCGAGGACACCTCCACTCCTTCTGGGAGTGGTGTCCTGGGGTTAGATCCAAGTGGCTGGGTGGGTTACAGGGAGCATGTATGTGTGTACATAGTGCCAGGCTGGAATGGTTTACTCTCCAATGGGCCCAACACTGAAACTGCTTTTCCTTTTCAGCAGGGTCTTGAGTTGTGTGCTCCAAGTAGCAATTTTTGAAGCTTGGCTTTTATAAACTTCAGGGATCCCTATTTCACACCAGGAGTATGTGTGGTAAGCAGGAGGTTTCTAGTCAATATAGTTTTCACTTTGAGGTAGTATAAATTGTGTGGCCAGGAGTAATTCCATGTTTTCTTTAGTACGGATGTTTTTACACTGAAATTCACATAGTATACTTCAGTGTGTTTGAAATCCTAACATGTCAATCCATGCTATTAGCTTAGACTTCTTAACTTGGTAAGCCTTGCTAAGTCTACATTCCCCTGAATATTTAACCCTTGTAGTTGTTTTTCAGTATATTCATGTTATTGATTGAGTCATAATCAGACTTGTTTGCATGCTGATGTAAAGCAGTTAGTGCAGGAGAAGTGGAAATTACGCAGTAAAATATCAGGTAAATGTGATGGTGAAGTAGTTAATGTAATGGTTTTTCTTCTGAACTTTGTTATCAAAGCACAAGTTCCAGTCTAATTGTGTTTCTCCCTGGTGAGGACATAGCTAAAGCAGACTAAAGTAGCTCAGAGTAACGGTGTGAGGTGTGGTGGTGCCAAAGTAGAAATGAAGGAGCAAACAAGCTAAAAGCTGTTTCCTAGGTGCCAGCGTTGCTTTAGAAAGGTAAGAGTGATGCTGTAAGTCCATAACTGTTATGTGGTTTCAGTTTTCTAAAAACACACAAAAGTTTACAAAAAGTGTATATGAAAATGTAAATTTAAAAAAATGTACAGAAAAAAAATTTAAAACAAAAAAAGAGCAGAAAATACTGTATTTTTTTACATTGTATGTAACTTTTTGTAGGTCTGTGGCATGTAGATAGTAATTTATTGTGTACTCTGTATGATACAAATAATGTACCTCTGAAGACTTCTTGCTGCAAGTCTCTGCTCACTTCAGGAGTGCTTGGGTAAGGAACCTACTGAGTCTTGTTTCAGTTGAGAACAAAAATAAACCAAGTGCTCTGTTTGTTACCTGCTGTGGCAGTCGGTTCCTTGAAGCTTTTGGCTTCGTTTTTTTTTTTTTTTTTTTTTTTTTTTGTGCTGTGCAGGGTGTGTGATCCCACAGCTGGGTTCCAGCTTTCCCAGGAGTTGTGGCAAGAACAAGGGGAGACTGCACAGCACTGGATGGAAATCTCACCTCAGCATGAGGTATTCCATGCTCATTGGCACATCCAGAGCTCCTGCCACGGGTTAAGGGTCATTCCAGCTCTGGGTTCTGCAGGAATTGTCCTTGCTGCTGTTTTTTTGCAGTGCAGCCTGGTCACCACACCTGGAGATGCCACTTGGGTCCCCTCAGCACGGCACCCTCCTGGCTCGGGAGTCGGCTGGAGCGCGTGCACCGCGTGGGTGAGCTTGGGGCAGGGTGGGAAGCCACGGGCTGTGTCCTGGGCTTGCTCAGCTTGGGTGTGCCATCCAGCCCCTTTCATGTCTGTTCCATGTGGAGAAATGGGCTTGGGAGAAGGTTGTGGGCTTCACTTCTGTGGCTGGAATGATGGAGGCTCAACTTTGATTCTGCCAGGGCAGGTGGCTGTGGATCTCCCCGAGGAGGTTTGCCTGGCTTCCCCCAGAGAGCGGGGATTTTGGTGGTTGGCTTGTTTGTAATAGCAGAGGTGTGCATGGCTTGTAGGTGCTGTTTGGGGCTTGTGGTCACGGGGGTTTAAATGCCTGCTCATTTTCATAACTGCTCTGTCAGTAAGACTGGTTTGGGTGAGGGCTGAGAGGGCTCAAAGGCAATGGTTTTGTGGGGAAGCCATCCCCTGAAATAACTCCTGCCTGTGTCCACTTCCTGGGATGTTGCTTCCTGTGCTGCTGAACCTATTGGAAGCATAATGCTGAAAGTTCACACAGGTTTCTGAGAGCATCTTGAAATGTCATCCTGCTGCTCTCCTCTGGCTGGACTGGGCCACAAGGGATCTGTAGTGGAAGCACTTTTGTTCCTGGTGAGTTGTCATTGCATAATTAAATAATTCTAACAATGGCCTTTTAAACAGGAAACTTGACTTCCCCACCACTTGATGACATATGACAAGTGACACTCAGCAATAAAGTGTTCAGAATAAATCAGTGCATTCAGACCCTGGTCCTTAACAGCTCCCCTTTTTTTTCCTGATGGAATAAGGAGGATATTCCTGCCAGAGCTTAGAGCACTCTGAATTTAGAGCAGCATGCACTAAAGAGCTCTCTTTGGCTCTCTCTAGGCCATCTCTTTGCTTGGACTAACAGGTGAGTGAGTTATTTTGTGATCCCACTTGGCTGTCAGGGCTTTGGAGCTCAGCAAAATGGGAATCAGTAAATGCTGGCACATATATAGTGTTATTTATCTTAAAATACATGTTGCAGCTGTGGGGTGTCACATGGCTACGCTTTGTGGTGTAAGCCTGTGGCTGGTGTAGTGCATCTCCTGAAAGCAGAAAGTTGCCATAACAACTGAATGAAATCAATTAGAGTAATAAGCAATTAAAATCTCATCCTTAATGTTGCATAAACATAGCATTTCGCTCATGAATTATTAGTGCTCTTGCCTCTAGACCTGTACATTCTGGTTCTGATTTGCAATCTCAACCATTTTTGAATTAATGAAGCGTTTAATTTCTCCTTCAAAGAGTGCTGGTGGGTTTTTTTTTTTTGGCCATGGCAAGTAGGTGGTTCATCAGGGACGTGAACACTGTTAAACTCCTAAATGGAGGAAACGTTTGTGATGGGATTTTTGGAGTGCTCAGCACTGGCTTTGTTTCTACCCAGTGAAGTCAAGAAGGAGAAGAGTAGCCTGTGGTCTAGGGAAATTTAGGTCCTGGGCCTATGTGGAGGGATAGAATGTAAGAAAATAAAGATAGTGCAGAAGGCAGTCTCACCCTGAGGAGCTGCAGCCGTTCTAATCACCAAAGATCAAGAACAGGCCTGCCCTTAACAGGCCACAGCTGTGTCCAGTAAGAAGATGAGTGCTACAAAAGGGTGGGTTAGCTGGGTGAGGGGAGAGCTGGAGTTGGTTGGCTGTGCTGTGAAGGAGGAGCCAGTGCTGCGAGGAGGAGGGGCTGTCCGTGAGAAACCACAGAGAAGGTATGGGACTTTTGCAATAAGATGACAACAGGCCTAGGAAGACAAAGGCAGATCCTTCTTCTGTTCCCCACTTCCTCCTTGGCCTAGGAAGACAAAGGCAGATCCTTCTTCTGTTCCCCACTTCCTCCTTGGCCTAGGAAGACAAAGGCAGATCCTTCTTCTGTTCCCCACTTCCTCCTTGACCTTCTGTGTATTCCTGAGCCTCTTGCTTCCTTTGTTCCCTTTGTAGAACAAAGCCAGGAATAGTTCCTTGCTGTAGTGCTCAGTTCTCAAGGATAAATCAGCTTAAACCAGGGAGTGGCAGAGCTGTTGTGGAAAGGTGTGAGGGCCTGTGGGGAAGCAGGGTTTGCTGACTGTTGGCTTTGCAAGGGCCTGTAGGCTTGTTCTGCAAGAATTTTGTGTGGCTGGGGGTCAAATGTTTCAAAGGTAAGAGTGCAGTTTATAATCCAGAGTCTCCAAGGAACTTAGGAAAACATGTCTATTTAGACCACTAGCTAAATAGTGGTCCTGTCATGTGCAGTGGCTGAGTCAGGGATTTAGGAAGCCTTTGACATCCAGAGCTCAATTATTAACTGGTAGGGAGCAAAAGCACTGGAGGTGATCCCTGGTTTTCTTCTGGCAGGATGACAGAAGCCAAGGCCAGTGGTCTGAGGGTTTGTGCCACAGATGATCTGAAGGTGGGTGTGGTGTCTGTGCCAGCTCCTTGCCCAAGATACTGGCACAGTGCATCCACAGGTTATCTGTGTGGTGCCTTGTGCTTTCCTCAGCTTTTATTGTTCCATTGAATGTAATCCTGCTGCTTTTATCCTGCCTGGGCAATCAGGAAAGGGCCCACACTGAGTGCTGTAAATGCAGCGTGAGCTGAGAAATTAAACAGGGTCTCCTTGAAGGAATTTGGGTTTTTTTTCTGGTCCCAGGATGTGCACTTGGACTGTTTACCTCCACAGCCTCCAACTGGCACTGGAATAGCTGGTGGAGTATTCTTACAAGCCCAGGCTGGGATTCACTCCTGCACTGTCTGATTCCCTGTTTTCAGCATGTTTTCTTTAACCCCAAGCAGGTGGTGATGTGTTCTCCTCTGATCCATGTGCAGGGACACTCTGTGGCTCCTAGTGCCTGTGAAAACACGGATTTCTGCTCCAGAGGGAAAAACCTGTGCACTTACTGTGCTGGGCAGTGAGGAGGGCACAGTCATAGGACGTGTCCAGTGCTTTTTCCACAGTTAGCTGAGTGCTGGGCAGCTATTGCAGCTGTTAACCAGTGTGTAATTCTCAATGTAAGAGATTGGGATGCTTTGGATTTCAGTGGGAAGCAGCTGAAGGCTTGCTTGACTGTCAAAGTCCTATTTAGGCTGTATTGAGGTACATTTTAGTGGTGTTCATCTGGAAATGTGCAGTACTGCCACACTTTTTGGGGAGAGACTTGGTGGAGAATTTACTGACTGCCTTACTCTGTTTAACAGCCTTTGCCCACAGTTGCCATGGAAGCCTTGCCTTCTGTCTGCCCTTGGGATTCATCCCTGAACAAAAGGTCCACCTGGAGTCACAGGGCTGCACTCTTCCTATAAAGCCTTGCCTCCTCAGAGGCTGAGAGCCCTGCTGGCTCTGCTCATAAATCATTTTCTGCTTCGCTGGGGTCAAAGCTTTTATGTTACTCTTCCTTCAGATCCTTCCAGGCCCATCTTTCAGATGCTGCAGCGTGTGGGGCATTTCAGCCTGCACTGGCCATGGCTCGATATTGCTGCTCTGGGATCAGTTTATATCTTTTGACAGCAGGGAACAACTGATTTTAATAGGCAGTAGTAGGTGACAATGCTCTGTCAGCCCTCAACTGATGCCCTGAGTGCCTTGTTACATAAAAGGCAGATAAAATGCTTTGTGAAATGTCTTGCTTCTTGGGGGTGTTGGGTCCTCAGCCCTGAGGATCAAAGTCCTTTTTCAAGTGGCTGACATCAGCATGCACTTTGTGTCCTTCCTCTTGTCCCTGCCTCAAACCCAGCCTCAAGAGAAGTGTGTGTCTGCCGTGGAAATTCACCCAGCTCGATGAAGCTGCTTTCCCACCAGCTTGGAAATCCCCTCACACCTGCATGCCAGGTTGGGCCTGGTCATTTGCCAGGCTCAGTCTAGGGCTGTCACCTTGGCTGTGGAATAGGGAAGGGCTGGATTAGTCCTTCTGTTGTTGTGTCACTCAGGGATAGCAGGATTCACTTTTTCTGGAAAGGCTGAGGTAAGGAACTACACAGGCAGGCTTTTGCCACAGATCTTTCAACACATTCACACTAAATCTTTAATCTGGACCACATCCATTCTGTGCTCCAGCTGCCAGTCCGCCTCCTGGGATCCTGGAAACACCTTGTCCAGGCTGGCAGGTCACCTGTCACCTCCACCAGTAACCTGGACTGGGGTCCAGTTGTATAGTTGCAGTTGGAGCAGGGATTGCTCCTCCAACAAGATGCCTGCAGGTATGGAATTCCTTGATAAGTGCTGCTCAGCTAAGACTGATGAAGTTCCCAGCAGAGGGCATTTAGGAAGGCTGTTTGGATGGCCAGACTGGAGCACCATTTTTCCTGCTGTGTGCAGAGAGGGTGATGCTTCCAGTCACTGCACACCTCCACCTAGCTCTACTTTCTGAAGAGATTTATGAGCTCCAAAATTCATGTCTTGCACATCTTCCCTTATCCCAAAGGGAAGGCTTTGGATGTAAAATACCTAATCAACACCTGAGTTTTGCAAATGGTAGCTTCAGCAAGTTCTCTTTAGTCACAGGTTTTTGGAAACAAGCAAGCAAAGCTGTCCTGTCTTCCTGTGAAATGAAAACGAAGTCAGAATGCTCCTGGACTTCAGGAAGTCTGAAATTCAAATCTGCACTTGTAGCTTGGGCCTGTGTCTTGATTTCCATTTCAGAAGTGGAAATACCCTGCTGTAGATTGAGCCAGGAGTAATTGGCCAGACCTTGTGTCTTAACAGAAAGTTTTGAGCAGACAAGATAGAAGGAAAGATCACAGAGTGTGACATGGGGGATCTCTGACCATTTTATCTCTAGTCACAAGCATTTTTAGAGCTGACTGGCAGTGCTGGTTGTACGTGCAGGGAGGAGGATCTGGGCTGGAGCATGATTTCCAGGGAATGGGGGATTAGGAGAAACCACCTCCTATCCCTTACCAAAGGCAGAGAAAGAGAGATTCTCTGAGTGTAGGACTTTATCATTAAAGGCCTGAAAAGAAACTATTCCAAACACATTTGGAAGGGTACCTGAGCGTGATGGCTTCTTTGAACCTTGTGAGAGCATTTCCATGCCCTCCTGGGGAAAAGGAACCTCCCTGCCAGATAAATCATCTGGGACAGAGGTTTTCAAGTGCAGCCTGCAGGCTGCTGGAGGCTTGACAAGCCTCTACGTGCAGCCTGTCAGGGGATTTGTTTTAAACCAAGGCATTGTGTTTATATGGGGTATTTATGGCACTGTGGGTGAGGGAGATGTGGCACAGGCCTGGCCACATCCCCCCTGATGAAGAGGGGGGCTGTCAATGGGGCTAATCCTGTGGGAGGGCTTTTCCTAGCAAGAACCTGCTACAGCTTTCTTTAGGTGTGAATAAGGGCAGGTTGAATCTTTCTCAGTGCCTACTGAGAGTTGTAATGATATTTCTGAACTCTGTTTCTGGCTGCATCTGTCCTGGGGAACTGCCCCAAAGTGGCTGGAATAGTGAGGAACCCCCTCTTTTGCAGTGTGCATCCTGTTTGTAACAGTTAAAAACAAGCTTGGAGCTGCATCTTTTGTGTGCAAATAGGAACAACTCAAAAAAGTCTGGCTGCAGAGCCCCTTCAGCCCTCAGGGCTGTGTGAAATGGGTCACTGGAAGTGTGGAAGCAGAATGAAAGGAAAGTAAAGCCTGTTAATCCTGGGGTTTTTGGCTCCTTGGGCATAAATTTAATGTTAAACTGCTTTCTGACTTCAGGGATTGGCATGTGCTGAAAAGCTTTGGTACAAAGAGGGGAGAGAGCAGCAAGGCAGAAATGAAAGGGTACTCCTGTGCCTCTGAAAGCAGCAGTGATTTTACTAAAACATTTTGAGAAGGCATGGCAGAAGCCTCTAGGAAAGGACTCTGAGGCTAAAATGTCAGTAACTTGTCTTCTCATTAGCTCAAATGATTTCCACCTGCCTCCTCTCAGCAGGCAGTTGAGGAGGGCAGGGAAAGAAGGTGGTTCTCAGGTGGGGATGGTTTGCAAGGAATCAGGCAGCACGGTCATTGCCAGCTGCCCTTGCAGTGAGCTTCCTGCTGCTTGTGGGAGCCCCAGGGAGCACAACCACCTCTGTCAGCAGAGAGGCCTGGGGGGACAGTGTGGCTCCAGAGGTGACATGGCTCCTCCTGCACTGCTCCTCTCACAGCTGCTGACGTGGCCACACTTCTCTCTGTAAGTACACATGGTTTTTCTAATTGTTTTGCTGTGGTTATCCGGTGGCCCCTGTTGAATTGCAACAGGAATTTGTTTGTTCGTAGCAATATGTGCCTTGGCCTCACCTTGTTTCAGGGGCAGGGAGCAGTCTCTATGTGCACAGTGTTTCTCCTGGCCAGGTGTTGCTTGGAAAAACACAGGCTGGTTGGTGTCAGTGCCACTTCTCATGGAAGCAGTTGAGTTGGAATTCACTCTTTGTTAGAGTTCTGTGCCAAGCAATTTTCCGAATGGTTAAAAAGGTGGTCTTAAGGGAAGGGTTTGTTTTCTCTAATGGATTTGGAATGTGGAGAGCAGTTGTTAGCCTGTAATGAACAGCCTTTTGGGTTTCTTGTGTCTTGTTTTTTCTGGTTTGTTCTTTCTGGGGAGAGGTGTAAGATTTTGTGTGCCTGACCAGTCTTGTCATGCTGGAAGTAGAAGGATAATGAGAGAATGACTGGAGGAAGGAGCAGAGCCAGGATTCTGCTTTTTCCATGCAAACTTTCCCTTTGTGTTTTTGAAATAGCCTGCCTTTCTCAGTGAAACACTGTCTGCAGAACAGAGGGTTAGGACAGCATTTTTATTTCCATTTTAAATGCTTGTAACTTGCTGTGGAAGTTCATTTCATCCCTGGAAATGTGCAAAGCCAGGTTGGATGGGGCCTGGAGCAACCTGGGATAGTGGAAGGTGTCCCTGCCCATGGCAGGGGGTGGAAGTGGATGGGGTTTAAGTCCCTTCCCACACAAACCAGTCTGTGACTCTATGTGCAGGTGGCTGCAGCTGGCCTGCAGTGACCCTGAAATGCAAGAATTTACTCTGCTTACGTGCACCTCAAGAGAAGGTTTTTTCTGTAGGTGTGGCAGTAACGTGGGCTTGAGGCTGGGCAGGAGGATGACTAACCTTAGGAGAGGCTGGGGAGGGAAGGGGTGAGCGTGCTGCTGTTCATGCAAACACGCTGATAGCCGAGCACTGAGAAAAGAGGGTAGAAAGGGAGGGAACAGCAGCAGGGAACAGCAGCCGGGCAGGGCGGATGGCTGTGGTGTCACCAGCGAGGAGGCGGGGCGGGTGGCCCGGGAGCTGCCACGGACGCGTGGTTGGATGCGCACACTCACCTGGATTGCCCCGCTCTCAGGGAGGGCAGCTGGGCGGGGCTGGGAGGACGTGTCAGGAGATCTGCGGGGACTGTGACCTCCTGCACGTCTTCACGTGTCCGGTGGCTGCAAGGCAGGACGCAGCAGCCTTCCTCTCCCTGCCTACAGCTGGAGTGGCAAAAATACCTCGATGGCATTTAGCACCGTGACCTTTGAACGCTTCCACAGGCTGACCCAAGAGCAGAGACAACGCTTTGGGTGAGGCAGGGTGTTGAAGTGAGGGGGAGAACGACCATTGTGCATCGAACTCCGAATTTATTGATCGATCAGTCACTTTAAATAACAGTGTTAACGAACTTCATGCATATTCCAAAATACAGCTTTATGATAGGCTAAGAGAGAAAACTCTAACCACTCCTTTTGTTTTACAATACCGTTGATTGTTTACATCAAACAAAATCAGTGTTCTCACTGTGATACGAACGGTTCTCAAAACTTCCATAACTGTTCCCAGGGTGCCATCTTTTCCCAGAGAGGATGTTACCTTTGTTATGGGAAGACTGCCTGAGAACCTTATTGTTTATACAATGATGCCCGAGAGAGACTAATTGTTTATAGAAGTCAGGCTGGGAACTGCTTTGAAACTGCTTCACAGCTACCTGTTACTTTTCTCTCAGTTGCATGGCTTCGTGGCCTTTTTCTTTAAGCCATGCTTGAACTAAACTCCCGACATTTCCCCCGTCTTTTTCTTTAAAAGAAAGGAGGTTAGTTTGCCACATTTTCTCTATCATCCTACTAACCATCTTTTGGATACAGCTACAGAAACAAGGCAAGATAAGCAAAAGCAATAAGAGTACACCTAATATCCCTATAGCATATTTTACAAGGTTTCTTAGCCATGGTCCCAATCCTAAACTTTTAAGCCACTCATCAATACCCAATCCTTCTTCTTCCTTAAGGCTGTTAAGCCCTAGTCATAGCTCCTTTAACTTAGCATGAATAGATACAGAATGATCAGATAAGTTCATGCAACACATCCCTTCAAACTCTTCACACCCATGGCCTTGTGCTAATAATAAGAAATCTATAGCAGCTCTATTTTGTAGAACAGCGTGATTAACACTTTGTACATCTGAAGTTAACATATCTAATATCTGTGAAGTTTTATTTAGTTCACCCTTAGCCCAACACCCTATTTGTTTTGCTAGAGTCATGGCTTTGCTTGCAGCACCCCATGGTAGGAGAGCTGGAACAATCACTTGTTTAAATCTACTCCAGAACCATGGATCCCCCACTGGACTACAGTCCAAGTCATGTAAGCTGCGCCCTTGCCTGCTTGTCTTATGACTTAATTGCATTAACACAAATATATTAGGGTGGAATAGTGATAACTTGCCTAAATAACAAGGTCCACCCTGAGGTTGGGCTGGTATTCCATTCCAGGCTCTATCTCCACAAACCAGAAATATTCCTGTAGGTAATTTCTTAGGTGTCATGATGCTAGAGCCTTTAAAATGGCTGTAGAGTTGTTTAGACACTATGTTTGGCTTTAGAGCTGAATCCAGAGTAGCCCATGTTTGTTTATATGGATTCATCTTTTGAGGATTAGAATAATCAAAGCTAAACCATCCACTGTTGGAAGTGCTGGTCATGCTAGCATTTGCACTTCCAAAAAGCTCCAACTCCTCAGGTGGAGAATGCAAAGGAGTATTAAGTGATTGAATTAACAGACATTGTTGGTAGCCATCACCCTGACTGGCAGTATACCCTTTCTGTGCAGGCAATTTAATATTTACCATATTGTGCATACATAAAGCACGATTATTAATAAGACTGCAGAATTCTTGAGGAGACGATACTGGCAATGCTGAGACAAAGCGACGACTGATTAATCTGTCTAGCAAGTGTTATTCATACATTATCTCTAGGTTGATTAAACTGTATTACCCTTAATTCTTCAGCTACCACTACACCTAGCAATATAACAAAAGTAAACCTCATTTTTCTGTTTTTACTTTGACCTTTTTTTTCTTATCAGTTTTTAACCTTTAACCCTTTTCAAAATACACTGTACCTCCCACCGATAATAAG
The DNA here is from genome assembly GCF_027887145.1 of Ammospiza caudacuta. NCBI lineage: Eukaryota > Metazoa > Chordata > Aves > Passeriformes > Passerellidae > Ammospiza > Ammospiza caudacuta. The sequence goes on from NC_080596.1 coordinate 35,077,426, forward strand.
CCAAGATTTTCTGCTCATGTGATTCATAAAGATCTAAAGCTGAGGCAGTGTTTAGTCCTGATTCGTTCGGTAGAGCCCACTCCCAATTATGTTCCCAGTTATGTCTATGATTACAGGTATCACACCATAAACGAAAAAGTGACAACTGATCCACCCAAAAGGTCTCATCACAACCTCCACAACACAGTGCAACCCAAGCAGCACAATGTGGGCTGTGACATTCAAGGCAGTTCTCTTTTGCCGGTCCTTTTATATGGAAAGATGATAATTCAATAATGTCAATCAGTTCCCTGGTCGTCCGGCAACATCGTTTTATCCCAAAGGGTTAAAACCACCCTCAGCTGAGCCACAATGTAGGGCCTTATCAGGCATTGCACGGTAGGTGGTAATTGGACTAAGAAAAGAAAGCTGTTAGCTGTTTTCATTTATGTAAACCTGGAGAGGAGGTGAAAGGCAAGTCTGAAAACGATCCTTTCTGTCCTTGAGATTTTCACATCCACCTCTTCCCTGGGTTTCTCAAAAATGTTCAAAATCAGTTTTATAGTCTGTAATCCTTTAGTCATTTGGCTGAAATGGTATCAGCTGGGTAATTCTCAGTCCTTTGTTGATTTGGAGTGGTGAGAAAGTAGTATGCACTTGAAGCACTTAAAATACTTAACTTAGCAGACTTATTTTCAAATTAATAGAACTTAACTGGCTTCAAAATTCTATGGGCTAACTGTGCTACACTCTTTGCAACATAAGAATAGGCAATTCTAATAACTAAATAGTATTTTCAGCTAGCAAGGTTTCTCTGATGTTCACAACAACACTTTGAACACAAGTCATAAAACAAACACCTATCGTAAAAGCATAAATCTATCTAACATCACTTAAACTTAATAGCACTTATACTTAAAATACTTAAAATATTTAAACTTAATAGAACTTAACATTACTTAAACTTATCTTTACTTAAACTTAATAGAATTTTAAATCAACAGAACTTACATGTAAAATCTCTTAATTCTAACAAAACTATAACAAAATTTAACTGATTTTAGACTTATTTGTAAATAATGTAAGATCAAACTTAACAGAATCTAACTTATCTTAAACCTAATATGATTTAACCTTAACAGACCTCGAACTTAACAGCAAATAAACTTAACAAACTTAACCTTAATAGTATTTAGCATTTAATTTAACTTAAACTACTTAATAACAGATAAAACTTACTATAGACATAAAATATAGCATTTACTATAACTTACTTACAGGCCTGATTCTAAAATATTAAGCTAAAATAACTTTGTTCACGTGTTTGCTATAGCATTTCTATATCAAAAAGCACACTCACAACATCTCACTCATACAATCAGTCTAACATATCTTAACATTTTTAACTTTTCAAAATATAATTCTAGAGTCTGATGTTCCACTGACTGAGCCATCTGGGCTTCTGATGTTAAAGTCTCTGCCAATACAGGTGATTTCAAGACAGCATAACCAATGCCAAGCCAAACCGGCCGAAATTTGACCCATGCATACAGTACGCTGATTCCTGTTTCAGTCTCTGCCAGGAAGAACTAAAGTGCCTTTAACTTTCCTTGTTTACCATCACTTGTTTCTTAATTTCAACAGGGATCTTTTCCTTTTGTTGACAAAAGTTACATCCATTAGGCTGTTAGGTCTTAAACTGAAGCTTTTGCCGGCTGTGGGGGGAGGGAGAAACGCTCCCGCTGCAAAAAGCGCTCCAGTCCCGCGGTGCGTGTGTCGGAGCGGGCGAAAACCCCCCCTGCGCTGGGCTCTTTGTTTACTCGCCGGCAGGCTGACTCTGCTGCAGGCACCGCTGCACCCGTGGCTCCCCCCGCGGCAGCTTCGCTCTCCCCCCGCGGTGGCTTCGCTCTCCCCCCGCGGTGGCTTCGCTCTCCCCCCGCGGTGGCTTCGCTCTCTCCCGGGGCGGCGCGCCTCGGCTCCCGCGGCGGCGGCTCCGCTCTCCCCGCCGCTGCCTCCGCTCCCGCCGCTATAGCGCAGCGTTTTAGGCGGTCTCTCACCGCGGCTGCTCCCCATGGCAGAGCGCCCGTGCCGAGTTCAGAGTAGCACAGACTTGGAAGCGCCACGAGCTGCGGCCGCTGTCTTGCACTCAGAGAGATAGTAAAACAGTGCACCATATATCACTCGCCATGGCCTGCTTAGCTTCTTGGCAGTTTTACCACTCTCTAAAGCAGCCTCTGACAATAAATCACCAAATTCACGCAATTCCGTTAACTCGTAAACTGTGTGGGGACTCACAAAGATTCCCCGTTCCAGACCATAAGCCAAAAGACCTTGCAATCCTTCCATAAGTCTATTCCCTTAATTTGCCTGTTTTGCAAAAACATAATAAAAAGTTCATACGCGGCTTGTCTTTCCATACCTCTTTTTAAGTGCGCACTTTCACCTAGCAGCGTTTTCCCAGACTTCTGCCGCACGTATCAGCTGGACCCATCCAATATGGTCGCCAGGGCACGGCGCGTATCGGCGGTTTTCTTTTTTCCTCCGCTTTAATTTCGCGCTTATTGCCGCTCCCGCTGCTTCGGAGCCTGAACCAGTCCTCACTTATCCTTTGGTGTTCGCAATCCCCGTGGTGGCCGCGATCGTCGTGTCCGCTATCACGTCCGGGTGTCACCAATTTGTTGAAGTGAGGGGGAGAACGACCATTGTGCATCGAACTCCGAATTTATTGATCGATCAGTCACTTTAAATAACAGTGTTAACGAACTTCATGCATATTCCAAAATACAGCTTTATGATAGGCTAAGAGAGAAAACTCTAACCACTCCTTTTGTTTTACAATACCGTTGATTGTTTACATCAAACAAAATCAGTGTTCTCACTGTGATACGAACGGTTCTCAAAACTTCCATAACTGTTCCCAGGGTGCCATCTTTTCCCAGAGAGGATGTTACCTTTGTTATGGGAAGACTGCCTGAGAACCTTATTGTTTATACAATGATGCCCGAGAGAGACTAATTGTTTATAGAAGTCAGGCTGGGAACTGCTTTGAAACTGCTTCACAGCTACCTGTTACTTTTCTCTCAGTTGCATGGCTTCGTGGCCTTTTTCTTTAAGCCATGCTTGAACTAAACTCCCGACATTTCCCCCGTCTTTTTCTTTAAAAGAAAGGAGGTTAGTTTGCCACATTTTCTCTATCATCCTACTAACCATCTTTTGGATACAGCTACAGAAACAAGGCAAGATAAGCAAAAGCAATAAGAGTACACCTAATATCCCTATAGCATATTTTACAAGGTTTCTTAGCCATGGTCCCAATCCTAAACTTTTAAGCCACTCATCAATACCCAATCCTTCTTCTTCCTTAAGGCTGTTAAGCCCTAGTCATAGCTCCTTTAACTTAGCATGAATAGATACAGAATGATCAGATAAGTTCATGCAACACATCCCTTCAAACTCTTCACACCCATGGCCTTGTGCTAATAATAAGAAATCTATAGCAGCTCTATTTTGTAGAACAGCGTGATTAACACTTTGTACATCTGAAGTTAACATATCTAATATCTGTGAAGTTTTATTTAGTTCACCCTTAGCCCAACACCCTATTTGTTTTGCTAGAGTCATGGCTTTGCTTGCAGCACCCCATGGTAGGAGAGCTGGAACAATCACTTGTTTAAATCTACTCCAGAACCATGGATCCCCCACTGGACTACAGTCCAAGTCATGTAAGCTGCGCCCTTGCCTGCTTGTCTTATGACTTAATTGCATTAACACAAATATATTAGGGTGGAATAGTGATAACTTGCCTAAATAACAAGGTCCACCCTGAGGTTGGGCTGGTATTCCATTCCAGGCTCTATCTCCACAAACCAGAAATATTCCTGTAGGTAATTTCTTAGGTGTCATGATGCTAGAGCCTTTAAAATGGCTGTAGAGTTGTTTAGACACTATGTTTGGCTTTAGAGCTGAATCCAGAGTAGCCCATGTTTGTTTATATGGATTCATCTTTTGAGGATTAGAATAATCAAAGCTAAACCATCCACTGTTGGAAGTGCTGGTCATGCTAGCATTTGCACTTCCAAAAAGCTCCAACTCCTCAGGTGGAGAATGCAAAGGAGTATTAAGTGATTGAATTAACAGACATTGTTGGTAGCCATCACCCTGACTGGCAGTATACCCTTTCTGTGCAGGCAATTTAATATTTACCATATTGTGCATACATAAAGCACGATTATTAATAAGACTGCAGAATTCTTGAGGAGACGATACTGGCAATGCTGAGACAAAGCGACGACTGATTAATCTGTCTAGCAAGTGTTATTCATACATTATCTCTAGGTTGATTAAACTGTATTACCCTTAATTCTTCAGCTACCACTACACCTAGCAATATAACAAAAGTAAACCTCATTTTTCTGTTTTTACTTTGACCTTTTTTTTCTTATCAGTTTTTAACCTTTAACCCTTTTCAAAATACACTGTACCTCCCACCGATAATAAGCCAAGATTTTCTGCTCATGTGATTCATAAAGATCTAAAGCTGAGGCAGTGTTTAGTCCTGATTCGTTCGGTAGAGCCCACTCCCAATTATGTTCCCAGTTATGTCTATGATTACAGGTATCACACCATAAACGAAAAAGTGACAACTGATCCACCCAAAAGGTCTCATCACAACCTCCACAACACAGTGCAACCCAAGCAGCACAATGTGGGCTGTGACATTCAAGGCAGTTCTCTTTTGCCGGTCCTTTTATATGGAAAGATGATAATTCAATAATGTCAATCAGTTCCCTGGTCGTCCGGCAACATCGTTTTATCCCAAAGGGTTAAAACCACCCTCAGCTGAGCCACAATGTAGGGCCTTATCAGGCATTGCACGGTAGGTGGTAATTGGACTAAGAAAAGAAAGCTGTTAGCTGTTTTCATTTATGTAAACCTGGAGAGGAGGTGAAAGGCAAGTCTGAAAACGATCCTTTCTGTCCTTGAGATTTTCACATCCACCTCTTCCCTGGGTTTCTCAAAAATGTTCAAAATCAGTTTTATAGTCTGTAATCCTTTAGTCATTTGGCTGAAATGGTATCAGCTGGGTAATTCTCAGTCCTTTGTTGATTTGGAGTGGTGAGAAAGTAGTATGCACTTGAAGCACTTAAAATACTTAACTTAGCAGACTTATTTTCAAATTAATAGAACTTAACTGGCTTCAAAATTCTATGGGCTAACTGTGCTACACTCTTTGCAACATAAGAATAGGCAATTCTAATAACTAAATAGTATTTTCAGCTAGCAAGGTTTCTCTGATGTTCACAACAACACTTTGAACACAAGTCATAAAACAAACACCTATCGTAAAAGCATAAATCTATCTAACATCACTTAAACTTAATAGCACTTATACTTAAAATACTTAAAATATTTAAACTTAATAGAACTTAACATTACTTAAACTTATCTTTACTTAAACTTAATAGAATTTTAAATCAACAGAACTTACATGTAAAATCTCTTAATTCTAACAAAACTATAACAAAATTTAACTGATTTTAGACTTATTTGTAAATAATGTAAGATCAAACTTAACAGAATCTAACTTATCTTAAACCTAATATGATTTAACCTTAACAGACCTCGAACTTAACAGCAAATAAACTTAACAAACTTAACCTTAATAGTATTTAGCATTTAATTTAACTTAAACTACTTAATAACAGATAAAACTTACTATAGACATAAAATATAGCATTTACTATAACTTACTTACAGGCCTGATTCTAAAATATTAAGCTAAAATAACTTTGTTCACGTGTTTGCTATAGCATTTCTATATCAAAAAGCACACTCACAACATCTCACTCATACAATCAGTCTAACATATCTTAACATTTTTAACTTTTCAAAATATAATTCTAGAGTCTGATGTTCCACTGACTGAGCCATCTGGGCTTCTGATGTTAAAGTCTCTGCCAATACAGGTGATTTCAAGACAGCATAACCAATGCCAAGCCAAACCGGCCGAAATTTGACCCATGCATACAGTACGCTGATTCCTGTTTCAGTCTCTGCCAGGAAGAACTAAAGTGCCTTTAACTTTCCTTGTTTACCATCACTTGTTTCTTAATTTCAACAGGGATCTTTTCCTTTTGTTGACAAAAGTTACATCCATTAGGCTGTTAGGTCTTAAACTGAAGCTTTTGCCGGCTGTGGGGGGAGGGAGAAACGCTCCCGCTGCAAAAAGCGCTCCAGTCCCGCGGTGCGTGTGTCGGAGCGGGCGAAAACCCCCCCTGCGCTGGGCTCTTTGTTTACTCGCCGGCAGGCTGACTCTGCTGCAGGCACCGCTGCACCCGTGGCTCCCCCCGCGGCAGCTTCGCTCTCCCCCCGCGGTGGCTTCGCTCTCCCCCCGCGGTGGCTTCGCTCTCCCCCCGCGGTGGCTTCGCTCTCTCCCGGGGCGGCGCGCCTCGGCTCCCGCGGCGGCGGCTCCGCTCTCCCCGCCGCTGCCTCCGCTCCCGCCGCTATAGCGCAGCGTTTTAGGCGGTCTCTCACCGCGGCTGCTCCCCATGGCAGAGCGCCCGTGCCGAGTTCAGAGTAGCACAGACTTGGAAGCGCCACGAGCTGCGGCCGCTGTCTTGCACTCAGAGAGATAGTAAAACAGTGCACCATATATCACTCGCCATGGCCTGCTTAGCTTCTTGGCAGTTTTACCACTCTCTAAAGCAGCCTCTGACAATAAATCACCAAATTCACGCAATTCCGTTAACTCGTAAACTGTGTGGGGACTCACAAAGATTCCCCGTTCCAGACCATAAGCCAAAAGACCTTGCAATCCTTCCATAAGTCTATTCCCTTAATTTGCCTGTTTTGCAAAAACATAATAAAAAGTTCATACGCGGCTTGTCTTTCCATACCTCTTTTTAAGTGCGCACTTTCACCTAGCAGCGTTTTCCCAGACTTCTGCCGCACGTATCAGCTGGACCCATCCAATATGGTCGCCAGGGCACGGCGCGTATCGGCGGTTTTCTTTTTTCCTCCGCTTTAATTTCGCGCTTATTGCCGCTCCCGCTGCTTCGGAGCCTGAACCAGTCCTCACTTATCCTTTGGTGTTCGCAATCCCCGTGGTGGCCGCGATCGTCGTGTCCGCTATCACGTCCGGGTGTCACCAATTTGTTGAAGTGAGGGGGAGAACGACCATTGTGCATCGAACTCCGAATTTATTGATCGATCAGTCACTTTAAATAACAGTGTTAACGAACTTCATGCATATTCCAAAATACAGCTTTATGATAGGCTAACAGAGAAAACTCTAACCACTCCTTTTGTTTTACAATACCGTTGATTGTTTACATCAAACAAAATCAGTGTTCTCACTGTGATACGAACGGTTCTCAAAACTTCCATAACTGTTCCCAGGGTGCCATCTTTTCCCAGAGAGGATGTTACCTTTGTTATGGGAAGACTGCCTGAGAACCTTATTGTTTATACAATGATGCCTGAGAGAGACTAATTGTTTATAGAAGTCAGGCTGGGAACTGCTTTGAAACTGCTTCACAGCTACCTGTTACTTTTCTCTCAGTTGCATGGCTTCGTGGCCTTTTTCTTTAAGCCATGCTTGAACTAAACTCCCGACAGCAGGGCTCGATGGAAATGTGCTGTGAATCACCCTCTTGTGTTCCTGTTGGTCTCTCACTCCCAGGCATGTGAATTTGGGGCATCATTTCCTTTAGCATGACGAATTCAGCTGGGGAGGGCCCATTGCTGTTGCCTCCAAAGGCTGGATAAGTGTTGAAGCAGTGGGATAGACTTAAAGCATTGGTTTACATTGGCTGTAGTTTCCCAAATATTAAAATTCCCGGCTTCTGAAGGTGTTTTGCTTGGAAATGCATTTTGTCCACATTCCCTGCAGAGCTCTGCACTCCCTGGGGAGCAGCTGAATGCCCTCCAGTCCCGTGGGGTGACTTTCCCAGTATCACTCCCCTCCAGCTGGAATGATAACCAGTCATACCAGGCAGGAAAAACCAGGTTCAGGGTGGCTGGGGCATAACTGTCAGACAGGCTGCTTCTATCTGCCACTCTCCAGGGCATGCATGAACCCTGGGGGAAGTGCTCCCTCTTTGCCCAGGCTCTCCATCCTTCATCTTTTCTCTCTGGAGCTCTGACACTGCAGGCTGGCACCCGTGTTAGCACTTGCTGTGCTGGGCTGAATGTGTCTATGGGATACAAAACCCCAGGAGAAATAGCAGATGTTTGCCCTGCACTCTCCTAAACTTGGATCCCACTGTTGCTCCTCTTCGGGATTCAGTGGAGAGACCCCAACTGTGTGCTTTGCCAGGATTTAACCACAAACAGTGCAATCACACCCTCAAGAGATAGAAGCAGGCAGCCTGTGCTCTGCTTGTCCAGCTGCTCCAGCCGTGGTGTTTGTGGGTTTGTGTGGCACTCAACAGCTTCCAGCTGTTCCCAGGTGTGCAGCTGGACAGTGTCAAGCTCCTGTCTCTGCTTAGCATTGCTTAACCTCCAGCTTTCCAGCTGGGAATAGGGCCAGGGTGCACAGGCTGGAAAGGCACAGCACATCAGCCTGTATCCTCATGCCTCTGGCAAAACTCTAGGTATGCTAACAACTTGTCTCTGACCTTGGGAAAGCAGGAGTGGTGTGGATTTCATGCAGTCCCTGGCCATGCAGGAGGAAGCAGGCAGCTCTCTGTGCTCCTCAGCTCTGAGGGTGATCCATGCAGCATCTTCCTCAAGGTCCCTTTACATTGCTGCAGGGTCTGCGGGGTCTAACCTGCATTTCTGGATTTCCAGCATGCCTCTCCCCACCCAAAAACCTCCCCTAAACTCTGCTTTGCTGCAGAACATCAAGACAAGCTAGTTTTGCTACTGCTCTTGCCTGGGAATTGGGCAAAGAGCACCAGCATGTGTGTTTTGGGAGAGGAGGAAGCCCTTCTTTGACTTCAGCTCTTGCCTCGTCTGTCCTTCCCCTGGTCTGCGTTCTGGTGGTTCAGAAATGCTTCTGAAAGCTGCCTTTCAGGAAAAAAACAAAAAGCCCGCTGAGGTGAGAGCAGGCAGGTGTAGCACTGGAATGATGTTCGTTCCTTTCTTCTGTACAGTCAGTTAACCTGGATTGTGATCCTCTGCCGGGATCTGCGTGCTTGGGCAGATCCAGTTTTTCCTTGTCCGGCTGCTCTCTGTGACGGCGGTGTCTGCTGCCCCCTAGTGGTCCCGGCTCTGAGCCTGCATGCACTGCAAAATGAGAACCTAGCTGGCGCATATATATATATATATATATATATATATATATATATATATATATATATATATATATATATATATATATAAAATATGTATATATAAAATATATATGTATATAAATAAAATTCTATAAAAATATATTAAATATATATATATAAATAAATGTGTATGTATGTTTTAGATTTAGTTTTACACAACATCCTCCTGCCACAGCAAGTCTAAACCTTGTAACATCCACAATACCAGCATTTAAGCTGCCCTCGTTCCCCCAGCCCTAACCTAGAGGCAAGTCCCTCATTTTGTTGTGCTTAGGTTATAGTGGGAAACATCTTTCCAAGTGCCTTCCTTGTACTCCACACGGCCAGAACTGGTGGGTGAAATGCTCACTCCTGGCTGCCTCAAAGACCATGGGAATGTGGGGTATGGATGGCAGGGCAGATACCCCAAAAGCCTCAGCAATGTTCTGTATCTAAGCCAAGGCTGTGCCCTGGGACAGATGTGAGTCTTGAGGCCTTGCTGGTTTTCAGGGTGTGTGTGGTAGGTGACAGGCAAGATAAAAGCTGAGCAAAGATCAAAGTGGGTTTCATGGCTTGGTGCTCTTGGTTTCACTTTCATGTGTCTCCTGGAGCCTTTCTTCTCTCCCTTTCATCTCCCTCTGCGTTTCTACCTGGCAGGGCGCAGCTTGGTGACCTCCCAGCCTGGGACACGCTCCGGCCACCTTTCTTGCAGCCCCCAAATCTGGGCAGTGCTGGATGGCTTTAGCCTAAGAGGACTCCTTTCAGTATCAATTCTTTCAGCTGCTGAGATTTACATCCTTTGCAGAAGTTGGACTGGAGTTTCTCAGTCTCTTCTGGCAGCATCTCTGGGTGTGAGTGCTGATTCAGGGGTGCTGGTTCCAAGAGAAAAGTTGACAAGGGGCTTTCCAAAAGGGAGGGCTGCTCATTTCATTGGTATTGCAGCTTCCTTCTCAGTGAAGACGTGGATTTCCCCTCCTTGCTGTGTGCACTTCTACTTGCTGCTGGAGAACAGCAGCTCTTGGCTTGTTTGGGGTTTTTCCCAATAGAAAAATATCTACTCCTATGGTGTCTTGTGGGTGAAATGTCGGGAAAACATCTTCCCCAAGGGAAAAATTGGGGAGGCACTTGGCAAGAAGAGATGGGGCCTCAAAACATTAAGTGGACATTAATGAAAGTAACAACCCTAGGTGTAAGCCCAGGATGCATGGTCTAGTTTGGGTCCATTTCTGGTGTGTTTTTACCTTGTGTGTGGTTGAGGAGAGAAGCACTGTTTTCTGTGGATGGGCTGCTGTCTTCTGACATAACCAGCAGAAAATGGGTCAAGGCCATGTTAAGCTCTACCAGATATAGTAGTTACGGGTTATTCTGCAAGTAATGTGGAGACAACTAAATTATGGGCTCAACTAAGATGGAAACCACAAATAATTGGAAAAACATAAAATGCTGAACTGGACTCTAACCAAACTTGTAGCTGCATTTATCAAGATATCAGTCTTCAAGGGGAAGGGGAGGAGACTTTGCCATAACACTCCTGGAGAGCCAGGGCTGTTGTCAAGTGATTGCCTGAAGGTGCTGCCCAGTAGGAATAACTCAGCTCCAGCAATGGCAGCCTTTGAGTTCAGCACAAACTTCCCAGCTTGTGAAGCTTGGGCTGGATGTAGCTGGAGGAGTTTTGGTTTTGTGAATAGACCTGGAATGCTTCTTCCCTAGCCCCAGAAGGAAGTGCTCAAAGCCAGAGGCCTTCCTCCATCCAGCGGGGATGTGTAGAACGCCACATCGTGCCATTGACACGAGGGCAGCAAGGCCAAGTCGCCAGGCACGGCTCACTTAGAACACCCCCAGCTGCTGTTCCTTGGCTCCCTCCTGGCCCAGGATGAAGGTTTCCCTCCTCATCCCCTTGCTCCATGGTTGAGCCCTCGCTGTCCCAGGGTGCCCTGATGCAAATGGCCAACGGCGCCTGAGGGCCCGGCGGCACCTGTGGCGTCTAGACCGGTTCCTGTGCCCACATGCAAATTGTGGGGAGCCAGCTGAGCCACGTGGCCCTGGTGACACTTTCTGGGAAAGTCCTTGGCTGCCATTCCTGCCTGACATCCTCTGTGCCAGGCAGAAGTGGCACTGAGGAGTAGCGGTGCTCCTGTGCTCAGTTTTGGGTTTGTTTTGGAGTGACTCGGGCAGGAAACCAGTGGAGAGCTCTGGAGCAGCACGGGGGTGCTGGGGTGTTCCTCATGGTGCTTTTCTAGCAGCAAGGATGGGCTGCCACAGAGGTCTGGGGGTTTCCTCCTGCGCTTACTCGGTGCCGTTTGCGTCTCTAGGGTGGCCAGGACTTCCCAGAAACTGTCCCCTTGGGTCTGTGCATCCCTGTTTTTGCATTGCTGTCCTTTCAGCAGTAGAAAGCTGCTCCCCAGAGGTCCCCATGATGGACCAGGGAGGCAGTTATGTTTAGGTTTCTTAAGTGTTTAGGTTTTTTAGGATTTAGGTTTCTTAAGTGTTCTGTAATTTCTCTTGTTCTTGCTCCTAGCCTTGCTCCATCTTCCTTATCCAATCCCTTTCAAAGCTGCCCTTCTTTAGCCCTCAGCACACCAAATACTTGGAAAGATGCCAGAGCAGGTTTCTCATGTGCTTGTAGTGGTGTCATGACACCACTGCTGTCTCCAAAAATGGCCCAAACTCACAATTTTGTCCCCTTGCATCAGCAGCAAGTCATGCATCTTCACTTGAAGGCAGCAAGTAAGAGTGAGCTCGATGTGCTGTTCACCCAGCCTAATTTTGGACTGATTTCGTTAGGTTTTGGCTAATTCTGGTGCTGTCATGTTGACACTGAAATGTGTGTGGGTTTCAGGTTTCTCAGGTTTGGGCAGGAAGCATCTTTATCTTTGAAGCAGGTGATGGACCACAAACCACAGTGGTGAAGATTCACTGCACTTGGGGTTTTTGGGGGATAATTTAAAAAAACCCCACAGGTTGGGTTTTTTTTTTTCTCTCCTGCAAGGAGCTCTGAGTGAGTTATGGGCAAAGGAGGAGTAAGCTGAAAAATCACTTTCTCTGAAGTGATTCTCTTTGAGAGGTTTGTTTGCTGCAGATGTTTGTGATGCAGCCTCTTGTGAGTCCTCCCTGAAGGGCTGGAGAGCTGCATCTCCTTGGCACTGACGTCAGAGTTGGGTTTCTGCCCATCCTGGTAAACATGGAAAAGGTTTTCCCTGTGGCCTTTAGGTGCTGCTTGCACCACTTCTTTGGAGGGCTCTGATTTAGGAAGGATTAAAAAGTATTACAGGTGTAAGAAATATTACAAAAATCCAGTGAGAATTAGATAAAAAATGACTAAAATCAAAGTCTTGCCTGCACAGGGGCAGCTGCTGCAGAAAACAGAGAAGCTGTGAGGGTGCTTTGGATGTGTTTCAGTTGAGGCTGGCCTGGATGATGCCACACATCCCTACTTGAGGGCCACTCTTCTGAATTCCTGGCATCCAGGAAGCAGTCAGCTTAAATGCAGACATGGCTCACATCCTCCCCCTGCTTCTCCCTTTGCAGAATTACCACTTGTGCAGAAATATCTGCCACCACCATGGCTGTGGCATTTCCTTCTGAGAAACCAGCCCAGTGCTCATCACTTACATCTTTCTTATCCAGCACAGCACTGTGTCTGCTACCCTGGCCATTCACACAGCCTCCCAAAGTCCATCCAGCTGATGCTTCTGGAGCTCCTGCTTCTTTCCAGGGTGGGCAGGAGGTGGCCACAAATCAGGGACAGGATCTGGCTCATCTTGCTCTGTCTGTTGCATGTGTCCAAGGATAATTTTCTTCTTGTACCAATTTCATTAAGCACTGCCACGAATGCTGCTGGATTCCTCCAGTGCTGAAAGTGCAGCAGCTGAATGGTCCAGCTCCATCTTTTCTGGGGAAAGTTGCTTTCACTTCTCTTGTTTTTTCCCAGTTCTAAAAAGCAGGACCATTTTATAGTTAGGAACTTCAGAAAGATTTTCAGATGTCTTTTATGCCTTCATAGCAGTTTGCATAGGTGACCAGTCATCTCTCTGCTAATATGCTGCCTTTCCCACCATTTTTTCTAAGAGACTCCTGCCACAACCCAGCAAAACCAGTCCTTAGTTGTGTTCCTTCTAATAAGTCTCTGCAAGGAAATTGAGAACTCTGGAAGTGTTAAAGAAAACCCAGTTTTAAGGTCATCTCCTCTTCCACTGCTGTGACAGCAAGGCACCCATTCTTTCTGTAGGATTTTGGGAATAGCTCGTGGAAATTGTCCCTGGCCTCTCTGTGATCCTGGTGTACAGGGAGTTAAACTCCCCACTCATCTCTTGCACTTCACAAAACTTTTGGACCTATCTCAGAGGAAAAACCCAAGATTTTCAAAGAGAGATGTGTAGCTTGAATGAAAGACTTTAAAAAAAATATTTACTATTTTGGTAACAGCTATATAAAATGCTGATGTGATTTGAAAGTTCCAAATGACAACATTATCACACAGCCACATCTCTTTTCTTGAGGCCTCTTCCTTCCTCCTTGCCTCGCCACATATCCCCTTCCCCTTTTGCTTCCCGGCTGGTGACTTCAGTGAATTTATTTAGGGCAAAGCCCGCATCCCACCAACACCTGAGGGCACAGGGTGCTCCTGTGGCCATCCTGGGTGAGTTACTCGCCCAGCCAAGTGTGAAATTTGAAGGATTTGAATGCAAGCATAGGGCAGGGAGATCATGATTGTTTTTCCTTGGCACAGCGTGAGGCGTTTTTGCTGATGAGAGAGGCGGCAAAAATAGCGTGGGGAAGATATAGCCCCAAGAAAGAAATATGTAAATGTCTGAGTATGCTAAAATCCCCCCTGCTTAGTCAGGGGCTTGGGCTCTGCTTTCATTCTGGGCTTTTTTTTGTGGCTGAGGGGTAAATGCTCAAGGGAGTGAAGGGTTATGTGGGGGGGATGTGTGGGGAATCCAAACGTTGCACTGCGTCCCAATGGCTGGTTTTAGTTAAAAATATTGACACTGAGCTTCTGGGCTCTCTGTGGGGAGCATGTGAGAAATGAACTGTGTGTCTCTGCTGGCCGGGTGTGACTGCTGAACTGTGAACTCTGTACCCGTGTCGGGGCGTGACCCTCCCTGATAAATAGGGCTGTTTGTGCTCCTGCAGAGCATCTGTGGGGCTGAGCCTTCCCTGAGGATGGGAGCCCCCCTGCTCCCTTGGCTGCTGCTGCTGCTGCTGGTGTCCCACTCTGCCCACACAGGTGAGCTCCGGTGCCTTTGCTGGCATCATCCTGTACCCAGAGCCACTGGGGAGCTTGGCATCCTCCTGCCTGTTTGGTGAGGGCTTGCCTTGTTGTTTGCCAGGGAAAAAGCACCAGCATCCTTTGCAGGGCTCTGGTTCAGCTTTTGGGAGCGGTGTGGGAGCAGGGAACCGAGCAGGTGCAGGTGGCAGCCTCTCACTGTGGTCCCTGTCAGCCTGTCTGTGCCTGTAGCTGCCACCTTCTCTGTCTCTCAGCCATCCTGGAGGTGAACGGGAACCTGAGCTGTAGGTGTGCCAAGACAACCTCGGAATACATCAGTCCCAAGAAATACGAGAGCATTGAGATAAGGCCCGTGGGCAGCAGCTGCAGGCGCACGGAGATCATGTAAGTGCCGGGGGCTCCTCTGCTGCCACCATCCCGCTTCTGGAATCTAAACCTTTCCAAAAGCGCCACCTGCTTCCTGGCTGAAAAACGTCAGGGGCAGAAATGCGGATCCCCAGGGCCTAAAGGAATCTCTCCAGCAGGGGAAAGCGTGGTTTCCTCGAGCTGGAGCAGGGGTGTTTGCAGCCTGGAGGAAGCACTTCCTCCGACACTGAGGCAGCATGAGCCATAACAAGTTTTCCCAGATTTTTCTAGCTGCTTGGTGTTGATACATTTGTAAATCTCAAGAAAAAATTCTTGGAGCAATGTTCAGGGCTTCAAGTGTCTGCTCCATGTAGGAATGTGTTGCACCTTGCTTGTTCCCAGCCATGCTGTGGCTTTCTCTGTCTCTGGCAGCTGTCTACAATTGTTGGTACTGTGAGCAAAATGTGACTCTTCCCCATCAGCTCTGGCTGCTTGAATCCCTGCCTTTGGAGGGGACAGGAATGCTCAGTAACTCTCCTTGCATTTCAGCATTAAGTTAAGAACCTCTGGGAAGGTGTGTGTGAATCCCGAAGTCCCCTGGGTGAAGAAGCTGCTGAAGCGCATTGCCAGCACGTAAGTTGTTGGGTGGAAACTCCTTTGGCTCAGGTGTCCCTGGACAGCATCCCAGTACACGGTTCTGGGAGGCTCTCGTGGGCCCAGGAGCTCTGGGAGAGCTGCTGCTGTCCAAAGGACCCTCTTCCAAAGCAATGAGGGGCAACACTTTGCTGTGCAAAGCAGTGTTCAGCCCCACATGACCCATCTGTGGGTCGTGCTGCCCCTGGCTTACACACTGCAAGTGCTGCATTTAGATTTGGGGGAGCAGCACGTGGGGAGCAGTGGCAGGAGCAGGGTTTGCTCGTGGCTGGTGCAGCAGTGTGATGATGCTGGGAAAGCTGCCCTGCTGTGTGGTGCCTGTGCTGGGTTTGTGGCCATCCTGGCAAGCGATGCCTGCCCTGGGGAAACAGCAGCGATTTCCCTCGGCTGGGGCAGGAGCTTCCTCTCCCAGACCCCATTTTCTCTGTGTTCACACCTTTCTCCTCTTTCTGCTTTTCACAGGAAGAAATAAAAGGTTTTCTGCTAAGGAAGTTGGTGCCCAGAGCCCCGAGGCAGGTTGGCAGATGATGCCCAGGTGTGCAGACCTGACTGCTCCTCACTTTGCCCTGTGTTCCTCCCCTTCCCAAAAGCCCCACATGTGGCTCTGGTGGCAGTGGCTGTGGGGAGGGGGCCTCACTGCTGGCCCCAGCCCTGTGGCAGGTTTGGGGGGAAGTTCTCCCCTGCTCTTGGTCCCTGGATCAGCGTGAATATGAATCCTTCATTTATTTAGTTGCCTGTGGACTGTGAAACTGTTCCCTGTCAGGGGCTGCTCCTGCTTCTTTAAGAATGACTTTGTGACTTTTTCCATGTGTAGTGCTCGGCAACAGAGTGTGTGTCTGAGGCTTGTGTGGCACAGCGTGGCATGTCCTGTTCTGGAAGCTCAAGTCCAATAAAATGCAGGATTTTTCTTTCTGTTGTATTTTCTCTGGATCTCCTAGCTTTGAAGCTGTGTATGACATAGAATCATAGGACAGCTTGGATTAGAAGTAACCTCAAAGCCCATCCAGTCCCACCTGCTGCCATGGACAGGGACACCTTTCACTATCACAGGTTGTTTCAGGCCCTGTCCAACCTGATGTTAGACACTTCCAGGGGTCCAGGGGCAGCCACAGCTTGTCTGGGCACCCTGTGCCAGGGCCTGCCCACCCTCACAGGGAAAAATTTCCCCCGACTATCCCATCTAACCCTGTCCTCAGGCATTATGAAGCTATCCCCTCTTGTCAGGGGTCCCTCCCATCATAACCTGTTATCTCCCCTGGTGGTGATTTGAGGGCACAATGTTGGTGGTAGGGTGATGGGACACTCCAGCCGAAGTGCTCCACATCCAAGTGATGGAGCTGGGATTTATAGGTGGCTGTTTTAAAAACCAGTCCAGGCCAGTAAGGAAATATGTCAGGAATGAAGGTGAGTGTCTTGGCAGAGTTTTGGGGTAAAAAAAATCAAAAGCAAATGTCACTAGGGCACTGCTGGGTTGTACCTTGCAGGGGGACAAGGTGGCTGTAGGAGAAATGAGTAATACCTGATCGTGCAGGACAGAAAAGCACCCCAAAAAGCCTCCAGACTGGTGGGGCTGTGTGTGCTGAGAACAAAGTTGGAGGAAACGACCAAGAAAGGAAGGGGAAAGCAGAGCCAGTTTCGGGAAGCCAGGCCCCCTGCTGAGCCCCAAGGCACTTTTATCTGCAATTGCAGACTCAGCAGCGACCCTGGGGCCTCCTGTGCCCCTTTACTTCTCCTATTTCCCACTCAAATAGAGGGATGCTGCGGGGCCCGGGCTGGGGCTGGCATGGCTGTGCGGGCAGCCCTGCTGTTGGCCGTGCTGCTGCTGTCCCACCGCCCTGGGGACACAGGTGAGCCTGCCCTGCCCCATGCGTGGCCCTGGGCGTCGTGGGGGCTGCGAGGCTGGCCGGGTTTGGGCTGGGTGATGCAGGAGATGCATTGTCCGGGGAGGCTTTTGGGGTTTTGTGTGAGCCATGGCCGTGTGGTCCCCCAGCAATCCTGGAAGCCAACGGCAACCTGAGCTGCCGCTGCCTCAAGAGAACGCGAGCCTTCATCCCTCCCGAGATGTACAGCAGCATCGAGGTGTGGCCCGTGGGGAGCAGCTGCCGGCGCCCCGAGGTAGTGTAAGTGCTCCCAGGGCTGTGTGCCCTCTGCCCTGCCTGTCCTCCCGGACCTGCTGTGGTTTGGTGCTCATTGTCCTTGTGACAGGGGTGGGAGGCTCAGCTGTCTGCAGGAGGGGAAGTGTTGTGTCTGAAAGGCCGTGTGTTTTCCAGGATTACGCTCAAGAGCCTGAAGAGGGTCTGTGTGGATCCTGACATGCCGTGGATGAGGAAACTCTTGCAGGACCTTCCTCACCTGTAAGCTTCCCTTTCCCTCTGAGCACCAGGGGCATCCCGTGGGAACCTCTCTTCACACATGCTCCCCTTCTGCTTTTGGCAGGAGGAAGAAGAAGGCTCCCCGCTGAGGAAGCTGCCACGAGAGGCATGGCCAGATGTGCTGGGCCCAAAACTGCCTCCCTTTCCCATCCTGCTGTTGCCTTACCCCAGTCCAGAGGGAAGCATGCTGCTGCCTGAGCCCCTTTTAATGCCTTTAAACCCTTAAAAATGCCCATCCCTGCTTCCAGCCTCTCCCCATCCCGTAGCCATGTGCTGCGAGTCCCTTTTGGCCGTGACCCAGCAGGCCCAATAAAGGTGGCAGCCCGCTGTCCCTGTCCCTTGCCTCCCTTCACGTGGCATGCCAGGGGTTGGGGTGCTCGGGGTGGGAGGCATGGGGGGCAGCAGCCTTTGGCCAAAACCAGGTTTGAGGAGGTGGCCGCGGCATTTTCTGCTTTTTGTAGTGGAGGGGCAGGAACAGGCCCCGTGTAGCAGGAGGAAGCAGGGAAGTCTCCTCCCCCCCTCCCCAGAGGGGGTTGTGAAATCCCCCCTGGGGCGAGGGGCTGGCTATAAAGCGGCCCTGGCACAGCTCGGGGAGGGCAGTGAGGATGCGGCTGCTGCTGGCCCTGGCCCTGGCACTGGCGCTGGCCCTGCTCCTGAGCAGCCTGGTGCCAGTGGGCGGTGAGTCCCTTCAGGTTCTGTCCATCCATGGCCCCTCCAAGCGCCTGGACAGGGGTACTGGGTGTCCAGATGGGGCTGAGCATGGGTTTTATTTACTAAGCTTTCAGTTTTGGTTCTTGCCTATCTTTGAGCTTGTCTTCTAAATCCTGTGGCTAAGCTGGAGGGGGTACTGGGGGTGGAGAGGGGGGGTTTGCCTCTTGGGTTTAAACTGCTTCTCTTCCAGACCCCCACGAAATTCGAGTGCTCGGTGGGTGGGCAGTGGGTTTATTTCATAAAATGCTGGCTAAGTTTTCCAACCCTGCAGCTAAACCCCTTCCATATACAGGACAAGAAGCTTTGAGGCTGTGCTGGGAGGGATTAGCCCTGCTGGGTGTCAGGGATGGGATGGGAAGGGATGGGATGGGATATGCCTCCCCCTCGGGGGCCCGAGAGCTGGTGTGGGCTGCCCTGGAGTACAGGTCTGTCACTGGAGAGCCTGCTGACCAACATGAGGTGCAAGTGCATCAAATCCACTGCCCACGTCATCAACCTGGGGCTGATCCTCACCATCCACGTTACCCCGCCGGGCATTCACTGCAGGAGGAAGGAGGTCATGTAAGTGCAAAGCCTGGGAACCAATCCCTGCCAATTGCTCCTTTGTGTACTGGTGCAGAAGTATGTGGAGGGGGGAAGCCCATAAATGTCGGGGTGACTCTTGGTCCCAGTTTCAAGGGTGTCCCTCCCTGCGTGGCTCAAGGTTATCAGGTCAGGGCCCCAAAATGTTCATGCTGAGGGAGCAGGGGCGTTTTCTCTGTGGGTTAGAAAAGCTTTGGGGAAGGGACATGCATGGGGTGAGGGGCTCATGGCCTTACAGCCTCACCCTGAAGAAGAACAGGCAGGTGTGCGTGACCCCCGAGGCGCCCTGGATCCAGCTGCTCATCCACAAGCTGATGCAGAGGTAGGCGATGCCCAGAGGCTGGAAAACACATAGCCAACACCTTTGCAGGACCATCCCTTTCCCCTGACTCTCCTGGTTTCCTTTCTTTCCCTCCACAAACTCTCCAGGAATGGCATCAAGAAAGCGCTGCCACGGCTGCGGCGGGAGGCACCTCCCCTCGGAGACCTCCGCCCCGTCCTTCCCACTGGCCACATCCCAGGAATCCATGGTTATGAATCCCTCGTGGGACAGGAATGACACAGCCACCCTGCCCTGAGACACGCTGGGCCGAGTGGCACAACGCTGGCCCTTCTCTGCTCCTGGGTTTTGGCTGAGCAGGAGCCTTTCCCTGCTTTCCCCTCAGGCACCCTCTGCTTCCTTCCCTTTCGGGTGCCTGCGCTGTTCCCACACGCAATCACAGCCCATCGCGGTGGCAGCAATAAAAGGATGAATGTGCTCCCCCTCCCTGGCTGTGGCAGCTCTTTCTGCCTGGATTTGGGTAAAAATTGGGATTTTTGGAGTGGGGAGTTAAGGCTGGACTGTGGCACCGTGAAGCCTTTGGCTGCCTTGCCGAGGACACTTCTGCTCCAGGAGTCGGTGCCTTTTCCTGACAGCTCCTGGCAGGAGCAGGTAATTGCAGGAGTTGGATATGGTCTGCTGCTGGCTCCTGGCTGTGGAAACACAGAAATGGGAAATTTCCCAGTGACTGGCTGAGGCTTTCTGTGGAGTCCCATTTCCCAGCCTGGCACAGCAGTCAGTGTGCCTCGGCCACACGCACTGAGGTGACACAGGTGTGACTTGTGACCTGTGCAGGATTATCCCTGTTTGCAGTCTGGCTTGGCCATTCTGGGAGGACATGTTTAAGGTCTGCAGGAATCAAATTTGTGTTGCCCGCCCACCCCACTTGATGCCAGTAATGTGTCCCTGGGCAAGCTGGGAAACGCCCACCCAGGCTCTGTATCTCCCTTCTTCCTGCCCTGTGCTCCTCAGGAACCACAGCAGGGATAAGAATGGTTGCAAAAGGGCTGTCTGTTGACTCCAAAAGGATGTGGTGGGAAGAAACCAGTGGATGTTTAGCCTTATCCAATGTGAGTGAGCAATATCCCATCTGCACAATGACCAAAAAAAAAAAAAAAAAGTAATTTTTAAAGGGAAGAAAAATGTAGCAGTTCAGGGTTTGATGACCTCCCTTTCCCCAGCTGCCCGAAGGTCCAGGGCAAGCAGTGTTTCCTCCCGCCAGAGGCCCCCAGGTCCCCAGATGTGAAGCAAAGCTGCTATTCCCATGAGGCAGGGCGTGAATCCCCCCAGAACTGTAGTGTAAGCTTGCCCGGGAGTGACCCTGCAGCTGCCCCTGCTCCACGTGCACTTCCACCTTCTCAGAGATGGGACCTCCTGCCTGCAAAGGCAGCACACAAGAAAAAAATCTGACTTAAAACCCCCTGAGCTCTCAAAGCAACCACTGCAAGGTGGTGTGGGAGCCTCCAAAGAGGATGGACGGACCCCAAGCACTGGGATCACTCTCACCTTCACCATTCCCACAGGGAAGGGTTGTGCCAAACCTGAATCTAGAGGTTTATGATCGCCACCTAAAATTATTTCTAACTGAAGTGGGTTCTTGGCTGATGCTTGGCAGAGAGGATTAATATGTGAGTGGTCCCCACCAGGTTCTCTTGGGATCTGGGTTACCTTGGAACACCAAAGGGTGAGGGGGAGGAGTGTGCGTGACCAAACTTGTGGAAGGTTCAGTCTCCTTGCAGTGAAAGAAGGAAGCAGAAATATTCAGCTGCATTGTACAAAATTCTCTTTTTTTATATATATATATATATGTATATATATACACACACACAAAACCCCGTAATCGGACAGATTCACCAGATTGAGTTTTTTTAAAAAGTTGCTTGTAGAAGGGTGTTGGATTTTGTTTTCTCTGCTGGCTTTAGGCAGCGCTGTTGCTGGGGAGTGGACACCAGGCACCGTGTTTGGGAAGCAAACAGAGGCAGTGAGCAGCAGGGAAGGACCTGGAGCCTTTTTTCCAGGTATTGCCTGCAACATGTTGGGAACCGAGGCCGGGAAAAAAAGCACCATCCCCTCACTGCTCCTGCTGGGAAGGGAAAACCAGGAGGAAGCCACA
Source organism: Ammospiza caudacuta (assembly GCF_027887145.1). NCBI lineage: Eukaryota > Metazoa > Chordata > Aves > Passeriformes > Passerellidae > Ammospiza > Ammospiza caudacuta. Next base: position 35,098,985 of record NC_080596.1, read on the forward strand.
CAGGAGAGGCAGGTAAACATATGCATTGACTGAAACATGAACAAAACTGGGTTTTTTTGTGCAATGTCTGTTAAAAAAACATTTTGTGTTAAAAACCATGTGGCGTGATGAGCGTTGGGAAGTGCAGCAGAGAAAATCCAGTGGAACACCTTGGTGCAACAGAACACTTCCATGGCTAGAAACCCAAAGGAAATCCAGCAGAAGCAGCTTACAACATTTGCCAAGGTTTGGGTTTTCCCATCCTCTTCCACCCCCACATTACAAAACATTGGTGCTGGGTTTGGATTTTTATTACTAAATGGGCTCCTCTGCAGTTCATAGACAGTCACAGGCGAATTGGAAATTCCATTTTGTACAAACAGCTCCAAAAATACTGGGAGTGAAGTATGGTTAGGAAACACTGCTCACGCTGGGACCACTGTGCCTGGAGGAACAGGGGGAGCAGAGCATCCCCCCCTCCCCAAAAAACATACAGCAGCTGAATACAGAAAGGTAATGTCCACAGAATTAAGTTTTTCATGCTATTCTACTTTCCAGTGCTCTCCAATCCATGTGCTATGGCCAGGTAGGGAATGCTGAGGTATATTCCAACAGAGATACCTGCACCCAGAGGAAAATCCATCTCTGGAAAGGGATTTTTTTCCCCCCTTTTTTTTTTTTTTTTTTGGTTTTGGTTTTTTGTTTGTTTGTTTGTTTGTTTTGTTTGTTTTTGGTTTTGCACAAAGCAAGTGCTATGCAGGACTTTCCCCCATTGCTTCCAATTGATCCCAGGCCATAGATGACACCCCCATTTTTTAGGCACTTTTCCAAGGGAGTTGTCACTTTGCTGAACCCATTTTTGCCTTCTGGCCTACTCCACCCCCTCCCTGGCCCCTAGTCAGAGTCAGGGAATAGTTTCTCCTCTAAGTCAAATTGATTTTTTTCCCCCTATGGAAAATTTCCTGTGTATAAAATGACAAAGGAAATGTTTAATTAAAGAGGAGCAGCCTGACTTGGCAGTTTTGCAAGACAGAAGATGGCTCTTTTGTATTTAAAACTAATTTCACAATTCAAATTGGACTTTTTTTGAAGTATATGAATGAGACATAAATATAGGCTTATCAATCTGCTTAAAAATTTCATTCACATCATGGAAAATGCTTTTCATTTATTAAAAATATCACATTTGGAGACTAGAAACAGTAAAGTGCATGAAAAGTTTCAAATAGAAATTCAAGAAAATCTTATAGCAGCAAAAAAGCAGAATAAAGAAAAACTTAAAAACACAGACACGACCTTTTCCTATCACTTGCCTTTCTTTTAAACATTAAGCAGCCAAACAACTTGGTTTTTTTTTTTTTTGTTTGTTTTTTTTTTTTCTCCAGAAAATTGCATCGTGTTTAATGCCTCTTGAGGCACAAGGTTTTGAACTGGCCACCCAGAGCATTAAAAGGAAAGAAAACAAGGATTTCTAACACATCCAAAGAGCATTAACATTTGGGAAGGAACCAGCAGGTTTTTACTTCAGCCCTGACTGACAACAGCTCCCAAACAAATTGGAACCAGGAGGATTTAGAGCTTGAATTTGATCACAGATACTTGGCTATCTTTGGTTTTCTGATAGTACTGAGATGAGGGGCAGGGCCATGCTGCCAATCGTTTATAGTCAGGTAATTAAGTGCTTTGATAATGTGCAAAATTTATGTTGAATGCAGAGTTGAGTCTCCATTTTGGATTTGAACAAACAGTATTTCTAACATTCTTCCTACAATACAAGCATCTCTAGTTTTGTTTTTCTTTCTCCTAAAAGGTTGGCTCAATTTGCCACATTCTGGAAAAAAGCATTACCTTGAAATATGTTAAATGCAAGTTTTTTACATCTCTTTTGTCCATTTAGAAGTGCAGCTTCCTACTGAAAAGAAAAAGCCAGTTTAAAGTAAAATAAAAAAAAAACCAAAACACAAACAAAAATTAAATTAAAAACAGGGAAATAATACTTTGGGGAATAATACTTTGGTTCCAGCCCTAGTGCCAAATGATACCGACGTGCACCAAAATGTGCAAAAATCTCTTCTCAAACACATAAGGAAAGGAGCTCGAAGAAGCAGCTGAAGGTTGGCCATACTTCACTCCTATCTAGAGGGATTTACAAGTGTACAGGTCCGTGGGGCGGGCGGGAGCTGCACTCACTACCTGCGGGAGGGCAGGTGCACGCCGTTCACCAGCGGCAGCAGCGGCGGCTGCAGCTCCAGCTGCGTCAGCAGCGAGAAGTGGTCCGAGGGGATGTGCGGGTGCGGGCACCCCGTGATGTTGTTGTCCACCAGCCACTGAGGGTCCAAAGGGCCCAGCACTCCCAGCACGTTCATGTGAGTGTTGGAGTAGAAAATGTAGTCAATCACACCCTGCGGAGAGAGGGAGGGAGCGTGGTGAGGGCAGGGCCCGCCCTCGCTAACCCCGGGGCAGCCGAGGTCAGGGAGCCGAGCGGGAGCGGGGCTTACTTTGAAGTCGAAAGTGTAATTGGTGTAAGGCATCAGGTTGTTCTCGTAGGCGCTCTTGAGCTGGAAGCCGTGCGTGATCCTGCCCTCCGAGGCTCCGTTCTTGCCGTTGCCGCTGAAGTTCATCAGACACTCGTTGTAACGCAGCTCCTTGAAGTCCTTGTGGTTGTCAGCTACGATGCCATTGCTCAGGTATTCCACTACACCTGTGGGCAAGGGGAAGGGTTTAGGGAGCTGCTTTGAAAGCCAGCTTTGGGATATTAAAAACCAGAAGGCCACCAAGGCACCATGAGTTCAGAGTTAGCAAAGCAACCCAAACCCCCCTCATTGGAAAGTCTTCATCAGGAACTCACTTCTTTCCTACTAATTGCTGCTTCAGGCATGGGTGTTTATGTAATGATTTATTTAAGATCTAATTGTGCCTTTCTACACTTCTGCAGGTGCAGCCAGCTCTCCTGGAGTGTCTAGCTGAGCATGAAAAGCAGGCAACTCAGCCGGAGGACTCACAGTCTCTTCAGCCAGATTTCCAAAGGCAGCAGTTCCTAGGAAAGCTTTCATACATGCCTTCCCTGGGCAGTGCAAACAACCCCCTCACCTTCAGAAGAGAAAGCGGACCTGAACGTTCTAAGAAGGTAAGTTAAAAGTCAGGCCTAAAAGCCAGCCTTACCTGAGTCAGGCAGTGAGTTGAGATCTGCACACAGCACCAGGGGGATAGAGTTGGGATCTGCTGTTGGGCTACTGGGCCTGCTCGAGGCTTTCTCCAGGATGTTTTTCAGTTCTGAGACAAACATCATGGTCTGGATGAGTTTCACATCTGAGTACTCGGGGTCCCAGTGCATGTGGGCATTGGCCACAATGAGCAGCTGCTTGTCCACGTGAAGCGATTTCATACCTGGACAAACAATGTTAGCAGTGAGAGGTTCTGTGTTCCTCCTTGTGCATACTCGGGGTGTAGCTCCTCAGAGCTCAGACACAGCAGCAGATGGGTGTGTTTTCATTGCTTAAACCTGCTGAAATGCCTGTAAACAGCCCAGGGAGCTCCTTCCAGCCTCCTCTGAAGCCATGAAAACCCCAGCCATGGAGACAGAGGAGGGTGACAGAGCCATGGGGACACAGCAGCTACCTGTGTTGGAATTGTCTGCTGCATCTCATCAAACTTAATGAAAATGTAACAGTCAATCAAGAGGCAGGAAAAGATACCTGATAATCTCCTCCTTCCACATCAGTACATTAGCACTGACATCTAATCACTGGGGGAGGGTGGAAGGAGTCAATCCAGGGGAGGAAAAGAGAGTTGAAAATAGAAGTTGAACATTGTTGCCAACTACTGGTAAGAGCAAATGTGTGTAAACACATTGACCTTGGGAAAGCTGAGCTGCTCAAGCAGAAAGTAACAGAGTAAGTAAGCAGGGATAGAAACCTGAAAGGAGAAAAACAAATGCTGGGCTGTGAGCACAGCCAGACCATGTCATCTCTGCCTGTCTGAGCCACCATGGGCTGGGTTTGGCTGCACTACCATTCGGAACAGCGTGGATTACCTAGGAATAACTCATGCCTGTCCCTGGAACTAAGTAGCAGTGAGGACACCACAGTCATACTCACTTGCTCCAAATAATTCCTTGTGCACCTCCAGCACCACGGCAACCCCGATGTTGTCCTTGGTCATCACTCTGTTCAACATGGCTTCTGAGCCCTCCGAGTTGGCCATGGCCACCTGGTTGAACTCCACCGTGTGCTTCTGCACCAGAGTGAACCTGGGCAAGGAGGGGAGAAACACAGTGAGCAGCTGTGACACAGCCCCTGTGGCAATGTCCCCATCTGAAAAACATCCCTGTCTGTTCTCACAGGCTCCCCCTCTTCCAAACCACTGGGCACAACCTGAGAGCTGCGTTCTTCTTTTGCAGTGAAAACTCCGAGAGTTTTCACTCTCAGGCTTTGGGAAGCTTCCATCCTAAAGACTGGGAGCTGTTCTGAGGTTTAAGTGTAAATTTTGGAAGCTGCTGCTGCCCCTTACTTTTCTGTTTTGAAGAATATGGCGCAGCCATCCACATGCTTTTTCTCCTGCTCCGACATGATTTTGGCACGTGACTTTGGAGAAAAGAATCCGTCATATCCCCGTTCTTTCAGGGCTGGCAGGAAAAGGGTGAAGTATTGCTCCGTTTCCACTTCCTGCAATTGTACACAAACACCTCAGGCTAAAGAAGTGAAGGAAACCCTTCCTTGTGCCTGCCCAGGCTTGCAGGCAGAAAAGCTGCACAATCCATGTCCCTTCCTAGACCAATGGCCTGCTGGGAATGGATGTACATTCCTGCATTCCCTGGAATCCCTCCCACAGGCAAAGTGAGAGGTGTATTTTGGATAGCAGCAGACCACACCTGGTGTGTTTGACACTGGAATATGGATATACAGCTTGCATTGGGAAGACCTGGAATTTGCTATCGAGCAGGTGACTATGGTGCTCCCAAGGGAACATTTAATCCTAAAGCTGGAGGTTCAGGTTTGCTGTTTCTGATGGAAAATGTAGTTATGTTTTACTACCTGAAGACTGATGATGTCTGCATCACAGTTGACGATTTCTTCCATGATTCCCTTTTTCCTGTACTCCCAATTGAGTGCCCAGGACGGGCAGTAGCCATAGAGCTGCCGGGTGGCGTACTTATCACACAACACATTGTAACACATGACTGTAAATGAAGCTGCAAAGAGAGAGAGAAAAGGAAAGGTTGTCAGCCTCTGGAGATTGTCTCTTTGGCTTGGACAAGAGTGACAAAGCCCAGCGTGGAAAAGAAATGCCCAGCATCCCATTCAAATGGCAAAAATGGTATTTACAGCACAGCCATATGGTAATTTTTCTAGTACAAATGAACAAATTGCTGTTTTCACTCTGATCCAGGAAAATGAAGTCCAAGGTAAGTTTCCCAGTGTGTCACCTTGTGAACACAGATTTACCTGAGGGCAGAATTTGGTCTCGTTCTTTTAAAGTAATCCATGGCCTTGGAGGCAGCTGCTCTGGGTGAACTGCAAAAAAATTAAACCAATGATTAATTCAGAGTTTCTATTTGTAAGTTACAGTTCCCAAGTCAAAGTGATGACTGAACAATAATGTGTTTTGCATCCCCAACTCCCCGAGTCTTCAGGGGGGGCAAAAATCATTTAAATGAGTAGCTCTAGTAAGAGAAAAAATGTAATTTGTAAGATTGGTGACTATTTCTGTCTCTTCTTCTCAGATTTAGAAGCACAACCAAAATAAGTGAATACTGAAACATTGAATAATCTGCTGAAGAAGGAGGGTAAACCCTGGCATGGTTCAGCCATCCCTTCTCCAAGAACCTTGCCCTGCATCCATCGTTCCTGCAGTGCCTGAACCTGGGAGACATTGAGTGGCAAAGCAGAAGGCTCAGTTACAGAACCACAAAGCAGGACTCAGGTCAGGTACTGGATGTTCTTAATGGCTTCCGTGTTTCTTGAGCTAAATTTGACCTTCGGCTCGCATTCAAATGATTATTTCTGGTGGGGAGAACCAAAATGGCTTCAGCAAGGCAGACTTTGCCCTTGGCTGGTAATTGAAGGGTTTCAAACAGAACAGAGAGAACATTTGGCTGTAACACAGGAGACCCTTAGACAGTACAATCAGCCTCTTCCACTGGGGCTGAGGGTGTGTTTTGGGATATGACTGGAGCCACCAGACGAAAACACTGTGGCAGGGAAGGAATACTCTCCCTGCAGTGGTTCAGAGTCTTGTTTTAACAGCAAATGCTACTTTTAAAGCCTTTTTGCACCAGATCCCTGGGGCTGTACCTGCTAGATTGTCAAGCATGTAGTTCAGTAGCTTTCGGGTTCCGTCTGGATCCTGGTAGAGGCTGAGAATATCTTGGGATAAAGGATTGCCTGTCAACAGCACAAAACAACAGCAGGGGGATCAGCTGCCTGCCTTTCTTGAGGCTTTCCACCCAAAGAAAATTTCCCAGAATGAGAACAGACAAATTAACCCAGCAGGTTAAAGGGTTTATTTCCCTGACTGCAGATTTGAAATGAGCTCCTAAGGAAGTTTAGCAGCACTAAGAAAGAGAAGCATTGTTCCCCCAACTGCCTGGTCATTTTTGCTACCAACTTAATGCTTAAAATAACCTGTAAGAAAACCCTGAGGTAACAGAGGAAGGTTTTGAGGCCAGCCCCCCTCAGGATTCCCGAGAACTCGTAGGAATATAGAATTGGGAAGAGCTCACCTTTTAAACCCAGGGTTTGCAGCTGGAAGAGCCGTCCAAGTTCATAAGGCAAAACCCGTAACAGATTGTTATTTAAAAGCAATTCCCTGCAGCAAATGCAAAAACACTCTGGGTGAGGATTACTGCAGAACAAACTCCTAAGGTGCTGTACACTGCTCATCCTCAAAGAGAACACTTTTCACCCTGAATTTTATTATGGAAAGATATGCCAATCTTCCCATGTCAGAGCAGGACTGAAATAGATTCATTAGGGGGGAAAAGGCCACAAAGCCCAAGATGAAACCAGGGATGGAAACAGTGATATATCAACAATCAGTGAACCCAAAAGTAATTATTAGAACCAAAGCTCTGCACCAGCCTGGAGTTTTTCAGGATTATTTGAAATAACAGGCACAGGAAAAAAACTGAAACTCTCGGTCCCAATCCCACGCCAGAGATTTGTTGGAAAGTTAACCAGAATAATTCCCCTCACCTGAGAGACACCATGTTTCCTAGTTCTGCTGGTAAACTTCTGAGTTTGTTGGATGACAGATCCAGGTAAACCAGATTGTGAAGCTTGGCAATATCAGGTGGAATGCGAGTAAGGTTGTTGTCATTGAGGTGCAGAGCAGTCAGGTGTGTCAGCGACCACAGCGATGTGCTTAAGCTCCGCACTCTCCCTGCAAGAGCAAAGCAAGGAGCTTAAACCTCTTCAGTCTGGACCCCCTCTGGATCTGGAGTGGCCTGGGGCACCAGCTCTGGGAATTTAAACCCCAACCAACTCACCCGAGATCTCTAGTTCAGCCCAGTGCGACTTCTTCCCGTTGGCCACCTCTTCCGCCGACATGATGGTGTAAATTCTGCGAGGATCTGGAGGATCATATTTTTCCTTTGGCATCCCTGTTAGTCTGAAACACCATCACAACTGTTACTGCACAGCATTCCTTCCTTTCTGTCCTGCCAGGAGCTGACCTTTCCCAGGATACCCTGCAACACCACAGGGTTTATGCACAATACCAGAGTTTATAGCAGTTTACCAATGGCAATGGTAAATACCAGAGTTTATGCACAACAACTGTGGGGCTGCCAAGCAGGGCTCACACCTGGGCAGAATCCCAGGATGGAGAAGAGCATTTCATCCTAGGAAGTTGGGGTTTCTGCAGTCACCTGCTGGGTTTCCCAGTTTATCCCCCATAACCCACAGAGTTTTTTGCTGTGTGCAGAGCCTGCAGACAAGATCAGAAACATTCTGCTGTTCCTGGATTGCTCCCTCCTGTAGCTTCCATAGGGAACCAAGGATTGAAGGGAAGGCTCTTAACTTCAGCTTACAAAGTCCCACTTCTCCACTGCACTGCACTCCATCCAGTTCATGGCTCAGAATTGCAGTCTGAGGGGGAATTAGCTCCATTTTCCCACTAACTATCCAGCTTTTGTGTTCTGTCTTTTTCATCCTCGGCATCAGTGAAGACCTTTGTATTCCTAATAGCCCAGGAGCCACAAAAAGAGCTCAGGTAAAGCTCCCATTTAGCTGTTCTGGGGCACAAAGGGCTCCAGCCCAGTGCAAAATGTGAATATCAGAAGCCTAAGGAAGAGCCTGTGCACGCCAAATTCATCCAGCTGTCCTGACTGTCAGCTCTGATGTCCCATTCAAGAACCATCCACTTGCCAGGGGACACAGGGAGAGGTTTTATTCCATGCCTCCCTAGGCTGTTGTGCTGGGCAGGACTCTGTGTGTGATTTAAAAACACCAGTTTGCTGCTGGCTGATCTTCTCCTCCCCAGACACACAAAATGCACGAGCCTTGATTTCGTACAATTCCAAAGCAGCTGCTCCAGAGGATGCAGCTCTTCCCTCATACAGACTCTCCTCCAGCCAGCTGCAGTAGCTGGGAAGTTCTTCAAACAGCTCCAACTTGAATCTCAGGTAACAAGCTGAGGGTTCTGTTCAGCAAGTCCAGCTAGCCCAAGATGCCACTTTCCCTCTCTGAGGGTCAAGTCCTGCAGTGTTTTCCAGCTGATGCTGACAGCCAGACCAGCGTTCTGGCACGGGGCAGGAGCTGGCAGGGCTGTCCCCTGCCAAGGCTCTCACTCACAGGGCTGCTGCTTCCTTCCCTGACCAGGGCCCAAGGGAACTGCAGGGGCACATGTGAGCCCCACATCTATTTATAGCCCCCTGTGATGTCCAGGCGAGGTCACACGGCCAGCAGAGCTATGGGATAAGAGGATTCTGTGCTCACACTGCCTGGCATGGGGCCATGAAGGGAACCAGTTACTTAAGGACAAGGGATTACACCTGGAATCCTTCCATCTTTGCTCCAGAACCCCAAAATCACAACAGCCTTTCCCCCCCAGCACGAGCAGGCTGCGCTTTGGGAGTGCCAAATCTCTGGTGCTTTGCATTTTGCTGGATTTATCTTCGCTCTTCAAGTGCTGGTGTGAAAGTGGGGAGCACTCAGACAGACTCCTCACAGCCACAAGAGCCCCATTCCACCTGCCCTTGCTGCTGCATCTGTCAGATCTCAAACTGATCTGTACCTCTACGGCACCTGGACCCAAGACACAGAGAACTTCGCTGTCCAAACCCAGGATTTGGGTGAGTGCTCTGTGATGAAGTCCTTAAAACCACGGTGCTGAGACCACCTGAGCCACACCCTGCCCATCCACAGCAGCCCAGAGATGCCCACTGAGCCCCTGAGACCATCTGAGAGCTCCAGGAGTGCTCCCTGGCAGGGCACCCAAAGAAATGATGTTGAAATGCCATTGCAGAGCCATGTGTGGCCATCAGGGGCCTGCAGAGGAGTGAGCCCTGAGCTGGGAGGCAAAGGACATCACATTTTTCAGCTATTAGTCACTTGAATATTGCTTTGAAATCGTGGTGAGTCAAACAGGCAGCAGTGTCATTGCCACAGTTACAGAAAGGGGAAAACAAACCTAAATCAAATGCGCTTTTTTTCTCCTCCTGCATCACAGCAACATTGAGCAAGACTTCAAAGTCACCATGTGTAATTTTGTTCTTAGGCAAAAAATGGATTCTGCCCAACTCCTGCCATTCCTATCTCCCACTCTACCTGTCCTGAAACTAAAATAATATCCAGAAATCCCAACCTGGTTTTGCTCAGTCTTCAGGGAGCTGCACTGAGTTCCCTGGATATGTTAACTCCAAAATCCAATGTGCATCAGTGCAAATTTTGGCAGGCCTTTCTCCTAAAGGCTCCCCTTGGAAAACTTCTGAAGCTACTAAAACTTGCTCTCTGCTACAGATCCAGCCCTGATTTTGTGTAAATTAAACACAGAATCTCTTCCTCATTTTGTGTAAATTACAGAAAACCCAGAGAGGAGGACATCAGCGCATTAGTAAGAATAATATTTATAAACTCTGGGGGTTCCTAATGGAATTCTGTGGGTCCAAAAAAACCCAGAGGGGACTGGCAGAGCAGGATTCTTCAGCTGCAACTCTAAATGTGGTCCTGGGTGAGCCTAAGCTGCTCTCTGAGGTGGATATAAAAAGGGCCAGGGGCAGGTACTGTGTTCCCACCAGTAAGTCTGTGCCTGCCTTTTCCTTGGACTTTTGGGCTTTTATGCTGTTTTATTTGCTGGGCTGTTTTTGTATGTATGTATGAGGCATGCAAATGACTATCATTTAAAGCCTGGAGAAAAGAAATGAGTACTGGAACACTACTGAAGGTGTGAGGAGTGTCAGAAAGCAAAGGCTGAGTTACTGGGCTGCAGCAGAGGCTTTAATATGAAGAAATGTTTTTTGGGCAGCAAACAACAGGAGCTTCTGGGTTTCAGACACACAGTCCCTTCCCCAAAGGGTGCAGAAGATGCACTGGTTAAATGACAGTGCCCATAAAGTGTTTTGTTCAAGTTGTTTGATACCTCAGTGCCTCAGAGAGGAGGCAAGTGGAGAAGAGCTGTGCCTGCCTCCTGCTGCAGCCCTGTGTTCATGGATGTTGGGCACAGCTCCACCCTCGCCTGCAGCCCAGTGACATTCCTTGTGACTCTTTCCTTTTCCCCCCAGCCTCTGTACATGGGTGAGTCAAGCTGCCAAAGCATGTTGGAAGCAATCCAGCAGGCAGGCCTGAGTGGCTCTTCCTTCCTGTGAGCACAGCTGAGTGTCCATGCCCTCCCATCTGCTGATCCCTCCCAGCAATGAGCCACGCTGTGGCTGGCAGGGCATGCACGTGTGTGCACACACGTTGTCCAAGGCTGGGAGCTGGGAACAGCACCCTTTGGATCTCTTCATCCCCATGGCCATTCCTCTGCTTGGGAATCAGGCCTGAGTGGCTGCACAGGCTGCTCGTCTGCACTGCTCTGCTTTTAGGGGAATGGGACAAAGTCTCCCCATTTTGGCCTCCCCGAGGAGAAGAGAAGCACAGCCAATACCACAAACACAAAAACTGGATTTCCTCCTCTGTGGGGCAGGAAAACCAGGTGATTGTTCAGGGGTATGGGAAGGGCATTCAAAGAGACCTGCCAATACTGCAGTATGTACAGATGTGTCAGCTTAAGGTAAACTATTTGCTATATCCCTATATACAGCATCTAGTGGGTATAAATCAGCAAGAAAATATTGGAGAATGGGGAATTCTCATGGTCCTTGGCGTGGATCTGAGCTTTTGTCATGGTGCTTTCCTGTAGGACTGTGTCCAACCACCTCTGTGTACACTGCCTCTGCCAGGAATTCAAGGAGCACCCTGAGTCTGCCCTCCCAGGTACTGTGTCTTTCCAGCTTCTTACTCCAAGTACCCTGACTGGGGATAGAGATTAGCAGGGAATCAAATGTAAATGCCTCATCATGTTTTTTTTTAATTGTAAAAACCCAAACAATTAAAAAACCATGTTTGAGGAGATTTGAAAGAATCCCTGAGGGAAGTGTGACACAGAGCACAAGGAAATTCAAGTTGAGACTAGGGAAAGGCAAGAGGTAAGCAGAAACCTCCAGCTGTAAATTTAGTGGTGCTGGGGTCCCAGGGGGCTCCAGGTTATCTCTCTGAGCCCAGAGAAGCACAGACAAGTCATAGAAGCAAACAGCAAAAGCCAAGGGGAGGGGTGGGAAGGGAGGGAAGGAGCTGTATTTGATTAATTCCAGAGCCAACTGGCACTCACTTGATGGAAATGCTAATTCTCCCACTGACATACACCCACCAGTTATTCCCCTCATCTCCTCTAAACGAAGCAGGCTTTTCTTAAATCACAGGTAATACAAGCACATCCAGGTTTCCACCCTTCCTCTTCCTCCATGTCACACCCCTACTTACAGGACCAGCTGAACTATTTACTGCATGGAAATCCTCCACAGCATTACACAGCTGCTTTTTATTGTTGTGCTTGGTTAAGAGTCAGTCCTCCCTCCAAAGGAACAGTTCCTCCCTGCTGGGAGCAGCCTGTTACCTCTCAGGGTGTGCATGACAACTCCTGGAACCCACACCAGGTCTGCAGGTGCATTTTACACTTGGTGCTTCCAGAGCAGCTCTTGGAGCAAGCACAGGGCAGGCTGCTCCCCAAAATAAGGCTCTGCTTACCAAAAATGCATGCAAGGGGCCACTGTAGGGCAAGAAGTGTTCCTGGCAGCCAGCCTGTAAATAAATGTCATCAGAAGCCCCCAAAGGGCTGCTTTAAGCAGTGTGCTTGTTTATTTACACAACTATCTTGCACTGTTTCAGAGAAATGACCCATTTGCAATGCTGCTCCATCCCCTGGGGAGTGCTGGGCTTCTAATGAGATCCAGGACAGAGTGGCTTAAAGGATTAGGAGCTGAAGTCACCAGGAGTCTGGGGAATGAAGAAGCCAGTGCTGGATCAAGACAAAACACCGTCCTGGGCTGTGGGCATGGCAGAGAAGCAGCCAAGGATGGCTGCAGCTCAAAGCAGGAGGTTTTCCTGGGACTGGGGAGACAGAAAACCCCAAAGAGCACGAGTGCTGTGAGCTGGGAGTGCCTGGTGTGCCAGTGTCCCTCTGGGCCAGGAGGGGAAGGGCTGCTCTACTGACAAGGCTGATCTGACACCCGTGCAGTCAGTCACTCAGAAATGACACACAGAGCCTGCTCAGGCACTGTGCCTCACTCAGCTCCTCAAGATCAATACCTGGAGAGGAGTCAGCTATTGACCTGGCTCTTGAGCAAAACTCCACAGGAATTATGAATCCATGCACACTGAGGTCTTCTCAATGAACCAAGCTTAAGATACAGCTGGAACCATCAATACCCTTTCATCCTTCAAAGCAAAGTTTGTGCTAGGAGAAAAGAAATGAGATTATTTCCATGGCCAAGGTGTCATCTTCTCTTTTCAGTGGGAGACTGCCAGCACTTCCACAAAATAAGCAAAGCCCAGCAACAGTTCAGTTACTCTCCCTCAACAATCCAAAGAAAATGTGCCACTGAAAAACTCAATTCAAACAGCTTTAGGGTTACAAGGCTTGCCTTGTTCAACCACAGGTAAGTTTGGATGAGTCAAAGCTCAAGGTTTTAAAAGGAAGGAGGAGAAAAAGGGGAAAAAAAAAGCCAAAGGAAAAAGCACACACTGATAGTGGAAATATTTTGCAATCACTGGCACAATAAATGAGCCTTTTCAGTCTGAACAGGGCCCAGGATGCTCTACAGTGCTCAGAGTAGCTGGGCTTGTATGCTCAGAGAAGAGAGAAGGGATCTGTTAAACCCCCCCAGTTTATAGGAGTAAACCCTCTTCTCCAGAGGGTGTGTTTAAATGTACTTTACATTTTTAAAAAAAGTTTGCCTAATAGCCTGAGCAAAGCATACTATTTGAATATTGAAAGATAGTTCAGCTGCTTCTGTACCTGATTATCCCAGTCTTTCCCATGAGCATTTCCAACTTACTTAAACTTCCAACCAGAATCCCACACCGGTTTGGGTTGGAAGGGACCTTTAAGCCCATCCAGTTCCACCTCTGCTGTGGGCAGGGACACCTTCCAGTGTCCCAGGCTGCTCCAAGCCCTGTCCAGCCTGGCCCTGGGCACTGCCAGGGATGCAGGGGCAGGCACAGCTTCCCTGGGTAACCTCTCCTCAGCTTGTGTGGGCTCCTCTGTGCAGCCATGTGCAGGGATTTCACCCAAAGCCAGGGAATACCTTTGGCAAGTTTCGTTGCAGCTTTTCAAGCAGGTTGGTTTTCTGGTATTTCTGAACATGCAGGTGAGAGGTTAATTACAGAGCTCTCTGAAAGGAAGCTGAAGAAGACAAATGCAGTCCAAGGCCTGGTGCTACCTCCCCTGCTGTCCAGAAGTGGAGAGTAAAGGAAGAGCACAGACACAGTGGGTAGGTAAGGAGTCAGGAATGCTGGAGCCTTGTTGACAGCCTGAGGTTTTCAAGCAGGTAATTTGCCAAGCAGAAAATACTTGTGAGTTATACTCATCTCCCCATGTCCAGGGCTGTTTTGTTCAGACCTGCAGCTGCCATGAAATAAATGGCCAATGACTTAAAACTGAATTATTCCCCCTTTACCTGCACAGGAAGTACCTGGGGGTTCCTAGAGCAGGCAGAAAAACACCTTGCAGAAAAACACCTAGACTCAAACCTCCTGGTCTGTCCACAGGTCTCAAAATACTCCACAGATGTGCTTCTCTCATGCACTCCAAACATTCCTAGTTCCTCTGGTGCACTCCACTGCTTCCCTGTCTTTTGCTCCAGACTGAGGAGGAAGAGGAAGAGGCTCCTTGCACAGGTACAAACATGTCCCTGGAGACTGACCTGCTCCCAGTGGCAAGATATGACTTGGATGGGGGAAAAAAAAAGGCAAGCCCAGCTCTTCCTGGCACCTGGCAATGTTCTGGTATGTGAGAAGTCATCTGGCCCTGCTTTCCTTTTGCTTTCTTAACCTTCCAGAACAAAAAGGGATTCAAGGAAAGGCGTTCACATGTGGGAATTTTTGCCTGGGCAGCCGTTCATCCTGTGCTAGATCCTTCCCACTGCCAGGGCCAGTTGTAAAATAATGCAACACAAGAAGCAGAAATTGAATTTTGAGCTATAGGGGAAGCAGGAAGAGCAAAGGATATTCTCCACATGTCAAGGCTGACTCAGGATAAAGAACTTTTTTTTGGTCTCATACACACCCCTTGTGATCTCACACAGGATGGGGATATCCAGCAAAGCACACAAAGTATGCTCCCTGCTTTCCCCCTTCCTCAGTTTTCCTGTGAGCATCCTATGGAGAAAAAAGAGCTACAAATCTGCAGAAGGAAGGCTTCAGCCCTCTCTTTAGATGGTCCTTAAATCCAGAGCCTTTTGAAAGGGCCTTTAGATTGATTTCTTAGGAAGGAAAAAAAAAAAAAAAAGAAAGCAAAACTAATTTGTGATTAGAAGGCACAAAGATGTTCACTCAGATGGAAGCATTCCTGAAAAGCGAGGGGAAAACCACCCAAGCAATTCATTCAGCTGCCCTAAAGGGTAAACAGCAAACTTGAACACCAGCCACAAATCCTGATTATTATTAACAGCTTGACCAAAAGCTTATGGGTTTTGTACTTTCTTTTGTAGTCCTGGAATCTGATGAACTTAAAAAAATGTGTTTGACACCAGAGCAAGGAGGAGGCTGCCTCTGCAGCAACACAAGGCTAAACATTCCTCCCTCTCCTGCAGCCTGACATGCTGCCTCAGCCCAGGAACTTTTTCTGCCTTTAAAAAATCATGTAAAATGTTTAATTGGGCCTTCCCTTCCAGGCCATTGGAAGCAGCAGTGTGGGGAGCTGTTGGCCTGGAGAGCTGATTGTGGAAGGGCCAGGATGAAGGAGCTTTGCTTTGCATTCCTGTTCCCAACACAGCCTCTGCAGAGCACAGGTGGGTGCAGAACCTGGCAAGGGGAAAGGCCCACGGGATGAGAGCTGCCTCCATAAAAATTCCTGCTGCTCCTGGCTGGGGGCACAAGAGGTTTCCCTTTATGCTTTGTTTAGGGTGTAAGGAATAATCCAGATTCAAATCAACAGGGATGGTGGCAGGGTGTTCTGAAGGATTTGTCTCTTCATGTCTGAAATTTCCCAACCCTCCAGCTGCAAGTGGGGGGAACCCAAAACCAAACTCCTGCTGAAGGGAAAATTTTAATTTAGAACATGCATTTACACCCCAGCCTTCATATCCTGCAAATCTGCATTTGGAGTCTCACAGCCCTTTTATTCACAATTTTTCTGTCTTTCTCAGAAAAACCACCAAGCTCCTCCCCAGCCAGGCAAGCAGAATGGGGAAGACAGCACATCCCACCCAGGTGAATGCTGAGCATAAACGGTGCTGTGCAGTCCCAAACAGCACTAATGACTGCCCTCAGGAAATGCCAGAGCAGGGGTGAGCACACAACACCTACAAACTGCAGGTCAATTACTCCCAACAGCTCACTGGGCTTCTCTTCCCTCCCCTGGTGTGGGTGCAGCTCCCAAAACCCCTGTGCTGGCTGACTGCACCTGACTTGGAGCTACAATTGCTCGGAGCTGCTTTTTGTTGGTCCTGGAGCATTTTTCTAAGTGCTGGTTGAACATCTGCCCCTCCAAGGGATAAAATGTGCTCCCTGTAGGACAGCACACAGAGCATTTCTGCCTGTCTTTAATTCTGTTTGCCATGACCACCTGCCCAGTTGCTTCCTGGTGGTGGCTGAACACTCCAAAAGCTACATCTCTGTAAGGAGATGTCCAAGAGACTGCAAAAATTGTTCTCCTAAACAGGATTCTAGGAAGATTTTCTTCCAGTGCTCCCTTTTACTCAGAGTAACTTCAGTTTGGTTGTTGTTTTGGGCAGAGTGTGAATTTTTTTTTTTTTCTCTCGTTTTCAACTTGGAGAGAGGAATTTTGTCCCACACAGCAGCCCCCCAGTCAGGCTCAGCACCTTGCCATTGGAGGTGGGTGTCACGTAGCCCTTTTGTGAATTTACTGAGCTGCCAGCAATGCCAGTCAGCAAGTTCAGCTAAAGGCCTTCCATGGCGCTCTCTGCATCCAGCCCCGAGATCTGAAGGCACAAATGGGACCAGAAAATCCTGGGCATGTCAAGTTCTTTTTGCCCTTTCCTGCCAGACACTTCAGTTTACTTGAATTTGAACTTTTTGGGGTGGTCTTGTGGTGGGAAGTTTGATGACAGCCCCGAGGTGCACAAAAGACAGGGAAGGAGAGCAGCAGAATTCCAGAAACATTGTCACCACGTAGGGATCTTGATAAATAAACCTCCTTTTTTGCTGTTGTTTTTTGTTTTTAAATCACTAAAGGTGAGATGGAGAAGCTGCACAGACAAATCACGGGAAACCCAAAGAATTAATCAGAAGGTGAGGTTACACCACACTGTCACTGTAACGAGCACCCAAGCCCTGATTACAGCTTGCCACCAAGAGAACCACAGAATCTGGACAAAAAAAAATATTACAAGAGGCTTAGCATTTAATGCTCTAAAGCACTAAATCCACAGCAAATCCTCCTGAATCTAAATATGCCTAAGACATATTTTAACTTATTTTTTAAAGTTTTCACAAATGCCATCTTATGCTCCCAAAAAACTAAGCTCCACTGTTACTTCTGCTTTCTCAGTAGTCTGCGAATCAGGTTACAATCCTGTGCTTCGAGTGCCCTTTTGGCACTCCCCAAACCTCTTCCCACTAAACAGTAAGCAAGTAAAAAGTAAGCACTTATTTGGATTTATCTCCCCTTTTAAGCCCAAGTAACCCAAAAGTGTCCAGCAGATTAGAGCTGATAAAAGCAGAATTTTTGGGGGTGATTCAAGAAAGTTTGCCTGGAAATTATGCAAGTTACTGATGGCTAATTTTACCACCTAAAACCTCGGGGAGGGTTTTAATAAGAAGAAACACATCCCTCCATTTGTGCACACTGGCTCAAACAAAAAGGCCAGTGGCTGCTGTGATCTACCTAACTCTAAGTTTTAATTCTTAGTAGTTTAGATTTAAATTAAGTAGAGGCTTACCCAGTGTGGAAATTAATTAATTTTTCTCCACTGTTGCTTTTTCATTCTCCTAATAGAGTCCACACACATACCTTGGGATCACTTTCTGGCTTTTGTTCTCCCAGGACTGGTGTGAAAGCTAAACTTGGTCAAAACCACGACTGCTAATGGGAAACAACAAAATGCTCCCACAGAATGGAAGTTTTATCCCATGGAAAGAGAACAGCCAACAAGAGAATTCCCACTGCAAATGTGATGGGGCTCCTACAGGTTCTGGATGGGAAGAGGATGGTAAATACACCTGGAGCAGCCTTCCATTTCTCTCCCCTTTCCTTCCCAGGCAGGCAGATCCATGGAAGGAGCACTGCTCCCAGGGCTGGGGAGAAGCACTCTGGAGGCAAGGCAAACAAGCTCTATCAGTGAGAGTGCACTTGTGCAGATAATTGTGCTCCTCCTGCAGCTGGGCTGCTGCTGGCACTGCTCTGGCACTCATGCTCCGGCACAGCACACACAGAGCTGTGCCGGCAGGAGCTCGTCCTGCTGGGTGGGAAACTCCACAGCCACTGCAAAGTTCTGCCTTCCCCATGCTGCAGCCAGGGTGAGTCTGTCCAGCAGGCTGCTGGTGGGGAGTCTCAGCCCTGACACGTTAGGGACTGGCCCTCCAAGGGTGCCACAAAACTAAACTCTGCACAGGAACACCTATGGGCTGCTTACACTGAGTTTTGTCCTTCAGTTAAACGCACAAATGAAAGGAGAAAGAGCCCCTGTAGGAAGAGATAAAAGGGAATAAATTAAATTGTGCTGTACTTCAGCACTCAGAGCAGCCCCTGCTTTTAATAGTAAGGAGGGAACAAAACTGAAAGTGTTTAGCAGGGTTTGTTTAGCAGACAGCAGAGCACTGCAGAGTTTCCACTGCTCTGTGAAACCCTACAGGCACACTGCAAGGGAGCTTTTGGAGTCACCTCCAGTCTCCTCGGCAGGAGATCTGGTGTCTGGGCTGGAGCTCCAACACAAGTTGTGTTTGGGTGAGCCGACCCCATGCTGCAGGCTGGATCACTGTTCCAGAGCACGGAGCAGTGAGGTGCCAGCAGTGCACGCTGTCCACCTGCTCCAGAGCCAAATTCTGCAGCCAGGCTGGAAACACCTTCCTCGGTGGGCAGGGAGCAGGGCTCCGTCCAGGACAGGCTGTGGGACAAAGCAAAACTCAGTGTCCTGCCAGCCTGGATCTGCTGGGAGGCACCACAGCAGTGTCCAGGGATGCTGCCCTCCAGGACAGGGATGTGTGGCAGGACCACTTCCTTGTTTTTCACAGAAATTAAATCCCTGACAGGCCGTGCTCCGCCTTCACCAGAGCTCTGTGGCCCTCCAAACAGGGATACGGGATGATACAATGATTCTAGGAATTCCCTGGGTTGAGAGGAATAATGTGCTAATTTTTTTTTTCTTTTTAAAAATAAGCACGTTGCCATCATTTTCATTATCAGCCATGTCTACACACCATGAACAACTCCTGGGTGGGTGTTTGCCCCTCTGGGTTAGCTCTGAGTTTTGTGGGTGAGCGTCACATTTTAATTGTAAAAAATTCCCTGCTTAACCAAGGCCGTGTAAAATCTTTATCAGCACGGTAACTCAGGAGAAGTTGTACCTCCCCAAAATAAATACTCAGCCTATTCAAAGTTTCCAAAAGGGCCCGATAAAAGCCATTGGTCTAAAGATTTCCAGAAGGTCAGAAAAAATGTGGCGTGGCTGGGAGCAACAGAGCCCTCCACCACCACATTGAACAGGAGCACTGCAGCTTAACAAGCGAGCCCCAGACTGGAACCAAACTCAGTGCTCAAGTGCGTGCTTTCATTTGCGAGCACCACGCCTGGGCTGGCAGCCCAGGTTTTACTGCACTCCTGTCACCCTCCTCCTCCCACGGAACTGCTGCGGACCACGGGGAAAAGGTGGCGAGACCAGCATCTCCCCAAAACACCCTAAGCCCTAAAGTACCCTCACCCCAAAGACACCGTCACCCCAAACACGCTGGGGTCACCCACAGTGCCAGGCCGAGATGCCATCACGGCACGTGGCGGGGATTGGGGCCAAGCCTTGGCCCCGTGGCCGGGATTCGCCCTACGGCCACGCACCACCCTCCAGCCCCGGTCTCCTCACGGCTGGGATCAGTCCCGGGGCTGAGGTTCACCTCCAGGCTGGGATTCACCCACAGCTGGGGCTCACTCCATGGTCGGGATTTACCCCATGGCCGGAATTTACCCCACAGCTGGGGCTCACCCAATGGCCGGGGTTTACCCCACGGCAGGGATCTGCCCCGTCGATGGGGCTCACCTCACGGCCAGGGTTCACACCGGGGCCCGGCTTCACCCCACGACCGGGATTAGCCCCAGGGCCACGGCTCATCCCACGGCCGGGATCCGTCCCCCCGCGCCGGGAATCGGCCCCACGAGCACGGCTCTCCCCACGGCCGCCCCCCCCGGCTCCGAGGCGAGCGCGGCATCCCCTCGGGCAGCTCCGGCTCCGGTGGCAGCGCGGCCGCGGGCTCCGGGGCTGCTCGGCGGTGCCGATCGCCATCTCCCCGCGACGGGGGCTGCGCCCGCACCCCCCGCACCCGCGGCCCGGCCGCGCCGCTGCCGGCGGGGCCCGACATGGCGGCGGGGCCGCTCCCGCCCGCTCTCACCTGCATGCGGCGCGGCGGGGCGGCGGGGCCGGCGGCGGCGCGGCGGGGCGGGCGCACACGACATGCGGGCGGCGGCCCGCGGGCAGCGGGGACGGAGCCGCGGGGCCCGGGCGGCAGCGGCAGCGGCGGCGACGGCGGCGAGGAGGAGGAAGGAGAGGAAGAGGAGCAGGAGCGGCGGCCGGGGCGCGCAGGGCGGAGGAGACGGGGGCGGGCGCGGGGAGGCGGCGGCGGGCGGTGCCGAGGCCGCGGCGGGGGGAGCGCGGGCACTCGCGGGGCCGTGTCAGCGATCACGGAGCGGCTCCGGTGGGGGCACGAAGGAACCCGCCGCCCCCTTTATCCCCTCGTTTCCCCTCCTGTTCCCCCCTCGGTTTCACAGCCGCGGTGGGAGAAGGAAGGGACGCCTGGGAATGCGGGGCGAACGGCGGGGATTTGAGTGTGCGGGCATCTGCTCGGTGTCTGCCACCTCTGTTTCTCCTCCTCCAGGCAGTGGGGTTTATTGGGCGCCCAAGCGTCGGTGGCACGGATCCTCGTGGGCAGCCGGAGCAGGGAAGTGCAGGTAAAAAAAATTTAAAAAATTAAAAAGCACCAGGGAGTGTTTGAGGAAGCAACAAGCGGTCGGGGGAGCACAGGGAGGGACAAGAGATCAGGCTCTGGGGCTTTTAATTGGAATTTGCTTTCTGCTGCAGCTGCCCGAGGTGATGCTGGACCCAAGAAGTTCATTGTTGGCTGGAGAGCGGGAAGGGCCTCAGCGATGGATCAGGGGCTGTTGGTAGGAAACAGACTTTGGGGAGAGTGAGGTGTTTGTAATGGGTGAGCATTATCTGCGAGCCCGTGTATCTCCAGAAATCCGTGCTCCATCCATGCTCCAGGCAGAGACCTGCTGGGTAAAAGGCCAGAGGCTCACAGGGGACTGAGGGACAAGGGACAATGCCAAGTACCTGTCCAAAATAATTTCATTTTACCCCTGGAGCCTTAAACAAACGGCTGTCACTCCTCAGCTGAGGTGTTTTAGCCGAGGAGGGTTCCTTTTCCTCCCGTCGCCCTCCTGCCTCCCCATGTCCATCCTTTCTGTGGACACTGAGCCAGGTGTTGGATTGGATGAACAGTTTTGTTTCAGTTTGTTTTACACAGCCACCCTTGTCTGGTTTAATAATCCTTGCACACAGATCCATTGGGGAGTTCTAGGCAGCCACATATCCCTGATGTAAAAACACTTGGACACACACTGATTGGGAAAGACTAGGAGATTGGAATGTTTTTAATCAAAAGCACATCAGTGTGGAATAGAAGCCCCCTTTAACCATTACAGTTTGTGGTGTGGATCTGAACAGCTCAGGACATGCAAGTGAGTGTTTGTAAGTGGATGCTGCTCCAGGACAGTGAATTAGGTGTCTCTTTTCCCACCCACCCTACAAGGGAGTAGGGGTGCGATGGCAGCCGCAAAATCTCTTTTTGGAATTACACGTGGCTTGCAGCAGGCAATGTTCTCGCACACAGCCGTGGCTGAACAGGTGTCAACGCCCCCATGGCTGAGGGCCGCGGCTCTGACTGCCCTCAGGAGCCGCCGCCATGTTGCTTCAGGGAAGGGGGACCAGTTAGGCCTGCAGCGCTACGAAACAACCCGGGTTCGCCCTGAGGCCCCTCTGAGGCCACTGAAGAAGCGAGCTGGAGGCTTTTGACCAGCCCTGGGCAATGGTCGCCTCTCTCGGGGCAGCGGAACCCGCGCACCCGCGGAACGGTAGGCTCGGGCGCGGCGGGTTGGGGGGACGGCGCTAGGTGGCACACCGCTAAAGATCCCGGGCTTGCGGGCGGCCGGAACGCTTCTTCTCGGCCCCAGGGAGCGAGTTCCGCAGGGAACGGTTCCGGTGGCGCACTAAGGCGGCTCGGCAAAATGGCGGCGCCCAGCGCCCGCTGCCTGTGGCAAGGTGAGGGGGCCGCGCTGAGGGAGCCGCGGGCACTGCCCCGCGCTGCCGCGGCCGTGAGGGGCTGCAGGGGGGACTGTCCGGGTGGGTCGGGGGTGCGGGGGCCGCGGCGCGTGTCTGAGGCAGTGTTTGCTCTCTCCCCTCAGCGCTGGCCCCGCGGTGCGGCTGGGTCCTCCCCGGGCTGCAGCAGCGCCCCGCTGTCCCCGCCGCGGTGAGCCCCGCCACCGCCCGGCCCTACGCGGCCGCAGCAGCCAAGTGAGTGCGGGTCCGGCGTCCCGGGAGGTGTTGAGGGGTGTTTGGGGGGTTTGGTGTCCGCAGGGCTGGTCCGACAGCCGGCTGACCCTCAGAGGCTCGCGGAGAACAGCCTGCGCTCGCAGGGAATGTTTTCTATGCTGATGGCATAGGGAAAGCTTGAGGCTGTGGTGTTGGGCTGTGCTTTTGCGGGTGTAGCAGGGTCGCATGTCAGAGTGAAAGCTGGTGAGCTTCTGGAGTCTGTTTGAAACCCTTCCCGTCTTTTAATTGGCTTTTCATTGTTTAATTTGCCGTCTCTGTAATAACAGTGTGGCTGGGAGAAGCAAGAGTAGACAGGGGAATGAAGTTTTCTCAAGTGCTGCAGACTCTTTACAGAGGGATGGAGGGTCCAGTTATTATTTTAATATTGCTTTCCTTGCCTGGATACCCTCTGAAAATAGGGAGGAAAATGAGAATTGGGTGTTCAACTGAATGCAAAATGCCACGGGAGAGGGAGGAGAAAACCTTGCTTTATAAAATCAGAGTGCTGTGAAAATACGATAACTGATGACGTCACAACGTGCCCGGGGGGGTTTTTTTTTGGTCTTAGAGCTGCCAAAAAAGATGCCAAGAGGAGCCGGCAGGAGAAGGCGAAGGAGGCGGCCAAGGAGAAGCCCCTCCCTCGGAGGCGGCCGCTGATGAGCAAGCCCGTGGACGACGTGTACCTGACGTGGCTCTACAGGAGACCCTCCTATGGGCTGGAGCAGGCCGTGGGCATGCTCAAGAGGTTCCAGGAGCTGGACTTCACCCACCCCAAGCAGTTTGTGTACATCAACGTCTTCCTGGACATGGCACTGCAGAAGAAGGTGGGGAGGCAGTTCTGGCACTCCTGAAGGCTTTGAGGCTGCTCAGACTGAGGGCCGTCCCTCACCTTGTTTGCATTTTCTTTTTTTTCATTTTTAGGGGACCAACTCCCTGTGGTGATGTAATTTACACTCAAGTCCTGATTTCTGTTTGTTTGCTTTAATTTTTTTTTATTCCTTTGCCAGAAAAAAGTGGATCCTTTTTCCAGCGGTGTCGCTCTCCCCCATCGCTTTACGGATGAGGTGAACAAGGTCTTGGTGTTCACAGAGGTGGGTGAGCCAGAATTCCTTCATTTTCATGGGGTTTTGGTGTTCACAGAGGTGGGTGAGCCAGAATTCCTTCATTTTCATGGGGTTTTGTGCTCACAGAACTGGGTGAGCTAGAATTCCTTCATTTTCATGGGGTTTTGTGCTCACAGAAGTGGGTGAGCCAGAATTCCTTCATTTTCATGGGTTTTTGTGCTCATAGAAGAGGTGAGCCAGAATTCCTTCATTTTCATGGGGTTTTGTGCTCATAGAAGTGGGTGAGCCAGAATTCCTTCATTTTCATGGGTTTTTGTGCTCACAGAGGTGGGTGAGCCAGAATTCCTTCATTTTCATGGGGTTTTGTCCTTCATTTCCATGGGTTTTGGTGTCCAGCACACTCTTGCAGCTGTCCTTTGCCAATGAATCATTTTATCTCTGTGAGATGATCCCAGAGGGGTGCCATGGGTTTATTTGGTGGCTCTTTGGACTGAATTGTTTGGAATTCTCTCCCTGAGCTCTGCTGGCAGCTAATTTGCAGTGCAACTGTTTTTAATTCCTTTTTTTCTCTCAACAGAATGAGCAGGAAGCTGAGGTAGCTCGAGAGCACGGGGCTGCCATCGTGGGAGGAGTTGAATTAATCAAATGGGTGTGTATTTTTCTTAAAGAATTACATAAAAATCCTAATTGAAATTGGAGCCTGGAGGGGAGGGGAGGAAGTCTGATGTCCAGTGAGCTCTGGCTGGGAGGCAGCAGGCAGAGAGATGTGTTTCTGTGCTTGGATCCTTTTATAAACCAGCTTGAATGCAAGGAGTGGAATTGTGCTTGTTGCAGATCCTGGAGGATGAAATCCAGGCTGATTTCTACGTGGCTGTCCCTGCCATCATCCCCAAGTTAATCCCCCTGAGGAACAAGCTGAGAAAGAAGTACCCCAGCACCAAGAGAAGTAAGGAGCAGTTCTTGCTTGCAGCTTTTAGCAGCTCCTGAGGGGGCTGGAGCCCTGGGGGTGCCCCTGGAATGGTTTTTGTCAGGATGTGGGGTTACTTTGGGAGTTAGGTTGTGGCTGCACCACTTGTCTTAGTCAAGGGAACTTTAGGGATCCATTTTTTCCTGCAACAGGTAAACCTGGGATAAGAACCCAGGTGCATTTGGCTGCTAGGTGCCCTTATGGTTATTAATCTTGCTAAGAGGGGAAGGAGGGAACAGGGAGACTGTGATCTCAGTGAGGGCACCATTGTCCTCTCTGTGAAACTGTGTTTTGCACTGGTGTTTGCTTTAATGAACAGATTGAATGATCTCTTTCCTGGTGCCAGACCCATCTGTGCCAATAAGCATTGCTCAGCCAGCTTCTTTTGTTTTGTTTTTGAACAGATTCCCTGGGCAGTGACATTCCCAGAATGGTGCAGTTCTTCAGGGAGTGTCACGAGTACTCGGTGGAGGACGAGAGTGTCATCAAGACAAGGATAGCCAGAGTAAGTTGTGTGCAGAGCTCTTACATTTGCTGCCCTGAGCAGAACTGTAGTATTCAAAGAGGGGAAAAAACCATCTCTTCAACCTCTTTCTCAAAGTTTTTGACCGCTTTTTCACTAACCTCTGGAGAAAATAGAACTCTTTTTTGTGTGGCATCTTCAGCTGGTTTTAAACTTTTTGGTTGTTGTTTTTTTTTTTTTTTTTTTTTTTTTTTTTGGTAAGGAATAAACTATGGGTTTGTAAGTCCGTGATCAATATGCAGAAGAGTCAAAAAGTCTTTGCTTTAACCAAATAATTAAAGAATTCTAATTTTGATAACTGGAATTGGAGTCGGAAGCAAGAACTGTTTGTGTTACTTGAAATAGAAAATAATTTTGGCTTATTTATTCATTTTCTCCGCCCTAAGCTCTGGTGGGTTTTTTTGTTTTCATTCTGGTTTGCATCTTTGTAATCCTGCCTGATGTTTGGTGTTCCTCTAATTGAGGGTGGCACAGGCAGGAAGGGTAGGAAATGCCTGGAGCTTTGCCTGGCAGTGCTGGAGACAGATGAGTTTATAAATTCTCAGTAGCTGCTCTGAGCTGTGCATGGGCATTCCAGGGGCTTTCTTGTCTGTATTTTTGTGTGTAGCTGGAATTCTTGACCTTGCTGTTGGAGGAGTCTGACTTAGTTAAGAAATAAGAAGGGAACGAAAGGATTTACTGTGAGAAGCTGGCATCTTCATTTGGGAACTATTTTGGAGTGCTTAGAACCCTCTGAGCATGACCTGTCCTCATCATGGAGCTGATGAGTTGGTTCTTTTGATGGATTTCATTCTGTTCAAGCTCCTGATGCCTCCAGTTCTAGGTGCGGATGCATTTTGTGGCCTTTGACAGCTCCTTCATTTTAGTGAGTTTTTTGCAAAAGCACTTGTGTGTATGTTGGTTTTTTAAGAGTTGTTTTTTTTAAGAGTTTTCAGCCCTTAAAGCTACATGTTGTTACAAAGCCCTCGGAATTTCGTGTCCTGAGTGGAACTAGGGAGAAGAGTGAGCAAATCAGCATTTGGATAAGGCTGTTAATGGGATTTGTCACTCCTTCACGGGGAGCACACAGAAAGGAAACCTATCCAAATGTAGAATAAACATCAACAGCAGTGCTTTCAGATCCATTCACCTGGGCTCCAGGCATCATCACCATTACTAACTTGGCTCTGTCCTTTTGCAGCTGGATATGCCCACTGAGCACATCATTGCCAACCTGAAAACAATTATCCAGGATATCTGCACCTTCAAGCCATCTAATTTTGGTAAGATTTGTTCAGGCTGCAGCAAACCCAAGTGGGAGATGGGAGTTCTTTACTGGCTAGTCGTGCAGTTACCTTGCTGCTCTCCAAGTATCTCTAAAATTCCTGCTCCTCCAAGGGAAAGTTGATTCTTTCTTTCCTTTTTTTAAAAATTTTAATTCCTTAGCCAAAGGAATAATCAAGTCAACTTTAAGCAGAGGGCATCTGCTTAGCTGGACAGGAAATGGTGATTCCTGAAATAATTTTAGTCAAGGAGTTTTGTGTAAGCTAAAATGCCATTTTTTTTGTGTTGATACTTGCTTAATGTCTGCCAGAAGAATGATCTTGCTTCTCTCCCAGTGATGCTGCTCAGAGTAGCTGCAGACACAAGACCATAAAAAGCCAAGTACATGTGCCTTGAGAAGCCCAAATGAAAACTATAAGAGGTTGCCTGACTTGAAATATAAAGTAGGTGCAGAAAGGAATGTTTTGTTTTGATTATTTTTTAAAATGAATTTAAATCAATGTACATCAGCCCATTTTAGTGAGGATTAGCTTTTCTACTGATTTGGAGTGTCAAGCCTGATTCTGGTGGTGTTCTTTCACTGCCTTGATGGCAAGGGGTGGAGTGATCAGTTGGGTGGTGCCCCTTGTGTTTCTAGATCCCATTGTGCAGAGGCTGGTTATCAGATCCTCCACCAGTGAAGGCTTGCTGCTGAACCTCGATGGAATCCTACCTCAGGTGGAGAAAGCAGAGGAGAAAGAGGAAGAAGATGCAGCTGATGAGGATCAGCAAAAAGCTGTCCAGGAATCCGTTAGTACCTGATGTCTTCTCCTTGTGGGCCTGGCGCTCCAGCTGGGGAAGCGGATGTGAAGTGTCACTCAAATCATGCTCTGTGAGAACAAAAAATAAATGCAGCTTGTGGATTTCATGTCTCAATTGGGTGTAACGTTGTCAGGAGCAGGAGCCTGTTGTCAGAACCCAGCAAGTGTTTTCCCCCAAGGAAGAATCGGACGTGATTTATGAGGGGAGCGAGCATTCACCTTGCCCCCATGTTTTCTGGAATACCAGCTGCAGACGCGGCTCTTTGCCGCTATTTTCCGCTTTCTTTCCAGGAGGTGGCGCTCCCGGCCTTCCCTCCTGTGCAGGCGTTGGAATTTCCTGGAATTTCTCCTGAAGTGGTTTTTTTGGGGGGTTCTGTTGCTGAACACTTGTTCGTAAAGCTGCACCCCGAAATGTAAGATGGTCCCAGAAAGGATTGGCTGTTTACCACAGGGATGAGCTGGTCCAGATCTGGAAAGGTTTAAATCATTCCTGTTACTGGAGGTAGGCCTCCTTTTTCCAAGAGCTTACTGGGATCTGGCTGCATGGGAGTTCTTTTAGCTCCCATCAGAAGCATTTGGCTGCTGTCAGTCAGGGTGACCAATTCCTGCCAGGCCACGCTGATTATTTTTGGTTGTGTGTGGGGTGCTTTGCTCAGAGTTTGATCCAAAAATTCCCTTTTAGGTGTGTATAGGAAGGTTTTACAGTGACTTAATAGACTTTGCATGTTGCAAGTGGGAAAAGCAATGCCAGTGCACTGGGATGTCTTTATTGCTTAGGAATTACACATGTAAGGGATATTATGAGGCATTCCAGGGGTTGTGTATTGTTTGTGACCCAAAATCTGAATGTGAGTTAGCTGTTGGTGTAGAAAAGCAAAGCCTGTGGTATTATCTGAATAGATTTCTCTTTTCTCTGTTCTCCTGCCTTATTTCCAAGACTTCATTGTCCATTTTGGGAAAAGATAGGCCTGCCCTCTTTGATGGGTGTATTTAAAAAAAAAGTGATGCTTAAGCAGAAATGCACAGGTGAGCTTAAATCAGAAGCTCTCAGACTGCTGAGTGTGCTCTCAGAGAATAAAAGCATGGAATAACAAAGGTTCCTGCAGGGATCTGCACTTGGAAAATCCCAGAGCTGTGGGGACACAGGAAATCTGGGCCTCTGGATGTCAGGGGGGCAAGAGAAGGAGCTGGTGGGCTCAGCAAGTTTTCAGGTGCAGTTCTGAACTTGTGCTACTGATTGCTGAGGGAGAATGCCCCTGGTCTGTGCCATGCTGAAACAGTGCTGTACAAGCTGTTGAGTGCCTTGGGACTTCTTTTTATCCTGGAATGCTGGATTGGCATGGGGAGGGGAGAGATGGAAGGGATGATCAACGTGAGATGGTTCCTCTGTAATGAGCAGAGTCCCCAGACAGGCAGAGTGGGACTTGTACATGTGGTTCTTGGGCCAAGGTGCTTTAGAAATCCCTATAATTGTCCCACTGAGCATGGCTGCAGTGGCACTGCTGGCTTCTGGAAGTGACTGTGGGATGGAGGGAGGCAGTGCTGCAGCACCTTTAGCCCTGCAGATGATGTATGATGGCTTTTAGGTTTGTTTTTCTGGCCCTGCTGTTAGTTTAACTAAGGAGAAGAGCTGGGATTCAAGCTCAGTGAAACAGAAACATTTGCCCAAAGAAGGAAGAAGTTGTCCTGGGAGCCTGTGTGCAGCTGTGGGGAGTGCAGGGCTGACACTCAGCCTCAACCTGGACTTGTAGGGAATTTGTGGCACTCCAAAAAACCTGGAATCCCTGTGGGTCAAGCTGAGTTCATGGGAGTTGTGCCACGGCTGGAGGAGCAGGGCAGGGATGTTGCAGCTGCCACCAGTGCTGACAGGTTTTTAATGCTGAGATGGGTGTTCTGAATGATTAAATAGGATTTTGTTATCCATGTTCTGCAATACCACTGGTCTTGCCAGACTCTGGGAGAGAGGCTAATGCTGTAGCCAAAACTGTCCGTGTGGGAATAGTTGGATTGACTGAAATAGGACAGAGGAGGGAAAAAAGCTTTTGAGGCTGACAGAAAACGCTGTGAGGGATAAACTTAATTTTCCAAGCAGTTATTTCTGTCAGTACCTCAGCTTGCAGGTGTCTAGAGGCTTCATCCCACCAGGACATGAAGGCAGAAGTGTCAGTGTTTCTCCGGCTTGGAAAACAAGAGGAAAATGCCAGTCTTCCCAAATTGTCAGGTACTGGGAGATGCTGGGTGAAGGTCACACGTGGTGACCCTGCCATGCCATGTTGTTTTTGTGGGCTAATCTCATGGATTTTAAAAAGGAATATTAATAAAATTGTAAAAAAACCCAGTTAAAAGCTGGAAAAATATTTAAGTGTCAGGGGTTCTGGAAGTGGGGAATGCACATGATCCCAACTTCACTTGCCAGAGATGGATCCTTCTCAGAGCCATGTTTGTCCAGCTGTTCTGTACAAGTCTGAGCCAGCACGTGGCCAGCTCTCCAGGAACACAAGGTATGTCTGGCTCAATCTCTTCAGCCAGGGATTTGCCAAGTGGAGGAATGGCTCTTTCACACCAACTTGCAGAAAACTGACCTCTGCCTAGAGGTTTGGTAAAAGGGAGGCTAAAAGTGGTTAATTTCTACAACCCCAGTGACTTTTTGTGCCATTATTTCAAAGATCTGTGGCAGCAGCTGACAGCTGCATCAGTGCTTTGCAAGTTGTTCCCTTCAGGCTTTCAGCCTTTGAACGATCTCATATTTCTCCTGAGAGAGTCTGAAGCTTATTTGATAATTTTATTTGCTGCTAATCTGTAAGTAGACTCAAAACAGAAATGCTGCTTTTGTGTTCAATAGGATGTGAAGGACAAAACTTTAGCAAACTTTGAATTTCTGAAAATTTCAGGTCTTTTGCGCTGAGTGCTAAACTTAAGAAATGCTGGAAATGAGTGCTTGCTAGAGGGAAAATCTGAAAAATTATCTAAGTTATGGGTCTGGAGTTCTCCTGACTTTAACAGGGTCTTTGGAGCAGTGTTGTGGGAACAGCAGGAAGGAAGGTAGGAGAAATAGGGAGGAGTAGGCAGTAGCTGGACTAGGGAAACAAGTTGTCAAAGCCCAAAGAACAGCAGTAGGAAGATGAAGAACAAAAATGGTGAAAAGATGGACTGGACACATTTATATGAAGCTTGTTCTGTATGAAGTTGTT
This sequence comes from Ammospiza caudacuta, assembly GCF_027887145.1. Classification (NCBI taxonomy): domain Eukaryota; kingdom Metazoa; phylum Chordata; class Aves; order Passeriformes; family Passerellidae; genus Ammospiza; species Ammospiza caudacuta. Next base: position 35,129,222 of record NC_080596.1, read on the forward strand.
GAACACTATGTGCTTGGCTTTAATATTTTCACCTGTTCTATATGAAATTATTGAACCCTCTGTGTGCTTGGTTTTAATTATTTGCACCTGTTCTTTCTTGCTGGTGTTTCTTTGAGTTTGGTCAAGTTGTCCAGAGTTTCACCTGAGAAGTTAGAAGGGACCTGGGGCTTGTGTGTTTTTTGCTGTGGGAATTCTGGCACAGTGATTAAAGGCATGCAGTCCTGAGGAGGAAAAAAAAACCCTAAAAAATCATTAGGAAGTGAATCAAAAGTGAGCAGATGGAGTTACCACGGGGAATTGTTATCAAATTGAGCTGCCATCGTTGCATTTAATCAGGTAAGCAGGAGATGAAGGCAGCAGCAGCAACCCAGCCCTGTGCAACCAACTGCTCTGTGGGAACTAGGGTACTGCTATGAAGCGGGAACGCTGAAATTGGCAGGGAAAAAAAAAATTTCATTCACAGACTAGTAAAAATAAACTCACTTTCTGAGTTCATTTTAATTTGGGGCTTGGAATGGCTGTAACTTCAAACTGGGGCTGTTTTTCTTTATCCTGTGACTTGTAGGAGCCAAACGTTCATTTGGAAACGTTGGCTCTGAGATGTGTTGAGTGTGCACTGCTGGAGGAAGCTTTTCTTGAATGGACATGGTACTGTGTGTGTGTGTGTGTGTGTGTGTGTGCAAGCCAAGAAGAAATGGACATGGAAAGAGACTAGGCTTTGCTATTTCTTGTTATAATCCTACAACCCAAACTGACACCCAAAACACAACAAATCAGAAGCTTCCAACCCGGGTTGAGAGGGTGACCTCTCCCTTGCAGCCACCGGGATGGATCGAGTCACTGGGGTCAGGTCCAACACAAACACGTTTGATTTGCCTGATCCTGGCACGGCTGCGGGATCGCCGGGGGCTGCTCCATGCCTAGGTCGCCGGTGTGAGGGGGAGGAGAAGCCGGAATCCTCTGCCTCCCCGGCGCAAGGTGCCGGGGAGTGGGAGGAGGAGGAGAGGCTCGGATGCCGGGAGGAAGGAGGGCGCAGCGCTGCCCGGGGCGGGGCGGGGGGCGGGCGGGCTGCGGCGCGGAGCTGCCCCTTTGTCTGCGGGCGAAGTTTGGCGGCGGGGCGGGGGCCGAGGCGCTGCCCCGGCACCTGCCGCGGGCCCGGCGGGCACTCCCCGCTCGCTGCTCGCCGCCAGGGGCCATGGGCGCCCCGAACGCCGCCGGGGCCACCGTGCTGCTGCTGCCGCCGCTGCTGCTGCTGCTCCTCCCAGCCGCGCTGGCCGATGCCGCCTCAGGTGAGTCCCGCGCCGAGCGCGTCCCGGTCCCGCGGGCGGGGGATCCCTGAGGGGAAAGCGGCTCCGGGCGCCTTTTCCCCTGGCACATGGGACGGCTCAGCCTCGCTGCCTCGCTGGTCGCGCTGCCGGCCCGGGCGGGGGTCCGCCTCCGCCCCCCGCCATTTTGGCGGCTCCTCCACAGGCGAGGTGAGGGGCACCGGGGCGAAGCCGTGCCCGGCCGGTGGGCACGGGGAAACGCCGGTCCCGCTCCGGGCTGCCCCTCACGGCGGGCGGGAGGGAGGGAAGGCGGCGGCGCTCGGCCGTGCCCACGTGAGGGGAGCTGCCCCGGCACGGTGTGTGGCGCTGAGGGGCCGGGGCGGGCAGCGGCAGCCGCAGCCCTCGGGCAGCCCGCGGGTGGCGGGGCCGTGCGGAGCGGAGCGCTCGGGAATGCGGCGCCGGGAGCCGGGCAGGGCCGGGAAAGCGTGAGGGGGAACCGGCAGCAGCCCTGCTCCGCTCCCTGCGGCTGGAGCCAACTTGGGCGCTCTCGGGGAGGCACACCGGCATTTGTCTCGGGTGCTGGACGGACTCGTGGCCAGCGCAAGGCTGTGCCGTGCTGATGTTCGGAGTTTGGGGGTGCGGGTTGGATGCGTTCGTGCTCCTGGGTGGTTTTGCAGCCTGTCCTTTGGCTGTAGGTTGTTGGCTTCTGAAGTGGCAGTCTCCCCGAGTCCTGCTCCCACCGTGATTCCCGATTTTAAGTGCTGCTGTTCCCAGTGAACAGCAGCGGTTCAAACCAGCGATGTGCGTGCGAGCCGAGGCGCTGCTAGGTGTGGGCTTGGACATTTGCTACCCAGTGTTAACTCGTTGGGTAGCACTCCGACAGAGTTCACTTTTTCTGGTTTCAGAGATTTAATTTTTGGTAAATGACGCTACCAACAACCCGAATCCAAGATGTCCCCCACAAAAATACCATAGCAATAAGTCCGGGGTGCTTTTTTGGGTGCTTCAGTTTGTGCAAGTCATAATTTGCAGAATGCTTTTCAGGTGTGCTTTGCAACAGGTGGTGATCACACCTGGGGCTTTGAGTTTCTTGGAAAATCAGGGCACTGTTGCATGGCAAGCTTAATTAATTAATGTGTGTAGTGTGTTTGGCTCACCCATAATTGGGGACAAAAGTAAAATTTATTTGTAAGTAAGGATTGTCCAAGTCCTGCTGAGCTGGCTTGTATCTTAGTCTCCCTTGGTAACTTGTAAAGGAGGGAGCTGTGTCTTTGCCCTTTGTGGGGAAGAGGGATCAGAGTTGGTGAATTTGCTTTCTAGTCCTACGTGGTCCCTATTCCCTGCTCTGGCCCCGGAGGGGATGAGCACACTGGTATTTTAAGGAACTCTAGCTGTCAGTGAGCTAAAAATGAAAGGCAGCCAGCCCTGGAGGGGTAAAACAGATGGGTTGTGCTGGTCTTAACTAACTGATGTTAAATTTTTGGGTTTTTTTCCCCCCCACCCCATGCCTCCCAATAATGTGTGACCTCGCGTTTTGCACTGAATTTTGAGGTGGAGCTGGATGATGAACCTTGAAATTATTTTCTCTTGCCAAAAGAACAGCTATTTGCTGAATTTGAGAGAAATGTGGCTGGGCTCCTGTGGCTCATCTTCTTGGCAAGGGAAAATAATTCCTGGGGGTGCCTCCACAGCCACTTGCGGCTGAGCTGAAGACGAGCTCAAAGGAGGAGTTTTTGATTCCAAGAAGTGTAGCTCACAGGCTTTCTGTACAGATTGGTCTAATCTGCATTTCTCGGGAAACTCCACTTTTTGGCAGGGAAATTCTGACTTTTTTGGGTGGTCCCTCGAGGCAGCCTTTCCGTGGTCTCTTTCCCTTTCATCCTGGAGCTCCTTGGGTTATTTTGGTTTGTGTATTCCCCTCACCCTTTTGGGAGACAGATCATGTGCAGTTGCTCCAGGGTGACCATTTCCAGAAAATCGATAGAAGAGCTGTCATTCAGCTTACTCCTGGTTTTACTTCCTAACCTCTGATTATTGGGGTGAAATATGTGAATATATTGGAATATATTGGTTGGGTCCCTGTCCGTGCCTGGGACAAGCTTTCTCTCAGTTAGCAGGGCCAGGACAGCTGAAGCAGGAGAGCCCTGTGAGCCTGTCCTGTTGTCCATGCAGGAGAGGTTTAGGAATGAGGATTCACACTGACTCTTCTCACACTGTTATTTTGGCAGGCCCCCTCTTTTCTCCCTGCCTTTCTGAGCCGGCCAGAGGTCCTGTCCCTTACTCAGAGGTTGCCCAGCTGCCCCAAAACTGTATTTTTTTGTGGCTGCCCAGTTCAGAGCAGGCTCACTGGAGGATGTGCTGCTGCTCTTACTCGTTTCTAACCTGATTTATTTTTTTTTCTGGTCCCTCAGGTGCCTGTGTCTCCCACGGCCTCTTATTTGAGGTAGGTGAGCTCGAACGTGCCGTGCTGGGGAAGGGTTGGAGAGGGTGCTGTTCAATGAACTTGACTCCAGTTCCTGCTTTTTGTCATCCCTGTGGCTGGGGTGCAGGTCTGGCAGCTTCCAGTCTGCTGGAGAACACACATCCCTCTCATGGAGAGGTTGGGAATTCTCCCTGGGCCTTAGGACCCAGCCAGTCCAACTGGGTGAGAAGATGTGAGGGACTTCTGGGGTGTTGGAAGCCACAGATGCGCAGTGCCGGGCAGGATGGAGGTGGTGCTTTGTAAAACATGAGTGAAATGCCAGGCTATGTTCTTTCTATGTGTTTCTTTCCCTGAATTAATGAGCTGTTAATGACAGCAGCTTAACACTTTTTGCCCTCAGCTGGTCACGGTGAGTCTGGTGTACCCTGACTGATCCTTACAAACGCAACACATTTTCTTTTCTGGCGCCTCTAGAAACGTAATCCGTGAGTGACTCGGTACAAGAATCAGAGTTTTTAAGTATTCATGAACGGTGTTTTGCTCGGTAACGCTTGTCTGCCTTGCTCTGGTACTACTCTGGGCTAAAAGGAGGTGCCTGAGCTACTTTGTGTCTCTGGAATGCTTCTGGATGTGTTTGCTGCTCTTCCTGGTGCACTGTGGAGGGTCCTGGCAGCCCCCAGGAGAAACCTGTAGCGACTTTTCATTGTGTTTTAGACGGTGCTTGGAAACACTGTTTTCTTTCAGTGTCTGGTGAGGGTTTTTGTCCGTGTCTGGTGCGGAGGAGGATGATGATGAGAGGGATGGAGCACCCATTCCATGGGGAGAGGCTGAGAGAGGTGGGATTGTCCAGCCTGGAGAGGAGAAGCCTTGGGGTGGCCCTTACCTGAAAGGAACATGAAGGAGAGATGGAGAGAGGCTGTTTCAGGACAGAGGGGAATGAATGGATTCAAACCAACAGAGAGGGGAGGTTCAGGTTGGATATTGGAAAGGAATTCTTGGCTGAGGGGGGGGGTGAGGAGGCCCTGGCACAGGCTGCCCAGAGGAGCTGTGGCTGCCCCTGGATGCTGGAAGTGTCCAAGGCCAGGAGCTTGGAGCAGCCTGGGTTTGAGGGAGGTGTCCCTGCCCGTGGCAGGGGTGGCACTGGATGAGCTTTAGGCGCCTGCCAAGCCGTTGTGTGATTGCACGTGGAAGTGGCTGCAGGTGAGCTGCTCCTGGGTGATTGTGGGAATGCTGTTTGCTGCACAAGTCTCTGAAGTCACCTGGAAAGCCCTTGGTGCATAATTCAAACCTTGAAGTGCAGCGATGCAGGCACTGCAGGTTTGCTGCAATTGTTAATGCTGCACAAGTCCTGCCTCTTGCTTGACTGACTTAGCTCCAGGGTCAGCTGGTGTCTGTGGCTTTGCTCTGAGGGAGGGAAAGCACCTCCCTGAGCGTGATTCCCAGCTGAGCTTCTCTGGCTTCTCCTGTCAGCGAGTTTTCAGCTCCCTTTACTTGGAAAGAGGAAAATCCACTTTACTTGTTCTTAGCTGCAGGCCACGAGGAGACACACTGATGTCACTCTGGAAGTCAGGGTGTGTGGGAGGTGTGGAGCAAATCCAAAAAGCTGGAGGCTTTCTGCCAGCTGGTTTGTGCCAAGGGGGAGGGGAAGGACGGGGCTGTGCCTGGAGGTGCTTTGAATGGTGAGTGTGATTGAAAAATGAGTTTGTGTCTGGTAGAGGCTGCAGCACAGAAGGACAAGTCCAGCTGAGCAACAAACATCCATTTCCATTTTGTCCTCTTTCAAACATGGATGTTATCTGTGGCACCAGCTGCTGGTAGTGCACCCAGGGATGGGTTTCTGGGCTGGATTGTTTTGGAAGTTTCCTGAGACACAAATGGGCTGCTTGGTTTCAACACTAGAAAGCACTAAAGAAGCGTTTTTTGAAAGAAAATGTTTGTAGTCTTTGGGTCAAAAATTGTGAAGAGAATGAAAAGCCTGAGCTTAATTGTACTTGTGCTTCTACCAAAAATTTTGCTTTCTTTTGTAACATCTGTGTGCGTTTTGTTGTCAGAAGTTTAAACAAATCCTGATTTTATGCTTTTTAAATCAGATTTCTGTTTCTATCACTAGTTTGCGCTGGGCAGAATGAGAGTGGAAAGGTAATAAACAAAAAATGCTGGGAGTCTCTTCTCCCCCAAATTTCCAATCTCCCAATCCAGAGAGCTTCTACCCTGAATAAATTCAGTGACCTTTAAAATAAATGTTAGCCAGTGCAAAGCACTTCTGGTTAGGGAATATATCAAATTAGCAGTGGAAAATGGGCTTCATTTTAATTTCATTAGAAAGATAAGGAGTTACTACTGAAAAATGAGATCAGAATTGAATATTTCACTTGAAAGGTTTGCTTGTTAACTCTTATAATGGTGAAGATATTTTTGTTTATGTGATGTGATTTAAATGGCACTACTTAGCCTGGGTCTGCGTCCTCTGGATGTACATGAATGTTTTGCAGCTAAGATTTATGAATACAGTAATGCAATGCCTCTCATGGAGCAAATCTCATCTGCTTGTGGGTTTCAGAAAGCTGGGATCAACTGAGGATCAAAAATAAAAGTGATTTTTGAATCAAGTGTGTGCTCTATGTGTGTCCCTTCTTTGTGTTCCTTGAAAACAGCAGTGAAATACAGAGGGATGGGATAGGCTCTTGATTTCATGGTACCAGGTAAAAGAACCTTAGATGTAAGAGTTTTCCTCTGAGGATGAAGTGAGTTTTTTCCCTTCATCAGCAAATGAAGAGGACTGAGGAAGACATTTTAATACAAAATAATTTTTCTGTTTTATCTTAGTAGATCTAAATGTCACCTCCTTGCCCAAGCAAATGCACCCTCATGCAGCAGCAGCATCTCTCCATTCCCCCTGACGCTGGAGCTGGGCAGGGGTTCAGATCCACAGCCCTGCTGTCTGGGAGCAGCAGTGGCACCTGGAGAGACACATCCCTTTCCATGAGGTGTCTGGGCAGGGCTGAGGCCCTTCCCTGCACCAGGCACACCTGCCCTGCTGCCACAGGAGCACCCATCTGCTGTCTGCTCACCCTGAGGTGATTTATCTCACCAGGTATTCCACAGTGGGCTGCAGGTGCATGGGATTCACCATCCCCTTCCCTACCCTCCAACCCCTCTGAGCCTCTGGACAAATCTCAGTGTTTTTTCTCAGTACCCTCACTGCTCACAAGTTGTTCTTTCTCCTTCTTTTTCTTCTTTTTGGATCTTGTATTCCCGCAGTCCAGAGCCCAGCAGTGAGGCTGTGCCCCTCTTCGGTTGTCTGTGCATGTCTTTGGCCCCCTGTTGGAATCCATGGGGTCTCTTCCTAAACAGCCAGGTACAGGCAAGGTTTTTTTTTGGCAAGAAGGGATTTTTAAAAAGACTCCTCTTTGCTTTGGATAGGAGGAATTAATAAATCTGGAGAAATTCATAAACTACAGAAGAGCTCTGGGAGTTGTTGGGCTTTTGGGCTTTAATCTGACACTCTGGTCTGTTCTCCTTGGAGCTCTGAGTGTCTGCTGGCTGTGATGTCCTTCTTGGAGGCCTTTCTTTTCCATCCTGCTTGGTGCAAGACTCATGCCTTAATCTTCTCTGTGTTGTGGGAGTTATCTGGTATCAGCTTTATTTGGAGATCAGGGTCTGTACAAGAGCTGCCCTGTTCCACATTTTCCATCTGTCTTGGTTTGGAAAGACCGGAGTCTACTAAGGAAGGCAAGAGCCTCCCCTGAAATGGAGAATGTAAACCCACCCCACCCCTCTGAATTGCTATAAATTTGAAATTAAGGGGCTCTCAGGCAATAATATGTGAGCAGGAAATAACAGTTCTTTAATAGGGAAGAAAAAATAAAAGGATAAAATAAACAATGCAGTGCACTAGAACAACACTGACAGAGTCAGAACCCAGCCTGACACCCTGTGGGTCAGGGTGTTAGCGGCAGTCCAATTGGAAATGTGGCTGCAGCCCTCCTAAAGTGTCAAATGTGGTTCTGTTGGAGCAAGGGGGATCTGTAGAGAAGGATTCTTCCTCCAAAGATCCCGTGGAAGAGGAGACAGCTGCTGTTCCTCTGGGGAATCCAGTGGAGAAGCCGCGCTGGTGTCTCAAAACCTCTGGATTATATCTGGGTAGCAATGCTTGGCTCCTCCCTCTGGGCAGAGTATCTCCCAATGGGGTGCTGTAGTTCTTATCAGCCATGCAGTGACATTCAATAGCCGTTATCAGCAGATGTCCCTTCCCAGGGAGGAGTGATTGTGGTCACTCAGAGAGAGAGATAAGGCAAACTGCCACTTGACAGAAGACAACTGCCATGCAGATGGCAATGGAATGCATCTTGCCTTGCACTCTGGAACAGCATCCCAGTGAGCTCCTGGGACAGGAGCTGTTGTGCACGGGCACTAACTGAAGTATGCACATTTAATAGCACAGTGCTGGGAGCTGTGGGCCAGAGCCTTGGCAGGAGATAGCAGCTTTCCCATGGATTCATTCACCAGGACAGGAATTCAGCAAGTATCCAGTGTTTAGACATTTTCCAAGTCATTGTGCCTTCCATCTTTCGGGATGCATTTGAGCAGCTCTTTATCACACCTTATAATTCATCATTTACTTCTTCTTCTTAAATCCCCACCATGCAAAATGCCTTTTTCCTTTGCTGGGTCTCTTCCTCATTCTTTCCCTTTCCTTAACCCCTTCAAAACCTTGGTCATGACTACCATTTGCATCTTCTCTTTAAAGGAGGAGTTGCAGTGTCTAACTAATTGGTAAGAGAAATTTTAGAACTTTGCTGTACCTTTTCAGTGACTTCCAAAGAGCTTAGGGACTTTGTAAGATGGCTGAGGGAAGTGGATCCCCACTTTGCTGACAAATTGAACATCTGGAGAGAAGAAGTTAAAAGGAACTGAATGTCCTCTCAGGCTTTGGAAATAGATTGTTGGTGGTTTAATCCATCGTAAACCTTGGGCAAAACTGGACTGTTGTGTCTGGACAGTGCTCCCATGTGGAATTTCTCATCTCTAGGGTGGTTTTGTGTTCCTTTTCCCCTTTCTTTTTTCCCCTTGAATAATCCCCATCAAAAATGCCATGATAGTTAAATTAGAATGTTCAGTGTTGTCCAGGATACATCATTCCCTGTGCCTTTTCAGCAGACATTGCCTCTCCATTGCTGCTGCTTTAACCACTGACTTCACCCGAGGTACTCCTTGACACTTTCAGGAAGACACAAACTCCCAAATCTGAAGTTATTCCCAGCTGGGTGCACTGATTTTATTTCAGCCACGTGGTGCTGTGAGGTTGGTGATGCCAGGATGCCAATATTTCTGCCAGGCATATTGAATAGCTCCCAGTGGGAATGCAGGCAGCAGGCTTGCCTGGGAAGGCTGCTGTATTTCTCCTTGTGCTGTGGTTTATTGCTCAGCCACAGATTAAGGAGGCCCTTTAGGATAAAACACTCGATTTTGTAATCATTGTATCTACTCCAGAGTCATTCTGTAATGAATCCTCTCACTAACCCCAGGAGCACAGCAGCCAAAGGATCTTTATATTACCAGCTGCTGCGCTGCAGCTAAGGGAGAGTCCCAGGATCTGTGTTTCTGAGGATCAGCCATGCGGAAAAAATCCTCTCCCTCCTCCTCCAAAAGATAAATCCTGAACATGACTTCTTCCCAGATTAATTTGAGTAATTTAAAGCCAGATGTTTTGTTACTAAAAAAAAAAAATAGTTTCCTAACCTGCTTTGTTTGTGTTTTATGGACATGAAAATGAAACTTCTTGCAGGCTGAAAACTGGGAAATTTTAGTTTAAGTGTAATACATTTTTGGGGACATCTACAGGAGCTGAAAGATTGCAAAGATTAGAAACTTTCTAGTTATCAAACTAGAAATCTTGTTTCTAACAGAATGGCTCCTTGAAAATCTGAAACTTTTCCTTTCCTGGGACTTCACCTGTTGTCCTGCCTGAATAGATTTGGTCATGGTCATGTGGAATTAATTCCTTTTGGGTGCTCAGCCAGCTTGAGACTGACATGCCATACATCAGGTGTTGTGGTTCATGGCTGTTTATGTGTTCAGAGGAAACACAGGGTTGGTTGTTTAATTGGGAAAAGCTCCTGCTGCTGGAGACACAGTTGTCATTACTGACATGCCAGGAGACATGTTCTGAGTTAGTGGATGCTGTAAATCCTTTTATGCATCGAGCCTGGAAAAGTGGTTCCAGGGGAAAACATGAGCAAACTTGTTAGCAATTTCTTTCCAACATTTTTTTGCAGTTTTATGGATTCTTCTGTGTATGTGAAAAGCTTGGTTTTCTTGACTGCCTAAGGAATTCTCAGTGTTGTAGAGTAGAAGTAACTTGCTATGCTTTTATTCCAGTGGGTTAATTTTTTGTTGTTATTTTAAAAAATCAGAATTCAAAGAGTGTTCCATTTTGAAAACCTGGGTTTGGTTTTAAATTGAAGGCACTTAAAAATTGCATTTACTCTTTTCTGTCCTGATTTCTCTGTGAAATTGTGAGACCATTGTGGTTATGGAAACAGAACCCTCAAAGTGTCTCAATCTGCTGTTAAATGGAAATATTCCAAACCAAAAATGAATTATGTGCTTCTATGGAGTGACATAAAGGGTAATTCTTAGGCGTCTTTTCCATGATTTATTTAAAACAAAAATTCCCTCAATGAAACAATAAACTTAATGAAAACCTGTTTAAATTTTAATGAAATCCTTAGGACAAAGCAAAGTCGAATATGTTACTTCCAAGGACGTTGGGAGACTTCATATTAGATAAAATGGAACCAATTGAGATACAGTTGATTAAAAAATGAGCAGAATTTGTCCCAGAATTTAGGCTTTAAAGCCTTGTTACCTAAGAGGAGTTTGGCCATGAACGCAGGGCAGTGTTTTGCAGTATGTTTTTCTTTATTTCCATGTTGTAATTTTACTTTCTGAGAGGTTTTTGGAGGCTTGAATGCAATCCATGGAGGAATGCTATGGATGTGTGGTGTGTGATTAACAGGTGTATCTGTGATGGCACAGTATAACTGAGACCCATCAGCATGGGAAAAGTAGAATGGATTTTAAAGACATTTACCTCTGTAACGTTGGGGGTTCCTTTTCTGTCTGGTCCCTTAATACTTGGATTTTTCTGAGCAGACTTAATTAATTAACAGTGGTCCTGCTGTTTGTTTTGGAAGGTGATGTGGCTTTAACCGCCCTGTGCACATCCTGCTGTGCACCTCAGAGTTCCGCTAGCCACAGGATCCTCTGCAGGGGGCTTCAGAAGGATTTGCTGGCTTTAGAAGAATGGTTAGGCTTCACTCTTTGGAGAGGAGTGTGCTGGAGTTACCACAGATCCTTCCCTCTCTCTGACCTCGTTTTGGGGGGGAAGATCTAAGCTCACAAGATGTAAGACTGTCAGTTCTTCTTCTTCATGCTTCGGGCAGAGAAATATCTGTGAGATCAGAGGCAAGCCTCTTGAAATCCCTGGGAAAAGGCATGATCCATGATACTCTGCAGCCTAGGAGCGAGCTGTGCAGTTCAGCTGCTTGTCCTGCTGGGATCAGCAGCCTGGGTTGCCCAGTTATCCCCTTGGATGGCATTTCTGTCTGGGCAGAGCTGCCTGTGGGCACCTGGTGTGTCCAGGCTGCCAGGAGCACTGATGTGTGACATGGAGCCCTCTCATCACCAGTTTGTGAATGATTATGGTGATGCTGATTTCCCTCATTAAAATAGGAAGTGTTAGTAGCAAGAGTAAACTGGGAATGATGCTCTCTAAGCAAAATGCTTTTGCTGGTCTTTTGCTGCTTATCAGGAAGCAGTGCTTGATGCTGTTGAGCCTGTGGCTTTTTGAAGAAAATGCAGGATTGGAATCTAGCACAGGGAACCTGCAGTTTGTTCACGTGTGATGGTTTCCCTCCTTTTAGTCTAGCATGGGAACAGGCATTTTATTCTGCAGGTCTACCTGATGTGATCTTCAAGGTCAAATCTTCTCCTCAGCATCCTGTTTATACAGATGCCTTCATTAGCCTCTGCAAATAGCTGCTAAATCCACATGTTCAGGCTGAGGAGATGATAATTCCTCATCTGGCAGCCTCAATAAGTAACCTCCTTATTAAAATCAGCTGTTGGGCCACGTAAAAGGTGCAGTGAGGTCTCTACACTCAATATTTTTAGTGCATTCTGCATGGTGCCAGCATGTTTCTAACCTTACTGAAGTCATTTCATGCTTCTGTAATTCATTGGGTTTTTAGTGTATTTATAGATGCTATTTTATCAAGCACTGCAGTAGAAATGATGAGAGCATCTGGTGAAATCCATCACATCTCATGCAACAGCCTCTGAAAAAATAACCTTGGTAATCGAGCCTTTCCCCCTTTGGATGGTTCCACTAATGTTTTAAAGGCTTTAGATATTTAATGTCACTGGGGTGCCCTAAATGTCACTTTCTGTGACATCAGCCAGCAGTGACACCTGAAACAGCAGAGCCACCCTTCAGCTGGCACCCAGACCCTCAGCTGTGACCATGTGGAAACCACAAAGCTCTGATTTGTTGGGATTCCTCTTGGGAAACTTCCCTGAGGTGGTGTTGGCAGCAGCATCTGTGTGGGGTGATAGAGCAGGGTTGTGTCAGGAGTGTTGGGCAGGCCAGAGAAATGAGAAATATTCCCCTGTGCTGGCAGGGAGAGCTGTTCCCCTGCTGCATCTTCTAGTCTCTGGGAAGTGATGCCTGAGTTATTTGGGTGGGGATTGCAGCCCTGCCAGCCTGCAGCCTTGCAGAGGAGCTGGAGGGGAGGCTCATGGAAACAGGATCAGCACGTTTCTATTTGGGGAGCCCGCATTCCTGGGCTCCTCTAAGTGCTGCAGCTGCTTTGATGTCAGTGGAGCTGGGCATTTTCCCAGCTGAGCACTTGACCCTGGTGCTGGCAGTCAGCCTTCCAGGCACTGAGCTCATGTCATGAAGCAGGGCTGCAGGCTGGCCACAGCCTTGCCAGTTAGTGTTTTCCAGAGAGAGCATGGATTTGCCTTCTCATTTCCCTTCAAGGGATTTGCAGCAAGCCCAGCTGTGCCCAGTCTCTTTTTCATACCTTGTCTTGGCCCTATATGTGAAATTTTAGCTCTTGTGAGCCAAGCTCTCACCTACACACATAAAAAACTGATTTGGCATTGGACCTGGAAGTTTAGAGAGGAAGCTGGCTTTGGGGGATGAGTTAAAGGTGGGATGGAGATTCCCTTCACGTGGCTGCCTTTAGACACTCTAATGCTCATCTGCCCTGGATGGGAATGCAGTTCCTTGTGTGATTCCTGCACTTCTGGACCACTTCTGTGAGGGGCAGCGTGCTCCGGCATCCCGAGGCTGCAGTCCAGGCTGGAATGCCAGAGGTGTTGGGAGGTTGGTAAGGTCTTTGCTGCACCCATTGTGGTGTCCTGGCTGTGGCTACGGTGCCCAGGTGATGTTCTCATGACTGAGCTGGGCAGCAGGGGCTGTGCTTTGTGCTCTGTGCATGTTCCTGCAGTAGTTCCAGCAGGGTTACTCTCACTCCAGTCAAACAGGACTATCCTTGTCTTCCCAGGCACATGGAGTGCTGGAAATCCGTCCCTGCTTTGCCTCTGGCTTTCTGCTGGCTGTGCCTTGTGTTCGTGTCTCTGCTTCCTGGCAGGGCTCTTGCTGTGGCTGCTGAGAAGTCAAATGAGGTCCTTGACTGGGCTTTCTTTCCCCTCTTTGCACAGTCAGTTTGGTCACTGTGAAGGTGATGATCCCTACGTAAATGGTATTGCAGGATTCCAACCAAAACTGCGTTTCTCTCTCGCCTCCCCTCATTTCCCCTTTCTCCTAATCACCACTTGACACAGATTTCCAGAGGGTTTTCTGATGAGCTTTTGGCCTCCTTATGTTCCAAATGCTGCTTTATTGACCCTGTTGTCAAGGTGGGGACCTCAAAATGAGAGCAGAGCAGTGGGACTGGTGTGCAGGAATCTTTTGGTATCCTCTACACAGAGAGTAAATTTTCAATTTTATCAGTGACAAGGGTTCTTTCTATACAGTGTTTTCCCTGGCATTTCAATGTGAGCATGTATATGAATAAATAAAAGTTCCTGCAGGCATCTTATTTTTTTTTTTTTTTTTAAATAGCTGCACTTACAGGAGCCTGTTTCCAATTTCATCTGATTTTTTACAGACCTAGGGAAAGAAAAGGCCTTTCCTGTGGACTTTAGACTTTCAGAGTTTAAGTCCTGTAGGAGAAGATCAGCAAGGGGCAACCACCCTGACCCTTTGAAGTGTTAAAAGCAGGTGTGCACCTCCTGTATCCAACTTTGGGCAAGGTGTGTGTACCCTTTAAAAAAAAAAAAAGGCAACTTGGAAGCTGAACTAAGCAGTGGTTCGTTGTATTTCTGTGCCCTTGGGTTTGCTGGAGGTTTGTTTTCTGCCAGATGTTTTGCTGTTTATTTTGTGCACACTACATCTGAAGAGTCGCTGTAGGTAGGGCAGTATTTTGGGTAGCTCCTTGGAATAGCATTAAAACAAAAAAACTGCAGAGAAGTCCTGCAGTATTTACCAAACAGAGGATGCTGTGCATCAAGGGGTTTGTTTGTTTTCAAAATATTTTTTTTGAAAGTTTTTGATTCAGGATTTAGGGCAGCTGTGATAAACCTGTCGCCTTTGCTGGGGTTGTAGATGAAGGTATTTGGGAGAGAAAAAAACCCTTCTGGTGTGTCTTGGATCTTAATTTCCATCTTAATTTCCTCAGAGCAGGACATGTCCTAGCCCCAAGGAGAGGAAGAGGTTCAGAAGCTCAGGGCTTGCTCCTCCTTGTCTGTCTCAACCAGATTCATGCACAAAACAAGCACAAAGCTGCATTTTCTTTGGGAAGCAGTGATTTATGGTGTGGAGTCACTAAACATGTTTGCACATGCGTCCTTTGGGCACACATAACAGCTTAGCTGGGGAACCTACCACAGAAGCATTCATTCCTTCTTATCTTGCCCCAGAGGCCAGGGCCAGTGCTGTTTTTGTTTCTGGTCCCAAAGAACTGGCTGCAGGCAGGGGTGAATTAGAGGGGGGGTCTCCAGGCTTTCTGAAAGGGGGAAAAAGAGCTACACTTCAGTATTTTTCACAAAAAAACCCCCACATTATGATATATTACATCTGAATACAGGATACAAACATCCTGGCTTGTACTGGAAATAGTGGAACAGCAGGACCAGAGCAGGGACTGTCCCTGTGTGCTGGCCGCTGCTGAGGCCCCACCTTGCACCCTTGGGGACAATTTAGGGCTCCTGGCTCCAAGGAAGCACAGAGGGGCTGGGACATGGCCAGGGAACAGAATGGATCTGGAGCACAGGTGTGGTGAGGAGTAGCTGAGGGGGAAAATAGGAGGCTCAGGGGGGACCTTCTTGGTCCCTGCAACTCCCTGACAGGAGGTCACAGTGACAGGACAAGAGTAAATAGCCTCAAATTGTACCAGGGGGTGTTTCCATTGAATTTCAGGGGAAATTTCTTCAGTGAAACAGTGGCCAGTCCTGGAAACAGCCTGCCCAGTGCAGTGGGGGAGTCCCCATCGTGGAAGGGTTTAAAAGCCCTGTGGATGTGGTACCTGGGGACACGGGTTAGTGGTGGCCTTGGCAGTGCTGGGTTGATGGCTGGACTCCATGGTCTTGAAGGTCTTTTCCACCCTGAGGGATTCCATGGTTCTGTGACTCTGGGAAACATTCTGGGGGCTCCTGGTGTGTTCAGACTCGAGTGTTAACGTGTGATAAAATTCCTCTGTGAGTATTAGGGGCTTACAGTTCAGAGGGAGCAGTGTTACATGAGCTGGGTGTTTGGCACTGCTGTCACAGCTGGAGGAACATTATTCTGATTTTTCACTGTTCATTTGTGCTGAGATGTGGGGGGGATGCACAGGGATGGAGGAGATCCAGAAGAGGGTCATGATTCCTCATTACAAAGGACTTGAGCACTGTCTGCACTAGTTCTCAAAGGGAAAGTTAAGGGGTAATTTGTAGAATGCTACAGAGGGAACAGAAATTATTATAAATAATCCTCTTCTACCCGTAAGAGAATGGAGGAGCCAGAAAATGAAAGCTAGATAAATTCACCCTAGGAACTAGGTAGGTTTTACTGTGGAGATTGGAAATTGTTGGAACTGTTTCCTGGTGTGTGCTATGAATTATTCTGTATCACTAGAAATCTTTAAATCATGGCTGGCTTCCCCCTCACTGAAAGTTACTCTTTTGTTAAATTGCATCTTTTGGCCCAGAGTCCAGAATGAATTGATTTATTGGCAGAGTCAAGCAGCACAGCCCCCCTGCATTGCAAACCAGGCGGTTTTGGGGTCGATCTGTGGAAGTGCAGCGGCACAGGGACAGCCTCGTGGGGAAGGTGCAGCGTTCATCTCTCCTGCCTTTTCACATCACAACTAAGTGGAAGCTGAGGGAATTCTGTCTTGCTCCACTGACACTCCTTGTGTGTGAGTGGAAGGTAAAGCCCACTCCTGTCCCAGGATTAAAAGCTGTGTCTCGCTTGCACGTAACTCTTGCTGAATAACAGCAGTATACACAGAAATGGCCAAATCACTGTGTGCTGCTTTATTCCTTGTTCTGGGAAAAGGGAGAGGAAGGAGGCAAAGGCATCCTTCCCACCTGCTGGTAACATTCAGCTGATTTACACCCTGTCCCTGTGGCTCTTGTTCTCCACCAGCTGGGGTGAGTGGCCAAATGAATGCCTGGGAGTTATGATGGCATAAAACTGATGTGAGAGCGGAATTATGGAGGGCATAAGCTTGTTCCACGTTGGAAACCAAGGCTGCAGGAACAAGCTGTGCAGCGCCCTGGCTCCTGGGAGGATTAATTACAGATGGTGGCTGTGGCAGCTAAATCAAGTGCCTCTAATGTTGTGTAAACTTCATTAAACAAATGCTGAAGCAGGGCTGTAATCTATGCCAAATGGGATAGGATGGCGAGAGTAGAAAAGGAAAATACTCTGTGGGAAGTTAATAAAAAAGAAACCTCAGTGTCTAAATCCACTGGAGCAATTTCTTCTACCTCTTGTGCTTTAATGGTAGAATTTTAAACCACAAGCTTTTAAACTTATTATCTGGTAAAGCCTCAGTAGCTTGAATTAATAACAACTTTCTGCTAATGCCTTGCTGAATTCCTCTTAGTCAGCAAATCCTGGTTTATCTGATATGCTCAATCCTTCCTGATATTCTGCCACCACGTGCATTTGGCCATTTCTTTTCCACTTGTGGCAATGGCAGAGGAGGAAGCACTGACCACCAGCTTGGTTGTGGCTGCTGTTGTTGCTGGACTGATGTGGTGCAGGGCTTATGGGAGCCCTGGATTCTCATTTTGGCTGCAGGTTTGTGTTTTAATCTGAAAGTTAAGAGCTTCTACATGTTGATATGATATGCTAAGCAATGTTATCTGATTTAAGGTCCAAGAAATGCAAGTTCCTCCAGCTGTCACCTGTAATGGGTGCAGTTTCATTCTGCTCTGACTCGCAGGCACTCGTGTGCTGCTGCAGAAAGGGGTGCTGGCATTCCCCTGCCCCCCTCCAAGGAGGCAGCAGCCTGGGTCAGGGAAAGGGGAATAAATCTCTGCTGACTTAGCAAGTGAAAATCTGCTCAGCAGAGAGTCCCACGGATGGCAGCACTGGGGCTGGGAATCAGGGCACGGAGGAGGGCTGCTCTGGGGAAGAGTCCAGGGCATAATCCCACAGTGGGATTAATTCATCTGCAATTTGTGATTCCACCCCTTGGCAGCTCAGGTATTGACGTGGTGAGGGGCTGAAAGGCCCCTTAAATGAACTGAGCTTTTCCAGACAGGGAGAATTGACTGGGGAGGAAAAGCCAAGAGTCTACTTTAAAGTGCTTTTGGTGGCCAGTGACAGAGTTTTTGTGCTTGTTTAGTTCAGCTGTTTGTTTGAAGTTGGACAGTCAGGGTTGTGTTGGACATTTGTCACTACAGACACTCTCAGTGTGACCCTGTGCCTGGCTGAACAATCAAGTGGATAGCAGCTTGTCCTTAAAGGAGCTGCAGGAGATCTAATACCCAAGGGAGTGCCTTTTTTAACTATTATTTTCTCTCAAAATAATATTTTTGAATTATTTCCCCTGCTGTGTCTCTATCCTCTCCCAGATCCCTGTCCATGTAGGGTGCTTTAAGGTGACTTGTGTAGCTCATTCAAGATCAGGAGCCTGAAGTCAGGCTGTGGATTTAGGGATCCTGCCTGTGATTTGATTCTTTCCTCTGCTGTTTTAGCTGTGTGGTGGCTCCACAGGACTTGTGAATGGTCAGCTGAACATGGGGCTTTTGGAGAGGAGCACTGAACACTTTGATGCATAAATTTAGGCTCAGGAGCTTGATTTAGCTCAGCTGGTTTGGAAAATGCTGACTTTTGAAAATGTCATCTTTCTCTTGCAGTTTAGGAGGGCTTAAAAGGAAACCAATCTTGCCCAGTGTCCCTTTTGGATGTAGGAAGGAAGTTTAAAAGTTGTACCATTTAAATGAAGGTAGATTTCAAGCAGCAAAAATATTTCAGCTTTTATGTTGGCATTAAGTCAGTTTTGGTTTTGAAACGCATTTTTAAGTCTTCTTTAAGGGATCCAGGACTAAAAGCCTGGCCCTGCACTGCCCTGCAGGTAAGTGCTCAGAGGAATTGCTTTTGGTTACCCACAGTTTAGATGCAGCTGAAGAGAAATATTTTGGCCTTTGGGCTTCATCAGATAACACAGCACAGGCTCTGTGATCAGTGGGAACAGCACATGTTCTTAGGGGAAGTGCTGGAATTTTTATATTCGTCATAAAATGCTGCAAAATGTCTTTTTCTTTTCCTTTCCAAGCTGTTCTGCTAAAGGGAATCCTCATTCCTCCTCTAAAGCTGCTCCTTGCAGTAGGAAAAGCAGCACAACAACCAAATATTCTTTGCTCCCTTGTCCTCAGGAGCAGCTCAGGGGTGCACGTGTGTTTTGTGCTCAGGGTGATTAATGCTGAGGAGTTTTACAGAGCTGATGAGTGCAGTGCCAATGGGATCTCTGTCAGCTTGTTTTTCAGGAAGGAGGGATGTGGCTTTCCTCAAACAGGGAGCTGGGCAAGCAGCCAATGGGGTACCAAAAATAAGAAAATCGTGCAAGTCCAGACCCAGCCGAATTGCTAATGGCTTTGAATGGGCCTGCCTGGAAAATCTTGGAGCCACAATGATGGAAAGGTCTTAATTGCTTTTTTTTGAAGAAGCATGTCCAATTCTGACAGTCCAGAAGCCCACATGGACGGGGGGGAAGGACTGATAGATCCATATGTGCAAACATTTAGTCATTGCATTTATTTTTTGGATGCTTTATACCTAAAATGAGGGGAAATTGGAATTAAAAAGTAGTTTGCTGCTGGGTAACACCTGTACATTTCTATTTGCCAAGGCATTTATTTTGTGTGTGAGATCTGTGTCAAGCCTGGGAAATACTTTTCTGCAGATGCCTTGAAAAGGAACATTCCTGAAGCAGTGTTGGGTTTATGATCATCTATTTTACCCCATTTACTTCCTGCTAATTGCTGCTGCTTGGATTTATCTGTATCACTGTGAGTTTGCTTGTTTGGATTTATCTGTTGTTTGGATTTATCTGTATCACTGTGAATTGTCCTTGCTCAGGAAAGGTATTTTCCAAGAAGAGCATTTTTATGTATTGAGGATAATTAGTTTATTTGTTTCTCCTTGAGGGGTCTGTTAAGTCTATTTTCTTTAAAAAAAATATTTTTTGAGTCTTCTTAGCCCTGTTGTGGTGCATTGATGGGAAGTTTAAAAAAAACCAAACCTATAAATCATGGATCCTTTGGGAGGATTTCCAAAAAAATCTCATGGCAGGACAGTTGGGTGGTGCTTTGGAGCCAGGTCTTTTTTTTCCTCCCTTTAAAAAGACTAAAGTAGGTTTTCTGGCCTTCTGGGTAAACCTTGTCCTAATTTGTGTCCCTCTTACCTGCCTTGGTCTACGTGAAGCTCCAAAATGCCTCTAATTAGGGAAAACGTGGTAATGAAAAGCAATTTAAAAAAGAGTTGTTTCTAACGAGGCTTTGACACCGGTGCTGAGGGTGAATTTCCAGGCAGGGGGAATTGCACGGGGAGCTGTGTCTGGCAGGGTTTGATGGATCCTCTTAGCCACTGGAACACGTTTTGCTGCTTTGGGCAACGCTGAATTTACTGTTGGCTCGGCCTTATTTTTTGCCAGCTCTGCCTGGAGGGAGGCAACAAGCCATAGCTGCTTGGGAAAAGCAGCCTGGGAAGCCCAGGAGTTGCTGCTTGGCCCGGGATAAAGGGCTCGCTGCAGAGCTGGGCTGGCCTGTGGCAGCGTGAGCAGTGTCCTTTCAGCGGGGTTGGATGCAGAGGTGTCCCTGCAGCTTCTCCTTCCTCTCCCTAGCCAGGGCCCAGCGCCCTGGGATGGAATCGCAGGTGCCCGTTTGGCACCGACAGACAGCAATGGGAACGAGCGCGGCCCAGCAGCTGTGCCTGGCTCTTAATTGCAGGTCCCTACAAGAAAGTGGCTGTTGGATACGGTGCAAAGGAATTAAATCCTAATGGCCCGAGCAGATGATACAAAAGGCCTGTGACAACTGGATGGATGGTAATGGTTCCCTCGGTCACTGGAGATGTAAACAGGCACTTCACACCCCATTTTCCCCGCTCTAACTCCGCTCCTAACAGAAGGATGGGCTGCCTTGAATTTAAGCAGATGCGAAGCGGCAAGGAGGGGAGAGGAAGCCTGTGCTTGCTCACGTGTCTGTAAAATGCTGAACACACAAAGA
This sequence comes from Ammospiza caudacuta, assembly GCF_027887145.1. NCBI lineage: Eukaryota > Metazoa > Chordata > Aves > Passeriformes > Passerellidae > Ammospiza > Ammospiza caudacuta. The sequence goes on from NC_080596.1 coordinate 35,149,703, forward strand.
TGGGGTAATTGAGACAAGCCAAATGTTTATACAAGGGCATTTCTGGTGCGCCCATCCTTAGCAGGACCGGAGTTCAACTTGCCTGGGGGAGAGGATGAAATGAGACCAGAGACTTGTTTTAGTTTGTTTATCCGCAGGAGAATCAAAGCAGGGCAAGGGACAGCTTTGATGCGGGTCAGACGTGGGTTTTGTTAAGTGCGGGGCTTGGTTTGGATTCATTAGCCGGATGCAGAGGGAGGAGACCTCGCCCGGACGAACACCAGCAGGAATCATTGCTTTGCTGGGAGAGGAAGAAAATCTAACAGTGGAGTCAGGGTGGGTTTCTGCTGGCTTGGCTGCGCTGCTGTGTTTGGGCAGTGAGGAACCATGGCTTTATTTCTGGATTGCCCAGTGGCAGGCACTGAAATGGCCTTCTGCCTTTAGCTGGTCCCTTTTAAAGAATTTATTGTGGAGCACCTCCTCTTACTCCTTTTACAGTCTTGCTCTCGGGTTTTTTTCGAAGGGACACACGTCTCCTGATGAGGAAGGTGGTTTTGCTCACTGTCATGAATTCCCTCCGAGCTAACAGCTCCTGGATGAGTTTCAGTGTGGCACCCTGCTCGTCGCCAGAACAGCCAGGGTTCTCAAGCTGGCAGCAAATGTTCCTGACTCCCACAGACAGAGATTTTGGAGAGATCAAGCAAGTTCCATTGTACTACACTAGCAAATTATTGGTGCTTAATACTTGTCTTGAAAAAATTGCTAACAAAGGGCATATCACAGCCAAAACTTGCACAGGTTTTGGCTGCTCCTGGCTGTGTGATCAAAGCGCCTTGGGAGGATCAAAGATCCCTCCACCCTCTTAATGGGGGTTTGGCTCTTGGGCTGGAATTGCCATTCAAGGGGACACTTGTTTCCCAATGGGATTTAGACCTGTGGCCGTGCAGGGGCAGAGCTGACACTGCCAGCTGGCTTTGTGAAGGTCACCAAGCAGGAGTGGCCGTCATTCATTAACAGCCTTCTGAAACACAAAGCTCTGCTTTCCTGCCCGTTTCCTGAGAGGCTCCCTGCTCCCTCCTTCCTTGGAATTCGTGCGGTTTGCTGCTACACTGGAGCAGCGGACAGACTATGAGTATTGTGTGTGACAGGCTGCTCCTCCTAGGACTTCCATCTTGCATAAATCACTTCTCTTATGCCTCTCTATAAAATTTAAATGACATCTGAAAGGAAGGGACTTGCCAGCCCCGTCCAGCTGAAATATTCAAGTTGTTTTACATTACATTGGTATTGCTCAAATCAAAATCTCAGCCTTTAGGATGGGACTTGTGACCACCTAAAAATTAGGGCACAGCATCCACAGGAGAGATTTTGGAGAGAAAATGTGATATTATTTCTTACTGTAAGGGTATGTGAGCTTTTGATTTTCTTCTGGTATCGCACTGGCTGCTGTGTCTTTTCATTGAAAGCAATAATTGCTTGCAGTCCTTGGGTTTTGGGTCAGCAAAAAGGGCAGGTTTGGGTCTACTTTACATTCTGGTCCATGAATAAATTGTCCCTTGTCTAAAGTGATTTTCCTTTAAACTGTTAGATCTTGGAAGCAAGTGTTTTTATGAGACAAGGTGGTTCACTGGAATACTTCACCCTGTTTTTCCTCAGAGGTATTTCAAAGCACCAGTAAAATGTCATCTCCTTTCAGAGTCTCTTTATGTTCTGGGAAGGTTTAAAAACTCAAATATTGAAAGATAAACAGGCTTTGCAATCTAAAAATTGTAAAGAGATTTGAATGCTGAGATGGTAACACAATGGCAAAATTTGGTGAATGCCACAATGGCACAGTGGTGAAGCTGGTGAAGTTTTGGGAAGTTACAGCAGTTAGCAGAGCCCACCCCCAAAACAAGCAGGAAAAGGTAAATGATATGAAATGGGCTGAATGTTAAGAATGTAATGAATGATGTCTGTAAGAAGTGGAAAAATATCAGGGAGAAGAAAGGAGAAATGACAGGAAAGAAGGACATGCTGGGAAGATGTGGAGAATGCTTCCCTCCCCTGTAGCGAAAGCATTTTAAAATAACTCCTGCCATTGTGGATTTTCTCAAAGTCCTTGGTGCTTTCCCAAACCAGCCCTTTGTCAGGCATGGGGATTTCAGTTCTCTGCCCTGAGTGCATGCAGCAGGGCTGCTGGGGGTCATGGCAGGAGGCTGGATTAACATTCCCAGCAGGCTCTGGGGTTTGGATAGTCTCTGTGATCTTTCCTTATCCCCTGCCATGTGGTGGGAACCATGTGCTGATGATTCCGAGCAGGTGATGTGGCTGGAGGGGATTATTGGAAGCACAACTCCCTCTTCTTTAGCATGGCCACGGCTTGGAGGTCCAGCAAGGAGCCTGGGGGCCTGTCTGCTGTCCTTCTGCCCCAGGTTTTCCTCCTTTTTCCTTCTGGAGACAGAGATACTCACTTTAGCATGGCAACACAAGGAAAACCCCATCCTTTCCTGCCATCCTGGATGACATTTCCTTACCCCTGCAGACCCAAGGTGGAAATGCAGTGATCGTCTGCATAAGCTTGCTACAAAAGCTCCAGTGGGATGGCTACTCCTTGTCCCTGAGAGGAGAGCTCTCTTTAGGTACAAACCTCTGTTTTTCCAGTGCAGATGCTGGGGTGGGGAGGGTGGGGTGGACACGACAAGACTTGTGCACGTAGCTCATGGGCACTTCAGTCTCGCTGTGCTCTGCCTGCAGACGTGGGAGTGGTGCCCAGGTTAATCATCCAGGCAAGGGGAGGGAAAAACATCCATGGCTTGGCTTCTTTTCAAGTCAGGTATGCTCCAAGCTGGGCTCTGAAATTCTGCCTCCCTCCGTTCCTCATCGTGGGGAGGGAAAGTTCTGCACATTAACAGGGGGTGAAGCAATTTTTTCTGCCTTTGTTCATCCTCATTTCCAAGAACAGTGTGTCTCGGCTGTCTCAGTGTCTCAGTCCTGTGGGAGCTGGTATGGGCTGAGGGATTTGGGATTTCCCTGGAGCAATCTGCTTTTGCAGGGAGGGCCCTGACTGTCTTGAGGCTTTCATCAAGCATCTTCCACTGGCCTCTTGAAGGTGAGGGGAAGCTGGAGCATCTTTAGTGTGCTGTTTAAAAAGAGCTGCAGGCTTGCTTTCCTCTTTGTTTTTAGGAGCCTCCCCTCAGTGTGAGGCTCTCTAGTGTGTGTTTTGAGGAGGGGATGCTGGATGGCTGCAGTTCCCACTGGGTTTGGCTGCTGTTTTAGCAGGTTTGTCCTGGAAGGTGATAATGCAGCCACTTCCCACTCACCTGTCATGCACATCCTCTGTTCAACATCCCCTTGTGCAAGGTATTCTGTGTATTCCTGGAAATAGGAAACAGTCATAAATGACATCAGTGACCTAAAGCTCAGCCATTTCCAGCCCCCTGCCATGGGCAGGGACACCTTCCACTAGACCAACTTGCTCCAAGCCCCATCCAGCCTGGCTTTGAGCACTTCCAGAGCTGAGGCAGGCACAGCTGTACTTGCCAGAAGCTGAAGGTTGCATTCCTAGCAGGACTTAAGCAGCTGTCAGGTGGATTCCAAGTGCAATATTTACTGCACTGTAGAAAAGAACACTGAAATACTTCATGTTCCCAAGCTCCTGAAAAATGGGCTGTCTCATGATGGCAGTTTCTTCCCAGAGCCTGAAACAACATTGCTCATGGCCCTGAGAGGGGAACACCAGGCACAAGGTGAAGGCTGTGTTTTGGGGCAGGCTCTCCTCTGGGCTGGTGCAGTGCAGGAGCTGTGGCTGAGCCGGGCACCACTGACCCAGGGAGCCAGGGATGTTTCCCTTCAGGCAGGAAGGGAGGGAGCCTGCTGCCAGCTTCACTCTGGTGACCCACACATTGCTTTCCTTTTTTTCTTTTTAAGATAAAGGTAACTCAAGATGCAGGGAAGAATGTGGCCTCTGGAGGTCAAATGAAATGATGGATGCAGGTGTTTGGAAAAGCCATCCATGCATGCTGGTGTGCACAGACCTCTGGGAAGGGTGCCAGTGCAGAGGAGTGGAAGAGCTGTGCAGGAAAGAAAGTTAATTCATAGTATCCAATCTCCCAGCTCAGTTTTTTTTATTTTGCTGAGGGGGAAAAAAAGGAGGGAAAGGGGAGGAAGGAAAAATACAACAGAGTATTTTTCTAAATCCCCTACTCTTTTTTGGTATCAGGTTGTGCTTTGTTTACATGCTGCTGGTTTTGAAAGCATAGGGAGTAACAGGTAGGGAGACACCTGAAAGTGTTGGAAGCACCAAGGCCTTGCTGATGGGAATTCCCACCACCATGACCTTCAGGAGAGATGGGTGTACTGAAACCAGGATTGTGATTGGAGCTGCTCTAAGTATCTGCAGTTCAGGAAATGTTCCTTTGTGCTTTGCTGTAATGTTCTTAGAAGTAACTCTTGTGCAGCACAGGAGACTACCCTGCCTTTTCTCTGGAGGGCTTCTTCCTTAGAACTGAGTTAATCCCTGCAATCAGGTGGATCCCATTCATCCCTGGTGTGGGATTTCTGTATCTCTAGGAAGGTGCCAGGCTGGTGATGGCATCAGCTACAGTCATGGCACAGACGGGGTGAAGGTGGGGAAGGAGAGTGTGGAATCATCTCCCAGGTTTTACAGCTGTGTTACAGGGGAACCTCTCCCTCTCCATCCTGGGCTTTTCCTTCCTGACCCATTCAGTAGAGAGGACACTTCCCTCAGGAGTGTTTCCTGTGCTGCTTTTCCAAAATCTCTGCATTCTTCAGGGAAGCTGTGACTCGTTCAGGGAACAGGCAAGCCCTCAAGTGTGGGACTCTTCTACTTTGAGACCTTCTCCAAGTAGATGCACACGAATAAAAACTTAAAACCTGAGGATCCTGCTGGAACCTGGAGTTAAAGGCATTGTGAGATGTTTCTGAAGAAACATGTGAGATGTTTCCATGTAGAACTTCATGAACAAAATATTGGAAAATGGGATTTCCTTCTTTGAGGAGGAAAAAAAATTAAATTAAAACTACCTAAGCTGCGCAGTGGTCAATCTGTTTCACATCATCTTCGAGAAGGAAGAGAAGGAGATTACAAGGAAGAGTTCTGCCCTATCACAGTGTCATGATTAAATTTGTAATGAGGCAGCAATTATTTCTAACCAAGCGTGAAGCAGCCTGACAGGAGTTGGCTCACACCATGTCAGGGAGCAATCTTCAGCCTGGCAAATATCCATGGCATGGAGAGGGATGTGAGCAGAGCCCTGTGCTCCTCCTCTCACTGAATCTGTGTGGACAGTGATCCCTGAGGCTTCATGTGAGCCAGAATACACATTACCAAGCACTGCTGCAAGCTTATTAAAGAGGGAGTGTTAAAATGGTTAACAAAAGCACTTTCTCAGGTATTACCTGGTGTAATACCCACCCCATTCTTGCTGCCTCAGGACGGAGGGAAGATGCATTTTCTTCTTCAGCCTGAACTTAAGGGATGCATATGCTTTGCCTCTGCTAAATATTTCTTGGAGCAGCTTCTGTAGATTGAGACATCACTACAGTGAAGGAGCCAAGTGCTTTGATATAAAACTGTCCCTGTTTTACACGATGGGCACTGGAGAGATTTAGGAACCTCCCAGTCTGCTTTCAAGAGTCTAAATAAGTGCTTGTGCTCCCTCTTAGCCTTGCTGCTGCAGCCCCCATGACGGGCTTGCTGTGTAAATTGTTCCAAGATTTATTCTGAGACAGATGTTCAGTACTGAGAAGGGGGTGAGAGACAAAATTCATGTGCAGGAGCTCTAGAGGTTATGGTAATCTTTGTCCTTGGCTTGCTTCTCCTGTGGACAGTCAAATTTTGTAAAATCAGTTTTTCTATAGAAGGGTAAAGGGAACAAATTGGAGAGATGCTCCAGGTATGGATCATGGTTATTTCCAGAGCAACTCCTGACATCTCCCTGGCACTGTGCTGGAAATCAGGTCCAGATTCATGGTGGTGTGCACTCATCAGAGTCATGGTGGTGTGCACTGAAAAAATAAATATGCTTTACATAGGATTACAGGGCTTCGATTTTAAATAAATATTTTTTTTTGCCATGACCCTACACACGGTGCTTCTGAATAATGAAAGCAAAAGGAATTGTTCCAGCATGAGCTCAGAGACATGTGCAATTTGCTTCCTGCTGAATGCTGCCACTTAGCAATGGATAATATGGTTTATTTCTGACTGATGGCCAATCATGCTAATTAATAGACTGGTACTTCGTCTGCTGAGGCCAACCCATGCCCTGTTTCTCTGTCCATCTTTTATCTGCCTCACGGGAGGGAGTTTCAGTGCCTCACGGAGCTGCTTTTTATGCCTTCTTCTCTGGAAAGCCATGGTTTGTGATCCGTCTGACCAGCCTTTCCAGCCCTGGAGTTACTTTTTCCTCCCCTGCACCTTCTGGCCATGGCTGCTTCCCTGTTGGTGTTATTCCACAAGTTTTGCCTCTTCTTCCTCAGTCTGCTCACCACTCTTGGACAGGATAAGCTTTTGTAACCCTGGCACTTTCATTTCATAGAGAGAGGGGCAATTAGCTGTAGTTCTGCTGAGTTGTTTGGTGGGATTTTGTTGTCACTGTAAAAAAAATAATGATAATTTTTAAAGCACGTGTGATCCAGTGAATGCCAAGAACTGTGCTGCTTAACTTCTTCCCTCCTTCCCCTCATGCTGGCCCTCTTGATCCCAATGAACTTGATTCCACTTCACAGCACTGAAGCACACAAACACATCTATCATCTTTGTCCTCTTCAGGATATTTTAAACCTGATTTTGTTTTTTGGGCCTGTAGTTTCCGTGTGCCAGAGTCAATTAATTGACTCATTTGTAAGAGAAGGCAGCAAGGAGCCTGTGTTTGAGTCAAGCACTGAGGTGTCACCCACTTTCTGCTGCCATTATTTCCATTTGGTTTTGGACATAAGACTGTCACCTTCTTGACTCTCAACAGCTCCCAGTGAACCAGAGCAATACTGGAAACAGTTCTGGAGGACGTGAGGATACTCTGCACATTTCCTTATTCTACAGGCTTTTCTTCATCATTTTTGCTCTTTAGTGAAGCCTTTGCTCTCCAAGATTAATGACTGTGCAGGGGTCCTCTTTCCCTTTGGAAGGGAAGGGAGAACCACTTCATTAATCTGCTGCCCAGGGAGCTGAGATGGAAGATAAGGACATAAAGGGCTGTATTTTCTGGGGGCTGGAAGGGACATTACTGTGCTTGGACCCACAGTGACAACAGCAGGATTTGAGGTGTGTAATTCCTTGCTTGGAAAGGACACTTCCTAAATATCCAGCCTGGAACTGGAGATAGCTCTACATTTGCTGACGTGGCTTGCAGAATTGCTCAGGAGTGGATTGTTGCCTTCAAGAAGTAGAATTAGAGTTACCTTTCACCTGGTGCAGAGCTTCTGAGGGCCATGACTGGTACTGAAGGAAATTTCCTTCCTCTGCTGAATCAGCTGCAAGGGTTTTCATGGCCTGATGGGATTTTTTTTTTTTTTTTTTTTTTTTTTTTTTTTTTTTTTTTTTTTTTTGTTATTATTGTTAGAAAAGGGATAAAAGGCTTAGTCTGTCTTGTTCACTCTGCCCTGGCTGAGATGATGCAGTTAGCATGGCAGCATTTGGCCCCCCATAACCTGCATTCCAAATTGAAATCCCACATCCCCCTGGCAGTCTCACTTCACCATTTGACACATCTGTCACTGGCTGATGGCTGCTGGCATCCTGGTGGCTCTCCCAGGTTCAAGTTTGGAGCAAGCAGCATCACTTGAAGGGGACAGAACATGACCTGCATCCAGAGCATCACAGAGCAGAGATGGGCACCCCTGCTGCTCCAGAAGTAGCCATTATGCTGTAATAAGTGCTATCATTAAAGCTGTGATCTAGTTTAGATTAAATTATTCCTTTGCCTCCCTTCTTTTCCACCGCTGTTCAGTCAAGCACTTTGGGTTTGACATCCATTAACAGTTTGATATCCACTCACAAGTCATTTTGGGGGCAGGATGTTTGAAATTTGCCAGTTGGCAGGTTAGGAGCTACTTGGGCAAAGGGGAGAAAAACCAGCAGGAGGACCCCAAATGTTATTCCTGCATGCTGAGGAGAATTTCTGGTCTGTGCTGTTCATCAAAACACACAACTGGGCATGGAAAAATTCTGCAGCATAAGAAGATGGGAGAAAATAGTAATTGTTTTTCCTATTTAGTCCATTTATAGATTGATTTAATGTGAGAATAAAATTTGCAAAGAGGCTGCAAGTTGTTTTGGGTGAATCTAATAGTGACAAACCAAAAGGCATTAACCTTTCTAAGGGAACACTGCTGCTCCCAAAATATTGAACAAAGACCTCTGTGTGCTGATTTAAATCCTGGTTAGAACCAATAATTTGAAACCATAGTTTTACATAGTGCATTTGGTTCATTTGGGGCCCTTTCCTGGTGTCTGTGTGAAAGATAGGATGAAGATTACAGCAGTACCTAAGTATTTGAAGAATATTTTGGAATATCTATCCCTAAAATATCTCAGGACTGCTGGGAAATGTTATTTTTAGACTCTTGATTTTTACGAGGCTGGTACAACTGGTGAAAGATTATCACAGTTGGAAAACGTGGCAGACTGTTGAACTGTGAAAACAGTACCTTGTTTTACTTTATGTAACTTCTTAATTCTCTGACTGGAAGAAGGGGAGAGCTGGTTCCCTTTCCTGGAACAGTGTGTTCGTGTTGCTGTGCTGTTAATCAAGCCCTGTGCTTTACCTTAGCCGCTCTGTGCTCTCCTAGGACATGGGACTGCGGCTGTTTCCACGGAGAGGAGCTGAATTTCCATGTGATTCCCGAGCCCTGTGTTCCCGTGTTGCTCTCTGGCTGTGGGCATGCTGGAACGAGCCCATTAAAACCCCCTTGTCAAGGAGCTTCTATTATCTGCCAGCAAATACCAGATCTGAAAAACACACTCAGCAGAGCAACAGCTCCCCGTTGCCAGAGATAAAACATCAAATCCAAACCCAGTGGACACTGGGAATCCTTTATGTGGCTCTGAATTGCTTTCATCTCCTCATTGCTCCACTAATGGGTATCCCCACAGACCATGCAGTGCTCTCCGTGCTTCCCCCTCCTTGGGGCTTCTCCTGCCAATTTTCTGGCATTGTCAGGTAATTGGAGTGGAAATGACAAATGAAAGCGGTGCTGCCAGGGCTCCTCGCCTGGCAGCCGCTGGGTGATGCTGGTAATTGCTACCAAAAGTGTAATTGCTCCGGGCTCTGCCTGCCTGGAATTCCTCCTCTGAGACACCCGATCCCTGCCTGTTCTCAGTTGTCTCTGGCACAGGAACGACTTGGGAGGTAAATCCCACCTGGCACTCGGACTTGGAGCTCCCTCGGGGGTTTCTCCCCGTGGTTTCTCTCCCAGGGGTTTCTCAGCTCCCTGCTCCCCAAAGCAGAGTCTGGGGCAGAGCAGCCTCTGGGAGAGTTACCCGCAGAATCCCAGAATGGCTGGGGGTGGGAGGGAGCTCTGCAGGTCACCCAGTCCAACCCAGGCAGGGTCACCTGGAACAGGGATGGGTCTGGGTGAGTTTGGTCCCTGGGCAGCTGTCCCAGTGCTCTGCCACTCTCATGGAAAGAAGCTCTTCCCCATGGTGAGGTGGGACTCCTTGTGTGTTAGTTTATGGCTGCTGCCTCTTCTCCTGTCACGGGGCACACCAAAAACTGGCACACCTTGGAGATACTTGTATGGATTGATGAGATTCCCTCTCAGTCTTCTCCAGGCTAACCAGGCCCAGCTCCCACAGTCTCTCCTCGTGGGAGAGGTGTTCCAGACCCCTCATCACCCTCAGGTGATTGGTGGCGGGCAGGACAAGCAGCAACCGCCTTGTTTTTGCTGTGACAGCACAAACGTGCGGCTCGACCCCTGGCTGGCACAAGGGCTGCAGCTGTGCTCTGCTGCTGTCACCCTGCTGAGCAACTGCAGCCATGCCACCACCCCAGGGACCAGCTTCACAGGTCCTGCGTGCTGCAGGGGACACCCCAGCACCCAGGGACATTTCAGGCATGGACTGGATATTTTCAGGGAGCCATAAGAGGATGCAAACCAGCTGTTGTGTGCTTCTTGTTTCCCCTGTCGCTGCACCAGAATAGCTCCCACAGTGTTATCTGGTGTGATGATATCCTGAATACATTACTGAGGCTTTTCACATATTAATAGCAGACTGGTTATTTGTGATTTGTTGGGTGGGGTGGGTTTTTTTTTGTTGTTGAGGTCGAGGAGGGACAGGTGCAGCTGTCTGAAGTGCTGATAGCCAGTTGAAAAAGCACTGCTCCAAGAGATTTAGGTCTTCCTGTGCTCTGGTTCATGTGACAGGGTGGCAGCAGCAAACCAGGAGCACTCACAGCTGCTCTGGGCTCCCTTTGCTCCATGTCTGCTCTTTGGAGCTTTTTCTTTGCTTTTACTGCTTGTTGTGTTCTTGCCTCCTACTTTTATCTTTTTCTAAATCCTCATCAGTATTCTCCAAACCCATCACACTGTGCTCCTGTGTCTCCAGTTTTATCTCATTTTGTCTTGGTCTGGCTGTCTGCAGGCTCAAAAGGTTTGGGAGCATTTCTTGGTTTTTTGGCCCCTGTTCTGCAGGCTGGCCCAAGTAATGTAGATGTATCTCTTCTTGCAGCGTGGTGTTTTAAAATTCAGTTGAATTAGGTATCATTTCTTCTTTTGATGTAGGGAAATCCAGGGAATTAATAAATTATAATGGCACTGCTTGGTGTTTAAGGAATCCTTTCCATCTTCAAAGCGCTCTCTGCATGGTATTTCATTATTTATACTGTTAATTATATTAGTACTGGTAAGGAAAAAGCCCCTGAAATTGTCATTGATAAAAATACACTCTCAACAGGATTGGAATCCAGCACCTATATTGCAGCAGATAATTTGTCCAGTGAGGTGCAGAGTCTTGGAGAAGATGCCAGGGAGGTTTCCAGCAGTTCTTTGGGTCCTCCTCTATGTTTGGAACTGCATTGCCTGGGAGCTTTGAGGTGTCCTTGTGCCTGCTGGGTGAGCACCAACAAACTCATCTCACAGCAGGACAGATAGGTGGGATCCAGACTTTCCAAATTGGACACTTTAGGTCTGCTGCCAGGAATCCTAAGCTAAATGTTGAATTGTCCAAAGAGCTGGACACTGAGACCCGTGAAGTGCTTGGGAAACTCTCATATCCCAACAGATCAGGTGGTACTTTCCTGACTATTAACTAGATAATGAATTTTTTAAAACTCTGCAGGGAAGTGTTGGTTTTGATCCTCTACCTGGCAAAAGGAATTTAGAAGCAGCTGATTTGAGCCCACAGACAGGAGCCAGCCTGCTTGGGCTGTGATAGAAACCAGGGGAGGAGGAAGAGCAAAGAGGAGTTTTCTTACCACAGACCTGAGCATTTAAGTCTAAAAATGTGAATAAGGATGGCTCTGTGTTGACATTGTGCCATGAGGTTCCTTTGGTTATTATTTCATGGAGAAAATAATTTTCCTTTTTTAAAAGTTTTACTAAGCATGAGAGATCAGAGGTGAAGGCTTAGGAGAACCAAAGGATGGGGCACTGAGTCTGTCCCCTCCCTTCCCACTCCTGGTTACCCTGTGGCTGCCTTCCCTGCCAGCTTTCCAACACAGAGCTCTGCTGAAGCCAGCAGGATGAGTTAACTCCAGTGTAGGTGTTAGCTACAGCTTGGCACACACGTCACTTAACCTTCATTTCTTCCCTAACTGCACTATCAATCTGCTGGCAGAGATGATGTCAGGGTTTCTGTTCTGCAGCCCTGTGTGAGCCAGGGGAGAGCCAGCTGTGTTCCTGAGCAGGAATTACCAACCCTCTTTGCCTTGCCCAGGGGCTGTGCACCTTCTAAGGTCAGCATTGCCACTGATGTGGGAGAAATGCTTTTGGAAAGCAGGGCAGAGACCCAAGGAGGTTTTTTTTTTGGTAATATTTTTGACCATCCCACTATTTGCAGATTGATGTTCTTGAAGTGCCTGAGCAAGTGGCCTGGTTTTTCAGGATATTTTTTCTCTCATTAAGCGTCCTAATGGGCCTTTAAGGCACATTTCAGTATTTTATCATTATGCTTAACAGTTTTAGTAGTTAGCTGTAAATGTGCTCGTGGCAGTCAACTGTTAATCATCCTTCCTAAGTCCTGCCTAGCACTGTGAGTATATTGAGGTAAATCACTACACGGTGTAAATGAACAGCAAGGTCTGGTCTCCTTAGAAAAGAGGCTGGATGACTGGGCTGGGGCCTGTCCATCCTACCCAGGAGAACATCCTGTGTGGTGCCAGTTTAGCCCAGTGTTTGTCTATACAACAGGGACAGGGATTGTCTAGCTGCAAGCAGTGTTTCAGCTGAGAAACTGATCCTCCTCTTGCCCTTTTCTTGTGGAGGCAGCGTGGGATCGTGACCTCTGCGGGGAGGGAACGGAAGGGGGTCAAGCACGGCTGGTGGAAACCCTTGTGAATTAGCTGTGGGTGTTCCAGCTGGGTGCACTGATGGAGTGGTGGTGACAGCTGTTTCCAGATGTTTCAGGCTCTCTGCATGGCCAGAGTCTCCTCCGTGGTGTTTGGGAATACATGTGCCCAGGTAGAGCAAAGCCCAGGAGCGGCTTTGCCTCAAAGCCACCTCTGCTGCCTCAGCACCACCTGGGACCACCCTGCAGTGTGGGCAGTGTGAGCCTGATCACAGGGAAGTTTTCCAGAGATGTTGTACTCACCTGGGGCTCTTGGAGGTTGGATTGTGTTGCTGTTGGAGCTGATGATTGGCCCTGCATGGCCTCGTCTTTCAGCTGTGTTTTGGAAGCTGCTGAGTGACAAGTGCCAACACAGGGCCTGAGAAGCGTGTGGGAGGGAGGGGCTCTGTTGCAGTCCGTCTCTGTGGAGCTATTTGAGAGATGCTGTCAAGACAGGACGTGCCCTGTGCTGCATGGGCCTGGTTTCCAACTTGCTTTGCAGAATAACACCTCCTGGAAGCCGGATTCCTGCCAGGACTGCCGGTGCCGGAGCGGCGTTGTCACCTGCCAGCCTACAGTCTGCAGAGCCCCTCAGTGTGACTTCCAGAAGGTAAGGGCTGAGTGCCTGTGGCTGCCCAGAGCCAGGCACGGGCTCTGAGTCCCTGCACTCCTCCTTGGAGTGACAACACATTGTGGGGGAAGCCTTTGTCCTTTTGGCTGCAGCCAGAGGCCGGGTGTTGGAGCAGCTTGATCCCACAGGAAGCCCCTGAACTGGGCTCCAGCCTCCCAGCATGAGCCTCCCTTCCTTTGGAGGTGGGGCTGGGGCTCCCTGGAAGGTGCAGATGGGCACTTTCCACTCTGCTGAGCAACAACAGAGCTGAGATTGTCTGTCCTCCAGTTTCTTCTTCCTTGTGATGGTTGCTGAACTTTCCTTGTCTCCTGCTTGTTTTTGTCTGGGTCTTCGTTAATTTGCCATGGGATTGGCCTTGCATTAACATCTGGATTGCTGGGGTAGAGTGCACAAATAGCAGTGAAAAAGAGTGTTTTAAAGAGGCTGTCAGGATAATTATAAGGCTTTGTGAAGCAGGTTAAAATGTTTCCCAATATGACAGCACTAATGAGGAAATAATTTTGATTCTTACTGGTTTTCCCCATTATTATTGCTGTGTATTGATTAAAGCTAGACTGAACGAGTAGGAATTTTTGTGCTAAAGAGGAGGGAGATCAAGTGCTGTCATGGCACATGTAATAATGAGTGCACTAGATAAAATAATAAAAATCAGATAAATGAAAAGGTAGCTACTTTAAAGCTCATAAAGGGAAATAGGTTTATAGTGTCAAGCGAATCTGTGTGACTCCTCGACATGGGCAATCTCCAAGATAAAATGTTTAAGTGTTCCAAAAACATCTGGTCATTTAAACATTGAAAAGGATCACCAAGGATCTCAGAAGAAAAAAATCCTTTCATGCTTCAAGGCTAAACCACCGACAGAAAAGCAAGGTCAGAAATCATCGTCTTTCTCTATGGTTTATTTCTTATCTACTTATTATGAGATTTATGCAAATATGGCTGATCTTGTTTCAGCAACATCTGTCCCATGTTTCTCAGTGGCCTTTTATTGAAGAACCTTGAGTTTTGTTTTTCATTCCTTGAAAACTGGTTCAGCTGAAGAATACCCAGCTGTACTCTTGGGAGTGTAAATTCTGCTGTTATTTTGAGGGCACAATGTCAAACACACAAAGTGCTGTGCCACCTCTCAGAAAGGCAATGTAGTGCAGCAGCATTCTGTATTTCACCTGAAACCTCTCCTTTCTGAGCTGAGAGCACCAGGTCCAGCCAGGCCTCATGGCTTCACTTTCATTTTAGAGTCCCTGTTTGATGTCAGCTGCTTATTGGAATCCTGTCTCTTTTCAGGGAGAAGTGCTCCAAATAGCCTCCAACAAGTGCTGCCCCCAGTGTGCCTCCCGAGCCGAAGGATTCTGCCAGCACGAGGGACAGATCCACAGCGTGAGTGCCCTGCCCACTGCCTCAGCAGGGACCATCCTTACCTGCTTTTAGCTCCCTGTTTGCTGCAGCCAGTGGAGGCTGCTGAGCTGCTGTGCGGGGGAAGGATGGATCTCTGCATTTGTATCCTGTCACTGCCAGAGAGTAGAATTTAGCAGGAGTTTGGTCAGCAGGGTTTGCAGTTGCTGAGCAGTTGTGTGTCCTGCGTGGCTTAGTGGGAGAAATTCCCCCACTGATTCCTTCCCTTTGCTGTTTCTGTGCTTGGCTGAGGCAGTGCAGTAACATCAGAAGGGGAGCAAAGCACAGAGAGCTTGACATATTAGCTGTGCTCAGAGAAGCTTTCCTCTCAGCAGCCACCTATGCTGCCAGAGATTGATTGCTGCTCTGCCACCTGGGTTCTGTGTTCTGTAATCCTGAATTATTCGCAGAGCAGGTTCTGGGATGTGGTTTCACCCAGGGGGGCTGAAAGGCCAAAACAATCAGAATAAGTGTCTGGAGATGAGGAAAAAATCAAGATTCATGGGTAATAGTTAATGAATCATGTCAAACAACTGGCAAATGTAGAAAAATGACTTAACAGCAAACTCAAGTCCTATGTGTGGTCTCTTACAGACTTTTCTGTTTCACAAGAAGGAAGTCAGGTCCAAACTCAAGAAATATGCTAAAATGCCCAGACATATTTGCAGGGCTGTGCATATTGGAGGGCTGTGCTCTCCACACCTGAGATGGATGTTGAAACCCTCTGTTCCAGCATGAGGCATGGCCAGCATGAAGCTGGTACAAGCTAAACAAAATCTGGAACAGGAGGGGTAGCATACCCATCCTCTTCTCGTGTTTCTTTGTGCCTGTCATTTGGTGGCACTGTGTTTTATCATAATACATTACATTTCTTCTTGTGCTATTTCTGCATTTTCCTGTGCTGTTCTCCTGCTGCAGCTTTTGTCTTTTGGCTCTTTTTGAGCCTGTTCTTTGGGCAGGCATCCCCACAAAAAAAGGTACGGATGTATTCGTACCTCAATTGCATTTCACATCCCAATCCTGCTGCCACGTGGTCAGAAAACCACTTTTTATCAGTGCCAGGCCTCATCCTGGAGAGAGGAGGAGCTTGCAAGGGGACAAGGCTCATTTCCAGCTCTCACTGTGCCCTTGGTTGTGTTGTTGTGTTGTGTGCAGCATGGCACGCAGTGGGCCAGCTCGGCATGTGTGCGCTGCTCCTGCGCCCACGGGAAGGTGACCTGCAGCCCCAGGACCTGCCCAGCCCTCACCTGTGCCCAAGGGGAGCTGCAGGACACTGCCCAGGGCTCCTGCTGTCCCAGATGTGTGGGCCCTGGTGGTGAGTACTGTCTGAGCTCAGAACCTCCTTTTAGCCCCAAATCTGGAAAGCTTTTCTGTTTTTGTGCAGTTTTGTTGGGGACACACTGTGATAAATTCCCTTTCTCTCCTGCTGCCATCTTTACATTTTTAATGGCTTCACTCATGGGCCAAGAGGTGGGGGCAAGCTTTGAGCAGGGAGCAGATGTGCCTAATGTTGTCCTCATTTTGGAGATTAAAACGGGGAAAGAAACCTCAGGTATTCCCTGTGCACGTGGAGTGCAAGTTCCAGAAATGCTTCTTCAGCTGTTGGGTGCCTTTCCTTGTAGAGTCCCAGTGGGAGTGATGCATCCAGAGCTCTTAACTCACAAGCCCCTTGGAAACTGGGGGAATTGTTGCCCTCTTAACCTGCTTTGGCAGTTTGGAATTCTGAGATGCACAGGAGCTGTGTTTTAACTATGGGTGACAGAAAGGGATGAAAGGGCATTGGAAAATAAACCTCCTCCTTGTTTTCCTGTCCCTTAGAGCCTTGCTCCTTTGATGGCCACGTGTTCCAGGATGGAGAGGGCTGGAGCCTGGGTCAGTGCTCCAGGTGTGTCTGCAGGGATGGTGCAGCTCAGTGCTCCACAGCTTCCTGCCAGCCTCTGCTCTGCAGCCAGGTCAGCACCCTCCAGCCTTCTGGGAATGCTCCTCAGCACCTCCCTTCCTGTGGGCAGCGTGCATTTCTCATGCTGGGGAGCAAACCAGCAAGCAAAGCTCCTGGGTGACAAGTGGGTGGTTTGGAAAAGAGATATTTGCCCTGCAGAAATGGTGTGGAGTGACGGTGAAGCCTGTGTGTCTGTTCCCTAATACTTTCTTTCCTCATCATTTCATTTTTATCATCCCTTTGCTGGTTAATTAGGCAAAAATTATGTATAAAGAAGCTACTTTTTGTTTCCACTAAAAAAAAATTGATCTGAAGTTGATCAGGAAATGTTTTTGTTTTTGTTGGGTGAAGGAATGAAAACACAAGATTTATAATGGGGTTTAACTTTACAAATTTCAATGTTTGGTTTGCAGCTGGAAAGCTTGATCTGCAGATTTTGTTACTTTTTTTTTTTTGTACAAGAACTCTAGAAGTGCATTTGAGAGTAGTCAACTGTGGGTGAAATTCCCCTTTTGCCTTCAGAAAAACAAGGCAACTTGAGCTGAAAGAAAAGTCTCAGAGCAGTGTTCCTTCTGTCTCTGTGTTTAGAAAACAACAAAACTGGGAAGAGGAGTTAGGCAAGCTCATGGTTTTAGTCCAGTTAGGAGAGGAGGGACACTGCTGTCTCCAAGGTCTTTGCTGTGGACAAGTGATGAGTTTTTACCATTTATGCAGGGATCAACACAGCCAAAACCCTACAAGACTCTACACAGCATTAACACAGGGTTAGGAAAGGCAGCAAACTGTTCACAGTACTCCGGACTCAGGGCAAATCACTTAGATTTTGGAATTCTTGTTGTTGTGTTGAAGGGTGTGACTGTGCTCTTTGGATCTTTTTCATGGGGCCCATGGTACCCTGGTTTTGGGCCCCTTGGTGTACTCCTTTGCAGCAGCATGCCTGGAACTGCTTCCCTGGAAATCCTTGTCTCTGACCTTGACTTTATGTTTTAGGGACTGCCATTTTTCAAGTATTTTTGATATATCCAATGATGAATCCAGGAGCTCCCTGAATGAGAACTCTTCACTGAGAAAATCAAAAGCAGTACTGACAAACCTTTTTCTCTATTGATGCATTCCCAGCTTTCTGTTACTGGACAGATGTTTGGACAATTAACACTTTTTTTTTTTTGATAGATGAAACCCCACCTGTTAGTGTGTGTGTATGTGTGTGTGTTAATTGTGTTTTGCTTTGTCCTGAGATATTCCATTAGTATTCATTTACAAAGTACTGTGCATTAAAAGGAATTTTTGCCCGCTTTAGATCCCTCCTTTCCCACTCCAAGTGGGCTGGCGTTACCTGCTGAGCCATTGCACTAATGTTTAATCAGCTAATCATTAGGATTTAATTTATGGAATCAGGAGTGACTGGGTTGTTGCTGGGATGTATTTGAGAGTAATTGGGTAGCAGCATCCAAGTTAATGCAGCAGAAAGCCAGTTCTGATGGTGTTCCAGGCATTTCCTACCAAGGACATGTCCCACTGGAAGGGACATTAGCAGGGTGTGCAAAGAACCTGTTCTGATCTCAGCCAAACAAAAGATTTTCTTGCATGGGCCTTTATCTCTGTCCCTTCCTTTATTCTCCACTCCACAAAAGCCAAGACAAAAATTCTCCCAGGATTAAACTCTCATCTTCCATCTTTCTGATAACTTTGCTCTTCCCTAGGAGCTGAGGGAGAAGAATGCCAAAAATTCCAGTTGCATGCCACCAAAATACACAAAAAAGGTCCTTTAACTCTGCTGGAAAATTTTGCTTGGTAACTTTTGTGCAAAGTCTTCCACTGTTTCTTTGGGAACTCAGGGTTTGACTGATGAACAGTGCTGTTCCCAGCTGTAGGAACTGGGAGCAATGGAATTAGCCAGGTTTTGGATGGTTGGAGTTGAGGCACACAGGAAAATTAATATTGGTGTGAAGTGCCAGCATTTTCCAACATGATTTAAATCCATCATAAAAAAAATTGAAATTGGAAAAATCCAGTTTTAAGCAAAATTTAGCATCTGCACAGACAGTATGGATGGATTTAACTAAAACAGTGCAGATGCCTGAGAGGTGGTGAGTGTAAATCACACCTTCAAAACTTCAAAATGTGGCAATTCCAGAAAAAAAATTCTCTCATCCATCTCCTGCTTTATTGTGCTTCCCTGCAAGCTGTATAATTATTTTTTTCCTCTATATACCTGAATGTAAACACTTTATGTCATGTGTATGAATTTATCTGCATCTCTCCATCTATTCACACCTCAGCTGCCATCTAAATAAGCACAGAAAATGAGGTGGAGAAAACATCTTTAAAGCCTTTTACTCTGCTCCTGTGGGGCCAAAACGAAGCCCTGAGTGGCAGAGGGTTATCCCATGGATGCTAAATGCCTGGAATTCCAAGCACTGATGTTCATGCTTTCTTTCCCTTGTCTCTGCCTTCTGTTTAGGAGGAAGTCATGGTTCTGCCTCCTGGAAAATGCTGCCCAGAATGTGTCCCCAAGCCCTGCTCGGTGTCGGGAAGAACGTTCCAGGTGACTTGTGACAAACCACACCAAAACCACTCCCAATTTTTGGCACACCTCTCTTTTCCTTCTCCCCAGCCTCTGACTTTGTGCCAGCACTGATAGCTTACTACAAACACTGCTTTTTTCCCTCCTGGCAAGGCAGGAGAGCTGAAAGAAATCAGGACTTAATAAGAATTTGCTGGCCAAAGCAGATGAGGCACTTTCCTTCTGCATTTGTTTTGAAGGAGGAAAGCAGAAAGCACTGGTGGTCAAAGTATTTATAGCTTTCATTGTGTCATCTGGAATTAATTGAGTGCATTATTTAATGTATGTGGGATTTTCTGTCAATGATTCTTTTTGGCTAATAATAGTAGTTTAGGCCTCCCCAAAGCCACTAGCTTGCAATTAATGAGAAATACACATCCACAGTGTGATCTAGACCTCAGCCCTCTCCTTCCTGTTTGCTGAGCACGTAGAGATCAGCATTTTCTAAGGAAAGTTTATTATCTGATACAGACATGCAGAAGGAGCCATCATATTCCATAAGCAGCTCAGGTTTCTGAAAGGAATTTGGTTGTTTTCCAAGAGTGTTTAACAGCTCTATCCATGTTCTTTTTCAACAGCACGGGGAGCAGTGGCAAAAAAATGCCTGCATTACGTGTGTGTGTCAGAGAGGGGAAGTCAGGTGTCTGAGGGAGACCTGTGGCTCTGTCACCTGTGAGGAGGTACTGAAAAATCACCCACCTCTGAGAGCCCAGCTGCACTTCTGCTGTGCCAGGGGCCTCAGAGAGCCCTGCTCACGGCTGGGTGCTGTTTCCAGGGGCAGAGCAAGGTGCAGCGCCCTGGGAAGTGCTGTGAGGAGTGTGTATCTTCCAAAGGGAGCTGCTTGGATGGTGGCACCATCAGGTACCACGGGGAGATGTGGAACAGCACCCTCTGTGACTTCTGCATGTGCCAGGAGGGGGAAGTCACCTGCCAGGGAGCTGAGTGTGCCAAAGTGGAGTGTGCCAAGGTGAGAAAGGCTTTCTTCTCAAGGCTTGGGATCTTATTTTTTCCCCTCCCTTTTTTCTTGTTTCTCAGCTTGAGGCACTTGAAGAACCAGCCCTTGTTTTGTGCAATCCCCTCAAAAATATTTCACAGAGGATAGCAAACCTGGAATTTCCCATGCAAGTTTGCACAGTGGGCTTCCACTGTGAAGCAAATCCAGTTAATTTAACTTGGATTCCCTCTCATGCTGTGTCTGCCTGCTGTAGTGGAGGGTCAGACACACAGGGGATTCAGTGGTGATCACTGGACTTAACAGGAGCTGAACATGGGGAAAATGTGCAGGTCAGAGATGGTTTAAAGCCTAAGAAATGTCCCTTTTATCTTCATTCTGCATGCTGCAGTGGTCTTCAGGAAGGTAGTTGGACATGGAAGTCAGTGTTCTACTTTTCTTCATTTTTTCCATGTCACTCTCAGCATGGAAGTGAGGCTGGCAAGGTGTTTTATTCCCAGTGCTGTTTACTCCAAAACTAATACCCTCCCTGCCGGGTTATGTTATATTTGCTCTGCAGTGGATGTGCAAAATGCATTAGATTGGGTTGAATGCTTCCCCCACATGCTTTGAATTGGCTTTTTTTGTAGTGGGATTAGACTTCTGTGTTGTCTGTGACTGCACAGGCTGAGAGGATGGGATTGGTCATCTTGGAGAAGAGAACGCTTTGGGGTGACCTCATTGCAGTTTCCAGTACCTGAGGGGCTCCAAGAAACATGGAGAGACTTTTTGCAAGGGTCTGGAGTGACACAATAAGAGGTCATGGCTTCACACTGGAAGAAAGTAGGTTTAAATTGGATATTGGGAACAAATCCTTCCTGTGAGGGTGCTGAGGCCCTGGCACAGGTTGCCCACAGAAGCTGTGGCTGCCCCATTCCTAGAAGTGTCCAAGGCCATTTGTCCCTTCCAGCCCAAACCTTTCAGTGTTTCTGTGATCTGTTTCAATTGGTGGGTTCTTACCTGTTTTATGCCTACGGCTCCACAGTGTCAATGAGGAAAAGGGAAAGAATTGTGGCCTCCTGGGTTTTCTGCCTCAGTGGTGATGCTTTTCTGGTGACCCTGCCTGTGTGTGCTAACTCTTGAGCAGCAGCAGCAGCACCCTTGTGGTGTGTCTGAGGTCCAGCCAAAACCCAGCATAACGGTTTCACTGGATTAGCTTGTTTTAATGAGTGTTCAGAGGAGTAAAAACCCACACATGGGCTCCCAAATGGGACACAAAAGGGTGCACCAAGGCATAAAAGTGGATGTTCACCTGTGGCTGTGCCTTTGAAAGAGCCAAAATGCCCTGAGTGTGGGACCCAAAGTCACCCCTGGCGTGGTGCTGCTGCTGATCACGGGAGCTGAAACTGCTCAGAGAGATTTTGCTGGATGAAAAGTCGTGGTTGCCATAAAATCTCGTGCACTTGCAGCTGTCTGAGCGAGCTGCCTGCGTGCTCCTGGCTGTAAATTGGATCATTTACACTAATGATGATGGCCTGCTGTCAAGGCTCAGTGGGGAGGATTAGTTAATATTCATGCTCACATCTTGGGTACTGACAAAAAAAATCCACTGTTCAGAAAAGCCAGGGGTGTCTTGCAGAACAACAGCTGGAGATGTTAACATGTAGGTTCAAAACCCCTCAAGTCATGTTCAGTCCTGGTTTGCCTCAGTAGTGCAAGGTGTGCATTAATTAATTACAAGAAAATGTTTGCTTAGAAAACAATGCCATGTTTTCTTTCTCCTTTTTATTTTCCTTCTAAAGTTGCAGATCTGTTTGCTCAGGCACCTGCCTCAATAAACCAGAGCCAGTGTGAAGCCAGGAGCTCTTGGATTTCTCTCCTCACAAGGCGCTATTAATTTCCTGGTCACATCCTCCTACTGGAAGTGTAATGAGGCCACAGATAGGAACTGCAAGTGGTTCAGCTCCAAACCCTTTCAAACAAACTCGCCCGGCAAAGTGTCCGTGGTGATTCTGACCTAATCCTCAAAAAGCCATTTTCAGCAGGCTGTGAGCATGTTCTCCACCTGGAATATGATCAATCTCTCTGCAGCAAAGCCACACGTTATCTCCCACAGCCTCTCCCTTTTCTGAGCCTTGGCAGAGCAGCACAGCTGCATTTTTTTGGGGCTAGGCAAGCTGTGTTCCATGGATAGCTGCACCCAGTTTTCCTACAGCCTCTGTTTATGGATGTGGGTGGGGATGGCAGGGTTTACAGTACACAGCAGTGACATGAGATCCAAACCCTGCCAAAGGCATTTTGGAGTAATTGAAGAGCAGAGATGTATAGAAGCAGCAGGGAGAGATTTGGGCTGTGTGTGGTCCTCAGAGACTAGGAACCAGGTGGTTCCTCCTCTGTTTCCCTGCTCAGGAATGCCAGAGTGTGGCCTGGCTTAGGTGTTCTTCCTTGGTGACCCTAGCAATGACCAGTGCTGCTGCTGCCCTGTCTATGTCCCACACAAAGATTGAGTGTGCCAGTGTGGCACAGGGAAAATGATCCTGGAACAAACACCCAACTGGCATAAATCAGAAAAACTTACTGGTAATCCTGGAAACCAAAGCTGTTTCTTGTGAGCTATGTCCTGGTTCCCTAGGAAAAAGAAATCTCTCTCTTTTCTAAATATTCAGCTTCCACTTGGGCACAAAGAGTCGTAGTGAATTGGGGCACTTTATTCCTTTCTCCTGCTGCTAAATTCTTATCTTCAAACTGAAGTTATTTAAGTGGAATCTGCGGAGCTGTACAGTTGTGACAAAGAACAGGCTTTTTCCATCTGGGATAAATAGAGCATGTGCTTTGAAATTCTCTTGGGGAAGTAAAAGTAGAACATTGAAAAGGAAGGTAAGCCTCTATGCATTGAAGTCCTGAGGTTGGCCTGGTAAAATCCCAGTGATCCATGGGAGAAAGGGGGAGTATTTCTCTGTGGGATTTGAGGATGAGATAATGGCCTTAGCGCTGAATTCCGAGGCCTTTCCTGGGGTTTATTCTGCAGCTGCAATATTGGCCAAGCACGTTTTCCAACCTCTGCCTACAGAGGTGAAGTGGGATAGGGAGAAGATAAGATGAAATTAGATATTGGAGATTGCATTCCAGGGCAAGAGCTGTTCTGCCTCGGCATTCCACAGTGGTTTTGGCAGTGTTGATTCCGTTGGAATTGCTGCAACCTTTCTCTTCTTCACAGGGTGAAGAATTAATTCACTTAGAGGGGAAGTGCTGTCCTGAATGTATCTCCAGCCGTAGTGACTGTGTTTACAAAGAGCATACCAAAGCTGTGAGTACCCTTGTACAGGATTGCAGCAGGGAATAGTGAGTTCTGCTCACAAAGGTTTGGAGGGGCTGGCTCTCCCCCTCTGGTTCTGAGAAGGATATTATTTGCAAGTGTGGTAGCAAAATAATCCATTAATATAGTCTGCAGATTGCTTTTGCAGTTTGCAGAAACACTTGTGTGCATCTGCTGCAGAATTTCAGTTTTCCTTGGTCTCCTCTGTGCAGCTCAATCAATCATTTTCCTTTAATATTTAATATCCCTACTCAGAGGTTTCCTGCACATTTCATAATGATAGTTGATTTTAATCCTATCAAGCAGAAGCTACAGAGCTGGGGCAGTCTGTAGCTTTCTGCCAATGTATCCCACTGATTATAATCTTCACTGCAGCAGGAGCCCATTATTAATATTTTCAAGGAACTTCCCTCTGTAGTTAAAGAGAAAAGAGGGAACATTGATTTAAATATTAAGTTTAAATATGCCAGTAGTGGACTATTCATTGCCCTCACTGATGAGGGCTGGAGCTGACAGCTGCTCCTTGCCAACAAAAGTGGGAAATGGGAAATTTAATGTTGTGGGGGGCTATTTTTTTAGACACTGAGCCTTTCTTTGCTCAGATCCCTTTCTCTGCCCCAGGTGAGGTAAAACACTGAGGTGTGAGTTTTTTCCCAGTTGGTCGTGGCAGAAAAGCTTGGTGAGCCTTTGAATTGCCTGCTGTCTCCTTTCCGTGCCGTTCAGCGCCGGCCTGGCACAGGCGGCTTCCTGAAGGCCTGTTCTCCTGCAGGCCGCGCAGCGCTGGGCCGAGGGGCCGTGCCGCGAGTGCGAGTGCCGGGACGCGGCCGTGACCTGCTTCCAGCGCTCCTGCCTGCCCTGCCCGCCGGGCAGCCGGCCCCGGGAGGCCAAGGGACACTGCTGCCCCCGCTGCCAGCCAGGTACGGAGCCCTGCCTGCTTCTGGAACCCCTGCCGCCCTCCTTCCTTCCCCCGTCGCCGCTCTCATCCAGCCCCCAGTCTGCAGGCGCTGATTAACTCTACGGTTTAGCTCTTAGATAAGTTTGAGGCTCCCAGTGACTTCCCCTGAAATGTTTTGTCTTTTTTCTTCCACTGCTCCTTTCTTGAATCCTAGCGTGAGTTTTGGAGTTTATGGGCTCCTGATTATTTCTTGGGAGTGGGAAGAAAGACTGTGCGCACACTGTTAATGCCACAAGCTCACCCGAGGCTGACTGGCTGCCAGTTAATAATTGTTTGGAAAGACTAGCCTAGCCTTGGCCTATATGATAATTTTGCCTATAAATTCCTTTTTCTCCAGGATATTGTCATTCCCTTGGATTTACTTTTCATGGTTGGGAGGCTTTAGCTGTGGGTTGCTCGTTCTTTTTGGTAGCTCTTCTTGTTGCAGTCACATAACTTTGGTTTTATCAGGGTGCTCCAGTTAATGCTTTATCTCAGTAAAAAAGAAAATAGCTTCACAGTTTAATTGTGCTGGAGTGCCCGGGCACATTTGCCATCTTCTTGTTTTAAAGCTTGTTATTTGCTGCATGCTAATGGAAATGCAAAGCACTAGAGATAGAAAACTGAAGGAAACAGGCTTTAGAAAGTTCTGATGGAATTGTCCTGGATTTTTGAGACTAAACAGCATCTGCACAGGCTGCTGAGGAAGAGATAGATGATACAGTATTCTCAGCACCTCTCCCTTCTCCTTATCAAGAATTGCCTCTGTCTGCTGGTTATCCTTGAAAAAGTGGTCATTTAGCTTCCATCATGGTAGCATTTTGGAAAACCTAGGCTTTGGAGTCCTGGTATTGGACATTCAGAGCCAAGCCTGCATTTTTGTGTCCTGAAAGGTAACTGACAGTTTCCCTCATCCAAACCTACTCTTTTCCCTCTGTGTTTCTTCTGTCTTGCAGTGGTGGGGGATGAGAAATAAATGCAAAGTACAGCCTGCAGCAGTTTGATCTGTGAGCCCAGAACACCAGCCCCTGCTGCATCTGCTTCCATAAAGCCAGCAAAAATTGATTGCTGCTTCTCAGAGATGTGCTGGAAGGAAGAGGGCAGAGAGAACCCACTCCTTTTCAGCCAAGAGAAAGCAAAAAGCCCTGGGCACTGCTATATTTATGTTAAAACCAGCAAATATTCCCTCTCACTGAGAACCTTTGGCTTGGAGCCTCTCTGAGAACACTTGGCTGGGAGCAGAGGGGCTTTTTTGTAGCTAGAGAAAAATTGTTCTGTTCTGAATCTCTCCACTTACCTGTGGCCAGGAGATCCTTCTGTGGTGCTGGGGCATCAAGGTTTTTGTGTAGGGGTAGCAGTCTGCCAGCTGTGCTGTGATCTGGCATGGACACAGAGTCATGACTTACTGCAGGGTTTGGCTTTAGGAGTCTCAAATTCAGGTTGCTTCGGGCCATTGATTCCTGGTGACTTACAATTTTCACTGCTGAGAAACCATGTGGACAGTGAATATCCCTTTAATCAACTGCCTAGAAAATCTGAGTCTCTATAATGGCTCATCACATACTGAATAGAGCAATAAAACATTTAGCCCCTTTGAAATAATCTAGTGTATAAAAACCCACTCCAAAGCTAGCATACCACCCAGGGAAACAAGCCGTGAATTTCACTTGGGTTTCAGAGTTGCTTTCTTTTGCTCCTTCCTGGCTGCCAACACTGCTGTGTGTGTTGCCCCTGTGCCAGGTGGGTGCCACCCAGACTGTGTGAGCTGCTCCCAGGCCTCTGATCGCTGTGACTCCTGCCGGGACCCCAGGAAGCTGCTGCAGGACGGGCACTGCGTGGAGATGTGTGCAAGGGGCTTCTACCTGCACGGGGGGGCCTGCCTGGGTGAGTTCTGCAAGGGGCTGGACCCCCCTCCTCTGCTGCATGCTGTGCTTTGGGCTGTGGGATCCCATGGGCTCGTCCTGAACAGGTTGGGAAAGCATCCAGGCACGTGCTGTGCTGTATCCATGAGACCTTGGGAGGTTTCAGATGGAAGCAGAAGCAAATTCTTGAACTCTTGAGCTAAAATGAGGCAAAATAATCTCATTTTGTCAGACCGGGGGTGGGGGGGTCCTTCTGCATCAGGGATTTGGGATTGATTTTCCTTCTCTCTTTCCTTTCTCCTGGCAGCCTGCAATGAAACCTGCTCAGCCTGCAGCAATGGATTTGAGTGCTCCTCATGCCTGGCACCCCTGCTGCTGAAGGACGGGCAGTGTGTGCCTTCCTGTGGGGAGGGCTACGTCCAGGATCAGCTCCTCTGCACAGGTACCTCCGAGGACAAGGGGCTGCAGCCCTCTGGGATGGCAAAGCAGCAGCAAAACTTTACCTGGGCTATGAGAACCCTCTCTCTTGAGGCATCTGCTGTTGACATAGGTGTTAATGTTCACCCTTGAGTAAAGGAAGCAGTGAGTGAACAGAGAAACCAAGCCATGCAGGGTAACGTTGATCACTGCTTGCGGAAATATTCGTGACAATTCCTCAGTGGATCAGTTCTGTTGTGTGATTCTTTGACTTCAGTGCAGACTGCCTGTAAGTGCTCAGGATATGGTACTTTGATGTGTATAGAAAATTGCCTGCAGGGGTGGGGGATTGATAGAACTCAGGAAATACTTTCTGGGGAAGTTTCCTGCTTGGTTTTGCTGTTCACTCAGTCCATATCATGTGCTCTTCCTGGAAGTGCACTGAGCTCGCTGCTCTCAGGAAGCATTCTTACAAGGTAAATTAGTAGTTCTATAAAACACTGAGCACTGTCTAAATAATTTTTCTTAGCAGTTGGAAAGACTGAGAATAAGATTGGAAAGTTAGCTTTCTCTTTGATGGGACTATGACAGTGCTTTTATGAGCTTCCCTGGCTCCTTTGAAATACTTTAAACTCTTCCCAAACTGTAAAGCAGCTGCTTTTTCATCATGGCAGTTTAATTGTTTTCTCTAAAATTAACACTTTTCTCATCTTGATGTTGGCCTTTTTAGAAGGCTTCTAATTATTTCTGCAGTTCTGATTCAGCAGAGGGGTGGAGCAAATGCTTAACTTCTGAGCCATCGCTTCAATTTCTTTGGAGCTAACCCTCCTGCTCAGAATTAAATATAGGCTGAGGGCTTCTGGCACATTTCAGGGCAAAGCACTTTAGAGGGTAAGTCCAGCTTCCTTTTCTGAAGTGGCTTCCCTTGAAGAGCTGACTACTTGTTTCAGGTTGTGAAAGTCTGAAAAACCTCTGTCCTCCAGCAGCCACTACAGCCCAGGGTACCATTGTGGATGTATAAACAGACAAGAGAGACCCAGTCCAAAGGAATTTGTAGGCTTAAGTATCAAATAATCTTCTCCTTCATTTGGTTTTATTTTATCATTTACTTTCCACCTGCTGGTGGTGGTTTAATTGGCAGTGCCCATGTACTGCTGAAGGGGTAGGGAAAGGCTAATGTTTCATTTTATTGCTGGTTTGTAGATTACTGATTGTACACTCCATCCAAATTTGCAGTCACGCATGCTTGTGGCTGAATGTTGCTGGGAAAATTTGTTCCTCTTTCCTCAAGGGAATTGAACCAATTTGCTTTAGTTCTGCATGGCTGCATTTTCTGCATAAAGTTAAACCAGTGGAGAAAGTCTTAAGTTTCAGATGCTGTCCGTAATTCATGGCCATTCACTCTTTTCCTTGTATCCTCTTTATTGCTGCAAATCTCTAATCAGATTGTCGAGATGGGCCTCAGACTGCTCCAAAAGATTTTCCTCATAATGGTTTTAACATCTACAATAAGCATGGTCCAAAAGCACAGAAAGGATGAACTAGACTGTGTTAATTGCTGTAGCTCCAGTAAACTCCCTCTTGAGGAATTTGCTCTGGACTTGAAAGAGACTTAACACCAGGTTTCTTGCTCTAGCCTCTTGTTGGAACACTGTTGTCTGCATTGTAGAAAAACACAGTGAATTAGCCTTTCCTTTTGTTCATGTTTTATAACAGCTGGTTTAATTGAGTCTCTTTTGAATTTTTGATTACAGTTGTTTGATCTCTGCCCTATTTGAATCCTACACTGGGGTTGTTTCCTGCCCCCATCCCTCCACTTGCTTTTGTGAAGAATTAAAACCATTAAGAGAAAGTAGAGTTGAGAATAAAAGGTAATAAGTTCAGTTACGTAGCAGTGGGTTTAAAGTTCACGGTTGAGTTTGTGTCAGGCAGAGTGGTGGGCTCTCCCTTGGCAGAAACAGAACTCCCTTACCAAAGGCAAAGCAAAGGGAAGCAACAATAAACTATGTCAGCATGGTAGAATGGAAGGGCTCAAAGGAGTCACAGTGTTCAATGCTCTCACTGCATTTTTCTTACTTAATTATTTATGTTTTCAGGATTATTCAAAAGCCCAGGCAGAACTGGAGTGTTCCTGCTTTCATCTCCCAAAATGCCAATGTTGAAGTGTGTAACTTGACACTAACAGACCCTGCTCGCTCTGGAGCAAGGCACTTAGATTCCTGCTGCCTACATGTTGCTTTTCCCTGCTGTCCCTGGGCTGTGGGGGATGCTCCAGGATCCAGCACAGCTCAGCTGAGCTTGCCCAGCTCCCAGGGAGGAGTGCAGGGCAGAGGTGGCACAGATCCATGGCACCCCAAAGCCCAGCAGTGCCTTTGTGTTCTTACTGGAATACCACTGGCATTGCCCTCCTGTTGTGGTCACACCTGGGAGGGTTTCAGGTGTTTGCAGAAGTTTGGTGAGCTACAAAAGAAGCCCCTACAAATCCCAACTGGAAATAGTCAGGGGGGTGGAATCAGCTTCCTGGCTGCGCAGTCACTTCTGTTGATTTATTTTCACACAGCCACTTGGTTGCTGCAGGCAAAGATGTTTGAGCTGACAGTGGCTCATGGAATGCTTCCATTTCCCCCCTGTTCTTTCTGTGGACCTGGTGCCTGGCTGCTTGGGTGAGGAGCAGCTGCTGAGCCTGGCAAGGATCCAGTGCTGAGGGAGCCAAGGATTCCGGAGTCAGGGTGTGTAATCACAGAATCAGGGAACCACAGAATGGTTTGGGTTGGAAGAGACTATAAAGATTATTGTGTTTCAACTCCTCTGCTGTGGACACTTATCTCTATCCCAGGTTGTTCAGAGCTCCATCCAATCTGGCCTTAAACACTTCCAGGGATGGGGCAGCCACAGCTTCTCTGGGCAGCCTGTGCCAGGGCCTCACCCCCTCACAGAGCTTTGCCAAGGGCCAGCAAGAGCCAACTGGGAACTGTTCAAAAACCCAGCCAGGCTGCCAGCAGGGAAAAGTGTCTCCTGGAAAGGAGCAGCACATCTAGGGAAGAATTGAGAGCTTTGCAAATGGCTGTGAATGTTCAGATGTGCTGACATACTGAGGCAGGTTAACAGGCAGGGGTCCCAGCTGTGCACTGGGAAGTCTGCAATTAAAAGATCCAAGTCCTGGCACCCACTCTTTAAAAAATATGTTGAAAGTTAGAGTGAGCTCAGAGAGGAACAATACAGGTCTGGAAGGTGAAGTGAGGACATTTCACTGCTTAGAAATTTACAGCATGAACTCATACTCTGCAGTCAACTTTGAGAAATCATCCAAGCTGGAATGAGATGCAGGTTTTGTATCAGCAAGGGAAATTATCGACTGGAGCAGGAACTGTGCTCAAGCTCTGCCTTGGGATGGGATGGTTGGTGTTTGTGTGTTGGGATTGTGAGAGGAGGATCCTACCCAGTACAGGATGCCCAGGGTCCTTTTGAGACACCCCTCACATTGGGGTGCTCAGGAACCACACAGAGGAGCCACAGCATTCTGGAAAGATCAGGAAGGAGGTGCAGGGAAAGAAGATGCAGGAGGGTGAGAAGGACGAGAGCAAGCAGCTAATCAGGACAAGGAAAGGGAAAATAAACCAGGGTGGAAGTGTGGAGAAGGAGCATCCAGAATGCCCAAGGACCAAGGGCATGAGCTCAAATGTCCTGTGTCTTGCCGCCTGAACACTCCCTGTTCTAACCCCAGGTGTTCAGTTCCCTCTGTGGGAGATGGAGCTGATAGCTCTCCCCTGCCTAGGGCAGCAGGGAAATCCCCTGGGATGGGATGCTGTGCCCCTTTGTGCCATAGGACTCATGTATAATGTGCTCTCAGTGCTGTGGATGAGCTGCTGCTGTGCCTGCACGTCCCTGCATTGCGCTGATGCTGCTCACACATGAGTTTTTCTTGGGTGGCTGCAACTTCAGGGCAGTGTTGTCAGGACAAACATCAAGAAGTTCCCTTTTCTCCCACCTGCCACAGACTGGGAGCACAAGCATTGGGACATATTTGGGTGTAATTGAGGGAAAAAAAAAACCAAACAACCTTAACAGCTTCAAGAATTGTAATTTGCACTGTTCCTGCAACACTAGTAGCACAGGATTTGATAGGAGTCTGTGTCCCATATTTTCCCCAGGAATTACTCAGGCTGAGCATGTGAGGTTTCCTCATAAGTCAGTTCCTTCTGCACCTAGAAGGACAGCAGGAGTTGTTTCTAGAAGCAGGCTGGCTTGTTTTGCTTTCTGCCAAACCTTGACTGCAGCCCTGCAGCACAATTCTGTGCTTGTGCCTGGAGCTGGGTTACTGTCAGCAGCCACCCCGAGCATCTGAGTTTTAAGGAGCCTCTGATGGGATCTCTTCCTATTTCCCTTTGTGCTCCAGGGACTTTAGAGTGTTCCAGCACTCCTCCTGGGGTGGGAACAGCTACACCATCTTCTCTGCTCTGTGCTGCTGCCATATTCCAAAACGTACAAAACACAGCGGGGAGTTATCCTGCTGGGATGGCTTGGATGAAAGATTCCAACCTCAGAGCAGCAGTGGGTTGTGTTGGTTATTTTTCATCTTCTGTAGCAGTGAAAGGCTGAGCACACCTGAGAGGAAGGGCAGTGGTGCAGGCCCTGGGCTGTAAGGAGCTGCTTGGAGGGGGTTGTTGGCTAATCCTGCGCTTCTCTCCCCTGCAGCCTGCCATGAGTCCTGCTCCTCGTGCTGGGGAGCTGCTGAGAGCCACTGCCTGTCCTGCAGGGACCCATCACACGTGGTCCAAGCTGGGCTCTGCCTGGCCAGCTGTGCCCAGGGGTTCTTCCCAAAGGATGGTGTCTGCACTGGTAAATACCTGTGAGAGGAGTGCTCTGTGCAAGCAGCAATCAATATTTCATTTTGCTGTGCAGCAGCTGGGGCTTTATTCATGTCTGACAAGCCAGCTGCACCCTGAGCATTCATAGGGGATGAGGGAAGCTGCTGTTTGTTTGTGAGATTATTAATTCATTTGCACTAATCAGATGCTATAAGGTTTGAGGGGTTTTTCCTTGCTGAACAGCTTGAAAAGCTGGGCTCTTTCTGAGGGCTTGACAAATCCATTTGTCTGTGGAAAGAAAAATGGCCTTTGCCAGCAGCTTTCTGTAAATTTAATTATAATTCAGCATCACAGTAACTAATACCTGCACAGCAGATGTGCCTTGGGAGATGGGAAGGTTTGCTGGGAAAAAGGGAGAAGAGGTGGCTAGAGGGGATTAAAAGACATAAGTCAAACAGATCCTGAAAGGGAGAAAAAAGATCTCAGATAAGGAACCTGGCATTTGCCACATGGATTCCAGTCCAATCTGGATTGCTGTTGGCAGCCACCTCCAGCTGCTTGGGAGGACTGTCTATGGTCAGTCAGGGCTTGTTGGGCTTCAGGTGTGTGGCTCACACAGGTGTGTCTGGGCTACAGCTCAATAGAGAGAGCTTAAAAGCTGGAACATGGCAGCAAAATTGTTGCTGTTTGTGCTTATTCTCAAGGACCAGATTCCCCTTCATTTTGGTCAGTGTTTGTACCAGGCAGCTTTATTCACCTATGTTTTAAGTGTTCAGGCTTGAAATCTTAGAGCTGAAAATAATTTAGGCTGAAAAGGAAATTTAGCTCAGGTTTGGTTCTTATTGCCAGTGGTTTCTCAAAACCCCACAGTTGTTCCTTGAAGCCTCTGAGAGTCAGACCTTTCACCTTCTACCAAAAACCATACATTTTGATACCCAGCTGGAGAGCTGCTTTGTCTAGTGAAAAGAAACAGAAATTGTTTAAGTAAAATGCTTGACTCTTCTAAAACTCCAGCAGCATATTGCCTTAGGAAAGCCATGTCCTGTTTCATGGACAACAAGTCAGTTCACTTCAGAGCTGATTGCCTAGGACAATGTATGGACCACAGGAATTGATAAGAAAAATTATCATGCTGGAGTTCAGCTGCATTTTCCCACTTTGAAGAGAAGGTGGAGGGAGGAAATTATCATTTTTTTAAATCACCTTTCCCCCCCCCCTGCTTCCTTCCTGAACAGTCTGGTAACTGCTGCTTGTGAAAATGTATGGGGTGCTTTCCATCCATGGGGAGAGGCTGATGGCTTTGCTGTTCTTCTTCTCGTGGCAGCTTGTGGCCAGTTCTGTGAGAGGTGCTCTCCAGAGGCAGGCAGGTGTGTGAGCTGTGCTGCAGGGAAGCTGCTGCACCAGGGGGAGTGCCTCCCTCAGTGCCCACACGGACATTTCCCCAGCAGCACTGGAAGGTGCACAGGTAAGAGGGGTATTTTTGCAGGTAAGAGGGGTATTTTTGCCCTTTTCTAAGCTCTCGGGGCACCCCCCTTGTGTTGTCTGCTCTTCCTCAGTCATGGGGAAGGAATTTTGAGAGCACAGAAATGGGAGTGGGGACAGGGAATTTGACTTTTTCTGGTTGTTTTCTTTGGTTCCCTTGTGATGGATTGTCTCAAATAACCTCTCTTCCTTGCCAAACATGCTGAGGTACACATTCAAAACATCGTGTGAGCGAGAGTAATTACTGGTAGTGCTTATTAATACATGGGCACTTCTGCTCTCATTAGTTCACCTAGCTGAGTCTGACTCCAGCTGGGAGTTTTCTGCAGCTGGAGAAGGCTGTAGTCAGCAGCAGCACTACTCTGAAGGAGTGGAAATGGGAAGTTTCAGCTCTGTGCGCTCTGTTTCTCTGTCAGCTTGTCACGCTTCATGCTCCACATGCCAGGGACCTCTGGCCACTCACTGCACCTCCTGTTCCTTCCCTCTGGCCCTGCGCCAGGGCCAGTGCCTGGAAAGCTGTGGAGAGGGCTTTTACCAGGATCACAACATCTGCAAGGGTAAGCTCTGCACTTGGGATAAGTTCCCCAGCTGCTGTAAACCAAGTTTTGTTTTTCCTGTATCCTGTGCTGAACCAGTCAATGCTTGATTCCTGCCTTTCCTGCTGATTGTTTTCTGCTTTGAAAAAAAGTGAATTTTCCCACATACTTTCTGATTTCACACCCCCAGGATTTAGTGATTTCTGGGACTTTTTTTTTTTCCCTTCTCTGTGTACATTGCTGAAATAAATGTACATTGCTCCCAGGTTTTTTTCAACACTATTTAAGAGGTGGGTGAAATTCCACATATACCTGGTATGAAATTCCACATATACCTGATATGAAATTCCACATATACCTGATATGAAATTCCACACACATCTGGCTGATTTGCAAAGACTGAGGTCATCTTTGCAGTAGTGGGAAAAGAGAAAATTGGAAAGGTGAATTTCTTTTTTGTGTGAGCCCTTCACACAAAGGGCTTTTCTCCTGTCATTTCTTGCTGTCCCTCCTAATGAGATTGAGCTCACTGTAGCAGTTCCAGAAATTAAAGGAGAATTGGCTGTCTGTGGCCCAGGGCTGCAGTTTATTATTTGTTCACCAGCTTTGCTCAGGAAAAGAGCTGCTCCTTGGAGGTGTGGGGGAGCAGTGTCAAAGTGTTTTTCTCAAATCCTGTTCTGTTGTAGAGAGCAGGACCACATGCTGCTGAGACTTGTCTGTTGGGTCTCTGGGAAGCTGTCCATGCCCTTCTCCCTGGGAAAGCTGTGGCTCTGATGGCTCTGTCCCCCTGTGCCCAGGTTGCCACCCATCCTGCCACTCCTGCGCCGGCCCGGGGTCCGCGCAGTGCCTGCAGTGCCGGGCACCCCAGGATGTCCTGCAGCCTCACCTGCCTGGGGAAGGAGCTCTCCATGGCCTTTGCCTGCCCCTCTGCCCATCCCATTTCCATGTGGACAGCACAGGAGTCTGCAGAGGTGAGAGGGGCTGGTCAGAGCCCTGGGGTTTGGGTGTTATGGGGGAGCTTGTAGAGCATTTGATTTGTACAGCCCTGTGCTTGCCTCGTGACTGCCATGATTGTTTAAACTCTGTAACTTTCAAAATGACACATCCTAGTGCTTTTGAGGGAAAATGTAATCTACATAAGTCTCCTGACTAAAGGACTCAGGTACTTTCTTTTTGAATGCCTGTGTTCAAGCCTGCACAGCTCAGCTCCTTTCCATTGAAGCTGAGTATGTGATTTTTAGCACTGACTTACTTTGAAGCAGGATCAACCCTTAAATCCTTTTCAAAAAAGACTGAGCTTTCTCCTTCTTAGCCCTTGGAGCAGGTCAAGACATCCCACAGCAGTCTTTTCTTTTGAGGAAGCTCTTCTGCTACATGCCCTGCAGCACAACTGCCATTTCAGCCACTCTCCTGAAATACCAACTAGGAAGCTTTTCCATGAAGGCTGGACTTTGGAAAAGGGGGTGATGGGATGTACACTGGGGATATGTGTGGTATCCCACCAGTCAGAGAGATAGTGACTGAAGTAAAGTAGTAGTAATAACAATAGTAACAATTCTACAGGTGACTGTTTCTTCCTGTTAGGAAAAAGCTATCTGTAAAAGTGGACGTAATTTAAAATCCAGGTTTTTTGATTTATAGTGCTTTGAAAAGCAAACTCACAACATTGTGCAGAACAGAAGTATGTTCATATACTTATATATATATATACATAATACATAATCATATACATGTACATAGGGCAAAATGCTGGTTTTATAGAGTCATAGAATGGCCTGGGTTGGAAGGGAACCCTAAAGATCTCCCTGGCTGCCAGCTAAGTGTAATTGTATAAATTACTTTGTTTCATTTAATTTCCTTTGTCCAGCCCTGTGTAGTTGTATAAATTACTTTATTTCATTTAATTTGCTCTGTCCAGCCCTGTGTCGTTGTATAAATTACTTTATTTCATTAATTTGCTCTGTCCAGCCCTGTGTCTTGTCTCCCCAGAGTCCAGAGGTCTGCGTTCAACACACACAGTAGAACCTGTAGCCTCCAGCCACTCTAATAAGTGTGAGGTTTTTGGCTAGTGAGTTTATGTATTTATTTAATCAGATGGCTTAGCTGAAGATGGTTTGGTTTAGGGCCAGTTCCAGGAAAGAAATGCAGTTTTTAACTGCTCTCCTCCTTCTTGCTAGGCCACCCTTGTGGTGAGTGTTT
Source organism: Ammospiza caudacuta (assembly GCF_027887145.1). Classification (NCBI taxonomy): domain Eukaryota; kingdom Metazoa; phylum Chordata; class Aves; order Passeriformes; family Passerellidae; genus Ammospiza; species Ammospiza caudacuta. The sequence goes on from NC_080596.1 coordinate 35,185,182, forward strand.
GTTTCAGGTGGCCAGTCCACCTCTGTGGGTGTTTGCTCCAGAATGGATGATAACTGTGCAGTGATAGGAAACCCTGCCTGGAGTGGCTGCAGGGTGATAACAGAAGGTGACCTCAGCAGCTGGTGAGTTTGCAGAACCCCAGAGCTCTTCCAGGGAGGACAAGAGCTTCACATGGTGTTGGGCAGCTCAGCTTTGCATTTCAGTGGGTGCAAAGAGATATCAAATCTGCAGCTGTCTCTGCCTGCCCCTTATCTTCAGGAACTGCTCTCTACTTTGCTTTCCTTCCTACCTCTCCCAAGCATATTTTGAGGCAGTAAGGGGCGAAATAAGGCGGAATTAACGTGGCTTTCTGTGTGTTGTTGTGTCTCCCTGTGCTGCAGAGTGCCACTCCTCCTGTGCAGGCTGCGTGGGGAATTCCTCCCAGGACTGCACGGCCTGCCCGGCTCCTCGCGTGCTGCTGCAGGGCAGGTGCCTCCCCTCGTGTCCTGAGGGGCTCTTCAGCCACAGGAACCGCTGCTCCCGTGAGTGCACCTGCAGTTACAGAGGCTGTAATTCCTCTGAGGGTGTTTAGGTATTTTCAGTCCGATTTCAGGGAATGGAATCTCCTCCTAATGGGAGAGAGAACGTCTGCCGCTATAGCGTGTGAAATGAAACGGCGCGGACACACGGCTCGCCAAGGTTAAAAAGAGGGAAGTTGAATTTCTGACTCCAACATTTATAGATTTCTAAAAGTGACAGTGGATTGGGGGATGACAGTGCCACCTCTCCAATGGCACTGGACAAACCAGCAGTCTCCATAAAAGAATTTCTTCTCCATAAAAGAATGCAAAACAATAAGTTATTTACATAAAGTGTGTGAGAAAGTTCGTTTCAAGAATGTAAACATCAGAAGGCTTAGAAAATCTAAAAAAACTAGGGCAACAGACATGCACTTGGAATCATAAATTGCAATAAGTTTTGCTCCTCAGGACTGTTTCCCTGAAGATATTTTGAGCTTGATTTCAGGGTGGTGTTCCTAGCTTGTGTGCTGTGGGAAAAAACTCTTTAATGAACAACACCAAAAAAATAAAATGCTTTTATTTGGCAAAGCCTCAGATTTAGAGAGAAAAACCTTTCCTAAAAAGTCCATTGCTCTATTTATTTAATTTATTCAGCCAAGGAACAACTCTATAAATAGATTTATTTGGCAGGCCATTGTAAAGATTCATCAGTTCTGAGGTGTGCACTGCCACCTTAGAGCTGAGGTAACTGCTGAGTGCTGCTTTACGCCGTTTCAGGCTTATAAAAATGTCTTAGAAACAAAATTTTGGTGTCAGGAAAGTGCCATCTTGCAAGCTGTGTCCTTTTATTCCTAAAGAGCTTTGAAAGTAGTTTTTAAGAATTTTTTACTGACTGGTAGCCGTAGTATTTTTATCTCCCTCAGATCTGTAGCATGGAAATCTGACATCTGTCATTAAAGCTGGGAGGATACAAAAGCAGCCCATGAAATATTTTTGAGTGCTCTTAAGCCACTTTCTCTGCCATGTCTTTGTTGAGCTTTTGGCAGACAGAAGTGGCTAATGAGCTGGCAGGGCATTCCTGCTTCAGAAGTTTCAGTTTGGGAGGGCTTGGTGGAAAAACCATTCCCCAGTTTTCCTCTCATGCATATCAAGCACCACAGTGATGTTGACAGAGTCCCAAGAGAAGTTTAATTTATCTCCCCTGTGCGTCCCACTCTGGTTTTTTATATGCACAAGCATATGCTGGAGGGAGGAATAACAGGGCCAACCCATCTCTCTCTCTCTCTTTTATGTTGTGTCTAGATCTATACCTTGATTAATGCAGGGAACAAATCACTGACAACCCATTTCTCACCTTGTTTATTCAAAATGAGCCTTCCAAGCCACAACCCTGCAGTCCCTGGTGCCATGAGACCACTTTGTGCCCATGTTTTGTGGGAGCAAATGATGGTGGGAGCTGGTTTTTGGAAAGGGAGGGGAGAGGGTTCACCGGTAGCCTAACCAGGAGTGTTGATTCTCTCCCTCAGCCTGTCACCCATCCTGCAAGACATGCCATGGCCCCTCTGACTGGGAATGCTCCACCTGCCACCCCCATGCCACTCTGGATGGTGGCAGGTGCAGGACAGGCTGCAAGGAGGAGCAGTACCTCAACCTGGTGGGCTACTGTGTGGGTGAGTCAGGGCAGCTGCTGGGGCATGAGCTGTCTGTGCCATTGAACTGCTGCTGCACACTGCCAGCAAAGCTGCTTGGGTCCTGCTCAGAGCTTCAGGAGAAGGAGCTAAGTTGGAATTTGTGATCCAAAGAAGCAGCTGATGGGGCCCTAAAGAAAAGCTGGCGCAGCAAGAGTTGCTGTGTGCATTTTTGGGAGGTAATAGGATTTCTGGATGGGGGTTGTGCTGTGTGGGTGCTCACTGCCTGCACTTAAGCCCATCATCTGAAACCACTGATTGCATTTATCTGTTTAAAAAGAAAAATCGCTTTTAATCCGTCCCACAGACACGTATAAACATATCCTGGGAACTGCTCCAACCATTTCTGAGCTTTATCAAGCCTTTTCTTTTTTCTTTATCAGAAAAAGCTACGGTGTGTGAGGCTTAATCCAGGCTGAACAGTTCCAAATGAGATAAGGAATCCTAAGAAAAGGGAAAAATGCATTAGGAGTAATAAATATATCCATTGAGAGGCTATTGTTCTCAGTTTAATATGATTTCCCTTCACAGAGCCTTCTCTTTGCTGAACATCTATGTCCTGGATGTTTTTTAATGAAAGACTTGTTTCTTTGCTCTCCACAGCTTAATTCTATGAACCATTTCTTCATCTCCCTTTTAAACAACAGTGACTGTTTTGTCTGCAGGGACAAAAAGAGCAGGAAAAGTGTGTGAGGAGCAGGAAACTATCCTAAAAGTACTGTACAGCTCCTTAGGAATTCAGGCTGGGGAATCAAGATAGAGCCAGATAACTGCAAACTGGAAATAATTCAGCATTTCAGTGTAAAGAAGTGTCTCTGTCCTGTACAATTTTGTGGGATACAGTGGTACTTACTAATGTCCTGGCATGTGAGAGCTCTGTATTTCTTCCACCTTATTTCCCCATTAATTTGCATTATGCTTCCTATGAAAGAAGTCCTGTGGAAAAGTGGCCTTCCCCTGTGAATTGTATTGGGAAAACCTAGTGCCATTTATCATCAGTCAGCACTCTTTCTGAGGAGGATTTATTCTTTAATTATCCCTTTGTTTGGTGTCATGGACCAGTTCTCCTGCTCCCCAGTCCCAGTGATCATCAGGGAGATGTCCCAGGAACTAGAAGCAGTGTGGAGGGCATTCCTTGTGGCATGGGAACCTTCAGTGTCCAGGTGTTTCTTTGTCCCGCAGAAACTGTGAGAACCCTTGCAGAGCAACATAACTGAGGTTTTTCACCTTGACCAAAAAGTTGTGCTCTGGCCCAGGATCTGCAGTCGGAAGTGTGTTGCTCTTTGTGCTAAATTTATGTCTGGTGTTTAAGGAAAGGATGTTTGTGGCCAGTTCTCCTGGAGGTAAAGTGCTCCACATCCAGATTGTTAAGTTTCACTCAATCTTCTCATTTAGCACTGATTGAAATGCTGAATTTGCCCTTGCAAGTTATTAATTACCAGTTAAAGAGCAGCTGTCCCATAAAAGAGCACATTAAAACTCCTGACACCCTCATAAGATATGATTTGCAACAGAATCTAACAAAGCTTTTTCCTTCACCTCCCAAAGCAATATATTTTTACAATTATCTTCCCATTTATCTTTAATTCCCCACCCTGCAGGCAGAATTGTGTTATGGCTTATAGGGCCTGCTGTGCATCAGAGTCACCTGCCATCCTTTATGGACCTGGAGGGGGAAATCTTTCACAGAGGCTGGAGAAAAGCAACTGTCACTCCAAACCATTGCCTGGGAATTAATGGTGTTATTGTGACTGTTACCTGAATGAGGATTGGAACATTTGCCTTGTTAATAGGAACAAAAAAAAGTCTTGTTTTCAGCAGTTAATCAAATAAGCATTTTACATTTAAGCAGAGGAAAGATAAAATGTCCTCAACTTTCAGAAAATCAATGAGTCCCTGAGCTCTGTTTTAGACACAAATTGAGCAATTGGCAAATTGGCAAATTTGTGCCAATTCTCCCCTGAGAGTGCTCAATTGATTAATTTCACTTTATAGCCCAAATGTACAGGAATGTGCTTGAGACTTGAGCCATCCCCCGTTGGATCTCACAGCTTCTGTGGTGTTTGTTTTCCCAGTTCCCAGATGTCCCTCTCCCTCTTGCTCAGCTTGACCTCAGCTTCAGGAAACTTTGCAATCAGCACTCTAAAAGTCCCAATCACTGCGGAAAGCCTTGTCCTGCTCTTGCTTTTCTGATTTGAGGTTTCCCTGTTTATCTGGAAGCTTCCCTGGCTTTTCCTGACTGTATGGAAGGGCAGAGGGACTAGTGTGGAAGAAAACTGTGCACCCCAGCTGATAGAGAATCCATCTCAGCCTGGTTTTAACTCCAGCTGCAAGGGAGCTCCCACTCCCTGTGTTCCTCAGGCCCTTGCTTTCTTAGCCTGTGTGCAGTTGGGAAAACCTTCAAAGCTAAACCAGAAGAGCTCGCTCAGGAGGGGGCCTGTAACAAGCTTTGCTGCCTTGCTCTTAAAATTCCAGAAGGGACACTCTGACAACAAGAAATATCCTCAGCTCCTTGTAAAATTAATGAGCTGTTGCTGTCCGTTTAGAGAGACACTGATATCATCACAGAGAGCTGGAGCAAGAGGGGCTCAGCTCCACTCCCTCACTGCTCTGCAGCCTCCTACAGAGCCAGCAGCTGAGCTGCCAGAGGAGGGAAAACCCTTTCCCTGCTTTGCTCTGGGCTCCTTTGTGCCAGGGACCTTCCAGCTGGGTCTCTCACCTCACACTGCCTGGGGAGGCTCTCCCAGAGCAGGCAGATCCCTGCAAACCTGGTGTCACTTCACCAGGAATTCACTTGGCTTCTTTCAATGACAGATTCCCTCTCAGGTCTTGGAAAAGAGACACAAGAAAAACATTCCAACAACCAAAGCAAGCCAAAGATCCTGGTCAGTGTTGCATATCCTTCTAAACCAACCACACTGACTTGCTTTCTGGAATTACTGTAAGACCAGAGGCTTTTTTGCCCATTGAGGTGACTCTAAAGTGTGTGGTGTTTTCAGTGCTGATTTTAAGTCATGCTCTGTTGTAAACCTCAGGTCTCACCTCAGAGCGCAGCACAAAACTTGCATCAGGAAATACTTTCCTGTAGAGCCCCTAAGAGGGATGATGTGTTTCAACAATATATGCTCAGCAAGTGGTGGAGCTGAGAGGCAGAAATGCCACTGGTTTCCTCTGTCAGCATTCACAAACACTTCAGAGATGGTTGTGTCTCCCCAAGAGCCTCTTTTGTCTTAGAACACCCTGTAACAGATAATTTCCATATAGGAAGGGCACAGTTTTCTTGCTTTATTTGCTAAGAGGGTGTGGAAGTCAAGTAACTCTGGAAATCCATGTAAGTACTTCCATTCTGCTTTGCAATGGAAGTAGCTTCACAGGAAGATCGGTGATGGGGGGGTTTTTTGCATAGAGGTGAGGAAGAGGGAAATCAGAGTCAGCTGGCAGGGGAGGAGGAAAACATTTTGCTTGGAGAGTGGGAGGAAAGTCAGCAGTCTCAGAAAGATGAGGAGGGAGGCATTGGGACTACCAACTAAGGGGTGACAGAATTCCTAAGAATTCAGTTGGAAGGGATCTAAGGGAATTAACTAACTAGTGTGGCACTGACCTGCAGCCAGCTGGAGATGTGAAGGCTCCAGAAAACCCAAATCCCACAGGCTGTGCCCGCTGGCTGAGCTGGAGGCAGGACTGACAGGGATAAGGCAGAAGCAGGAAACAAGAAGGGCTGGGGAATGACTGAGAAGCACAAGGAAAACATCCCCCTTCTGTTAGTCCTGGCTTCAAAGGGAGCCTGCTGTGAAAAAGTGAAATCATCTCTCCCTAACCAAAGCCCTTCAGTTCTTCCCTCGCTCTCTCACTCACTCCCCAATGTCCCTGAAATTCACCATGTGCAGCAGCCCTGGGTTTTTTGTTGGCGCTGTGTGTGCTTTGATCTCCAGGCTTGCAAAGGAACAAGAGAGTGATGGGGCTGATTCATCCTAAAACAGTAACTGAGAAAACTCTTGCCACTCGCTGGAGCAAAAATAGAGGCTTGTGAAGGGAAAACTCTGCTGCAGCAGCACTGAGTTTTGTAGATACTTGGATTTTTGAGTGTTAGTTTGTGAGAATCTGGGTTTTTGCTGCAGATACTGACTGTGTGGATACCCTGCATTTTCTCAGCCTCATTTTTATGCTCTGTGTATGAAACCTTTTGAGCAGATTTGTTACTCATTATACCCTGCCAAAGCTCTTTATTAGAGACCAGGGTCTCTAGCAAGAGATTCAACTGGAAGAGTATTATTTTAGCAGTAAGGAGAGTCAACATATTACCAGGTAAATGTGGAAGTACAAAAAACTAATTGGATTTTTGGTAATTTTATTTGTTATAAGTACATAAACTTCATCACCCCACCTCCAGCCCATGCAAATCACAGGTACTCAGGGCCTTTGGGATGATCTCCCAGTCCTTGCTCCCTAAGGTGGGCTGCATGTGATCCTTTCTGGCTCCAGGGACTCCACCTCTGTACCCCAACTCTGGCTGGTCGTTTCCCAGCTCCAAGGCTGAGAGCACAGGGCAGAAACTCCATGGGTTCTGCACCCTGTAAAAGCAGGAGCTGAAGGAGGCAGCTCTGTAAGAAGCTTGGATTCCTGCCTGCAGTCAGGACTGGATCAGTTTCTGGGCTGCTTCTGGGCTTTTGCAGCAGTGAGGGGTGAGAGTCTCCTGTGTGTGACATGCAGGAGATGTCAGCTGGGGCCAGGCTCCTGCAGCTATGGATGCAGAATTCCTCCAGGCTCCCATGTGAGCCTGTGCTCAGCTTGTAAATCTAGATTGCCTGACAACCTGTAGTAGTGCTGTCACAGGAGACAAAAGACAGAAAGGTGAACCTGCAGCAGAAATCTGACAAGAGGCCAGGCACTCCAATCAAGCCTCATTGTTACATATCTTTCAAGACAGTTGTCATTTCCTTTATAATTTTCTCGATTACCATAATGAGGATTAATTTGGCTTCCAAGTTGCCTTACACTGCACCTTTGTGCACACAAAAGCCTTGTTGTCAAACCTTGTGAAGCACCTAAGTTCAGGCAGAGGTCAGGAGACGCAAGCTTGCATCCTGCTGGGGAGAAATGGAAAAAGGAAAAGGTTTTGAGGCACTCTGATGCCACTCTTGGCCTGGCTTGGAGGGCTGCTGTGGCTGTTTCAGGGTGTGGATGGCTGGTTTGTGTGGGAAAATGGGAGCAGCAGGAACTACAGGAGAAGGTCATGCAGCTGTCCAGGTCCTGCTCCTCGTTTTGCCATGGTGGGAGCAGAGGGAGGTGGGTGCCTGAGGCCTCCGGTGGGGCTAAAGAGGAGCCTTAGGCAGAGGCACTCAGCATCAGAGAAAGGGCTTGGGAAGCAAAGGCCTTTGAGCTGGCTTTGTGCAAAACTTTCCCTTAAGCTCACTTAAGGATGGAAAGAGGATGCTTCAGTGGGGCAGGAGGGATACAGAGGGAAAGTGAAAATGCTGTGGTGCTCAGGAAGAGCACAAGATGAGGAGGAGGCAAGAGGAAAGGACGCAGGAGTTTCGGGTGGGGGGATTTGCTCTCCAAGTTCCATCTCTGCTGCCCTGCTGCCGTTCTCAGCCGTGCTCTGTGCTGTCCCTCCGTGCTCAGTGTCCCTTGTTCCCTGCAGACTGCCACCCCCTGTGCCAGCGGTGCGTGGCCGACCTGCGGGACAGCGGCAGCGTGTGCCTCAGGTGCCAGCACGGGCGGCACCTGCTGCTGGGGGATCGCTGCCTGCCCCGCTGCCCCCCGGGACACTACGCCGAGCACGGAGCCTGCAAACGTGAGTGCCTCCTGCAGAAACCTTGGGGAGCTGCAGGGAGCTGCCTGCACCCCTGGGACGAGTCCCACCAAGTGGTTCCTGTCCAGTGGAGAGGCTTTGTCCAGCTGGCAAGACGCTGCGCTGGAGCAGTTTTATTTTCGTGCTTGTAGGAGTTTTTTCAGGATGTTTTGCAGCCTAAGGTCTGTTGCTGAGGCTTGTCTTGGTGCAATAATGGCCCTGAAGGTGATGGCTTGTAGCAGCTCCCAAAACAGAAAGCCAATTCCATTCAGCTTTCTAGGCTGGTGCAATGGATGCAGCACCCAGGGCACATTTCATTTTCTGACACGTGCCTGCATCTCCTCCACTTGTTGTTGTTGATGTGGTTTCATGTTCCAGTCATTGTCTGAGCTGCTTTCTACTCCCTGGGCTCTTAGAAGGAAGCAGATTCCTTTTCTTGATCTGAGCCTGACAGAGAAGTGGTAAAGCTCCAAGCTGAGCAGAGGGTATTGCACTTCAGTTTGAGAGAAAAGAACCCAGAGCAGAAATTCAGCACAATGGAGATGCTCCTTTTGCAGGAAGTGGCATTTCCTAATCTAGTTCAGGGCAGGTAATATTTCAAAGCTTCTCTCCAGCATTCTGGGAGCTGTGTGTTTATTTACCTGGTTTTGACAAATGAGATCTCAGAGCTATGAAACATACTCTATGTCACTTGATTGGAAAGGCCCCTGAGAGAGAGAGGTTTTGCCTTCCTGGCAGTGTAAGCCTAGGGATAACATTTCTTCCCTTTGGTTTGAAGGTTTGATTTAAAAGGAGTTGTGCATTTTTCAGACTGTGTCACAGCCTGTAGGATATTTTGTTCTGCCTTTTAAGATCCCCAGCAGAGCTTCTGATCCCTTTGCCCCCTCTTTCTCATGATTAATTTTACACCTATCATGATAGGTGTAATGATGGCATCAATCTTTAAATAAAGGCCTGTGAAGAAGTAAAACAGATTAATCATTTTGTACGTAACCTCTCTGGAGAAAGTAATAGGGTACATTGGCCTCAGCCCCTGTGATATTTTAAATCCCTTTGGTCAGACTAAGAAATGAGCCTGAAAAGTCACGAGGGAAATGTGGAGAGGGTGCATGGAGGTAGTCTGGTCTCCATCAGTGCAATTCCTGCTGAAGGGATGGATGTGAATCTTCAGGGAAGTGTGGAGCTGTCAGAAAAGCACTGGATGGCTCCTGCACAGACACAGAGGATCTAACCTGAATCTAGCTGGGAGAAAGCATGAGGAGGAGGTATGTGCTAGCCCTTTTTTCACTCTTCTCTGTTAGACAGGTCCTGGCCACATCCTGCAAGGGTTTTTCTTAAGAAGGAAAGGCTGAAGAGAAGAGGGTAAAAAGAAAGAAAGGAGAGGATCCTTTCTTGGGTGGGGGGCACTGTGCACCACTGAGGGCTTAGACTTGGCAGGAGCTTCTGGTGCTCACCACCCCTGCTCCCAGTCTCAGAGTGTTTCTGCTGAAGCCTGTGACACTTGCCCTGAGACCTGTTTTTCCTTGATCAGAAGCCTTGTTTTTGCTGTCCCTGCAGCGTGCCACCCTTCCTGTAAGAGCTGCACTGGCGAGGGTCCCTTGTCCTGCTCGTCCTGCAGTGCCAGCCTGGTGCTGTCCCACACGGGCGCGTGTGCTCGGCTCTGCTCCCTGGGCTACTACAGGGATGACAGCAACACCTGCAGACGTGAGTGCCTCTCCCCCAGCCCCCTCTCCTTCCCACAGTGCCTTTTCCAACCTGGCTTTTCTTGCTTCTTTGCTCACCGTGGCTGTTGCCTGGGGAAAAAAAAGGGTTCAGGTGCCTAAAAATGTGATGTGAGTTGACAGAGGTGATGAGCTGCCTCGGGAGCAGAGCCTAGAGCAGGGCTGAAATTTCAAAACAGTTGCAGTTTTGTTATTGACCTCAAAAGACAAGAGGCTTTGTGTCCTGCTGTAAAAATCTGCAGGAGCATTTGTGTAGGTTTCCCTGTAATGGATCCTGGATTTGATGAAAACTTGGCAAGTTGAGACCAGTTTTAATGAGTCCTTACTAAGGCAGACCCCCTCCCCACTGCACTGCCTGCCAGTACATGCCATGGAAGCTGCACTGGAGCTTTTATGTCCATTTCTCCTCATGGGAAACCCCAGGAGAGTTGAGGCACAGCTTTGTAGACACAGACCTGAGCTGATCCTAATGATCTGGTGGAATTGATCTGGTGTTAGGCTATGTTTTATCCCACTATTGGTATCCTTTATGCATCTCTCAGGGCCTCTCTTTTCCTTTATTATTTTGTGTTCACTCTGACCTTGGGTTATTCCTCTCAAAAATTATTTGGCTTGATGTTCTAAAATTCAAAATTATATGGCCCAAAGATACAAAAAACTGGAAAAAGCCCTGCTTGAATTGTCCCACTATAATACACATACCTAAAAGTGAGTGAATGCTGATGTGGTTTGGTCACTGTGAACCTGAACACTCAGATTAGTGAATTCCTGTGTCACCCTGATTCAAATTCTCCCAATTTATGATAAAATAACTCTGTTGCACTGAGTCCAGGTATCAGTGTCATCCTACCTAGACCAAATTTTGTCACTGATGAGGTCCTGTAGGAGGAAACTGAAGTGGTTGTCAGCTTTACCTGCCTGTTCTTGAAATAGATGGTTCTCCTGAAACTATTATTTCCATCTGATCAGCAGAAATGGAGACACCTTACATAAGTTCAAGGAAATACTTGTACCATTCTTCTGTTGTGGAAAAAAAAAAATGAAAAAGGGCATTCAATAATAACAATAATAAAAAAAAAGGGAAAGTAATAAAAAATAGGAATTAAAAAAATGTTCTGGCTGGCTTCTTACAAGCTCAATAAAATACTCTCGGTTTTCTCCAGCAGTAGGGATTCTCTTCTTGCTTGCTGCACCAAATTATCTCCCTTCCTAATGAACATGTCCCTTTCTAATGAAAGCTTTCCTGTTGATAGCTCCTGCCTCAGGATATCAGCCTAGACTGGGAATGTTCATGAGGCCTGCACCCTTCCTGAATTTGGTTCAGGGGCTCAAATAGATTTTTTTTTTTTTTGCAAGCCAATTTATCTACTCTAATCTCCTTATTGCAAATGGCTTTTTAAGAAGTGTTTGTAATCCTTGGAGCAGGGGGCTCAAGGCCAAGTGTGTTGGATTTTTGTCATTCCAAGTGTCACTTGTGCCTTTTCAAGTGGTGCTGATAAGCCAGGGAGATACAAATTGTCCCAGGCTGCTGGGAAACTGCCACTTGGAGGGAATGAAGATTGTTTAATCGGAGGTTGGCTGCCAGGCTGAGAAAATCTGGTCCCTTTTCAACGTTTATTTTAGTCTCTTTGCACTTTTGAGGAACTCAGGGTTGGAATGAGGTTCAGAGAGATGCTGAGTGCACGTATGGGCCCTGGGAGATATTTTTAAACTCAAAGACATCCTGGCCCACGAACAGTGAGAAGCTTAACGGGCTTAAAAATGCAGATAGGGAGTCGTGCTGATAAAACAAGCAGACAGGTTTGCTTCCAGATACAGTTTTTGCTTACTCTTCTGGCATGCCTCCATGGGTAGCCAGATTCCCGTGGATTTAGACCTCATGTATAATGTTTTACTGTATTTTTAATAGTTGGTTCTTTGGAGCACTTGAAAAAAATAATTTTTTCATGTAGTGTTCTTAAGTAAAGAAAAATCAGAGTGGCACCAGAACACCTAAAAGCAGCTGCTCGATTCTTTAAGTAAATATTTTGCTAGAAATCATTTGTAGATCAATAAAATGCAGACCTTCTGTGACATTTTTTAGAGTACTGTTTTGAAAAACACTGTGTTCCTGCTTCAGGGAGAGCAACATGGGTATTTTCACATTTACTTTGGAGGATTTTTGGTTATAAAACTGTGTTTTGAATGAACCTGTCAGTATTTATCACCCAAACTGTTAGTACAGCTTCCCGCAAAGTTTAGTTCCTGGACATCAAAGAGGTGAGTTGAAATATTCTGAACCTCTGGACTTTGATCCTAGATTCAGTAAATCCCTGAATTTTTTTTTTTCCTGGCATCTTTTTTGCTCCCTGCAGCTCCAGAATTTCACACTGTGCGCAGATAAAAAGGTACAAACGTTAAGTGAAATTAAATGGGCCTTTGGTCCCACCAAGGATTGCAGCAGTCTACTCTGCTCTCCAAATTTGTGTGTTTCAGTTGTATGAAAAAGGAAATTTAAAAAAAAACACAGGCAGGGAAAGCTCTTATTTGGGTTTTGGATTCAGGGTCCATGTTTTGCCCTGACCTGTCCAGAGGAAAGTAAGAAGCAGCGTGAGGGGACATTCCAGCCTACTCCAAATGGAACAAGGCTCTTTACACTTTGGAGATTGCGAAAAGGAGCAAAACAAGCAAAACCCCTGGAGTGTCCACAGAGGATAAGAGGGGTAGCAAGGCTGCAGGGTAACCAGAGTGAGGAATGAGCCTGTTTTACCTTGTGTTCCCACAGCCTGCAGCAGCCAGTGCCGGAGCTGTGACTCGGCCGCTGGCTGCACGTCGTGCAGAGATGCAGCCAAGGTCCTGCTCTTTGGGGAGTGCCAGTACGACAGCTGTGCTCAGCAGTATTACCTGGACTTTTCCACCAACACTTGCAAAGGTGAAAAATGCCTTGCTGGTATCAAGGGAGAAAAAAAAAGGAAAGAGAAAAAGGAATAAATGCAAGTGACCTTGGCTAAGAATCCGTTAGATGGCAGCGGGAGCTGTGCAGGTGGCCTGCTTTAAAAAGGGTGCAGGAAGGGGAAAATGGTTCAGTGACAGGTTGCTTGCGAGGTTTCTGCAGGTTTTTTTTGCTTTTTGGGCAGCCTGCTGTCACATACTTGAGCCTTTCAGTGGAACAAGATGATTGCAAACCACTCTCTTGTAAATGATTTTGTAACTGAGCCAGCAAAGTTTCCAGGGGTCAGGTCCAGCAATTCATTTAGTCACGGGTCAGCTGATAAGGAGTGAGCTTGCCAGGCTAAGTCTCTTTGCAGGGGCTTATCTGGCCTCCTGTACTTACCTGTCTCTGTCTTACTAAATCCTGCATCAGCGGATGGCTGCAGAAACAGCAGTTTGGAGGGATTTAAAAGACACGTGACTTGAAAGATTTCCAGAACTCCCCAGCAGAGTGTTCCATGATGGAAATAAGTGATGTTTTCCCACAGCTTGTAGACCCCAAGTGCTAAGCCCTTGTGCAGGGTGAGCACCCCAGAAAGGGCTGCCCTGAACTGATTTCTGTTTTCTTCCAGAGTGTGACTGGAGCTGTAACGCCTGCAAAGGTCCCCAGAGGACTGACTGCCTGCAGTGCATGGAGGGCTACGTTCTCCATGAAGGAGCTTGTGTGGAACAGTGCCCTCCAGCTTTCTACCGGGAATCAGACACATGCCAGAGTGAGTTTTCATGGAGCATTCCCTCCAGCATGTTCCCTGCTTGTCTCCCAAGAGCTGCCATGCTGAGCTCTTTGCCTGTGTCTCTTCAGGGTGTGACCAGCCCTGCCTTCAGTGCCACCAAGCAGACAAGTGCAGCCTCTGCCCAGCCCCGTTCTTCCTCCTGGGCAGTGCCTGTGTTCCCAAATGTGGGCCGGGATACCACGCAGACGAGGCACAGCGCCAGTGCACAGGTGAGCACCATGAGCTTGGTGCAGGCACGGTGGGCAAATGAGGAAGGAACTGCTTGCCAACTTTTATCATAGCTCTTTGCCCACTGTTTTGACTCTTTTTGTCAGGTAGGTAAGACACACATAGTGGTATTTCTGCTCTGAGCCTGGGGACAGCTCTGCGTGCCAGTGGCTGTGCTGGTTTTGAGACTGAGACTGGTTTTGTCTCAGTGGGGTTGTGCTTTCCATCCCATGCAGCTTGTCCTCCTGGATGCCTGGAGTGTGACAGTGGCAGCCTGTGCCACCTCTGTGACAGCAGCACGTTTCTGAAGAATAAGATCTGTGTTTCTGCCTGTGGCCAGGGTTTCTATGGCAATCCATGGACCAGAGAGTGTGAAGAAGGTGAGTGCTTCTCAAGAGACAGCACCATTTATCATAGTTGTAAAGCCAGTGACAAAATGTCTTGGGGGAAATCCCTTCCTGAATCAAACTGAGTGGTTACTTATCCATTCTTTATTCTAAATGAAGATTTACTAGTCTGTCTGCAGCTGGCTTTCAGTTCTGTGACGGGGAAATCAAGGTGGGAAGTCATTTGCCCAAGTCGTGGTGGGGATTGGGATGGCTTGCAGTTCACCTGGGTCAGGAATGAGCAGGCCACCCAAAACCAGTGCTGGCAGGCACGATGCCAGCACAGCCCGTGGTGGTCCTGCAGTGACAGCTCTCCCCCTTTCCCTTCAGGCAGCAGGCATCCCCGGAGCTCCCGTGTGGGCAGCACCCTGACGGTGGGCATTGGCGGGGTGCAGCCCCTAGCCCCGGCCCTGCTGGGCTGTGATCCGGCCGGTTCCTGGCGCCAGCCGCAGTTCCAGCTGGACAGCATTCCCTCCAGCGGCCGGCTGGTGATGCTGCGGGCCGGGCGGGAGGCGCCGCTGAGCCCCGGGCAGCGCTTCGGCTGCGCGGACCTGCGGGACAGGAGGGTGCGCTTCGTGCACGGCACACAGGAGCCCAGGTGACTCGGGGTTCTTTACTGAGCTCTTGCCTCACAGAAAAATTGCTGTATCTTGAGAACGGCTATTTCCTTTTCTCTTGGAAGCATTCCTACGGGGAGGCACACTTCCCACTGCTGCTAAATCGACTTGCAGCTTCTTGCACTGTACCGTGGTGTAACTGGTGCTGCAAAACTTCTCAGTTCGTGGTGGAAGAGCTCACTGTGACCCGATCCCAAACCTTCTGTGCTTTTGCGGTGCAGGGATATGTCCCATCCTCAGGGCACTCAGCTGAGAGTTAAAACTGGCGTATTAATCTGATTGTTACCATAGTTTGTTGACATTGTTAGGAGGATGCTCAAGCGATGTCACTGCTGTGCTCTCGGCATAGTTTGCCTTCAGCCATTCCTTGTTTGCCTCCAGGGTCAGCTCTGTTAGTACCCTGGAATAATTAGTGGTGATTAGTAGCTGGCAAAGCTCACACTGCAAGGGTGTTGCAGGGAAGCAGATTTTTCCTGCAGCCAGGCAATAAGCCAGCCACCCTGCCAAATCTCACACTTGATTTGCATCACCATAAAGCCTTGGCACCAGAGTGACATGGGTGCAACTGTTCTAAATTTCTGGCTGTTTAAATCAGGGAGGTCTTCCATCTAAATCAGATCTGAAGAAGACTTTCAGGGTGTCCTGATGCCAAGGGTTAGCTGGTGCTCACCAGACTTCAGGCATATGTTCCTGTATTTCCTGTATCCTGCTTTTTTTTTTTTTAGTCTACCTGATAGTCACCATGAAATGTCAGCATCTTGTCTTGAGAAACAAAGCTGCTTTATTACCAAATATCACTCTATTTATTATTTATACTGTTACTTTAAACCTCAAGGTGTTTGGGGTGGCATCACTGAAAAGTAAATGGGAAGAAAAATTCCTGGCAGGTCCTGAAGCCAGAGAAGTGAGGTTTTTCTTTAGCAGCATTTAGAATTGGTGCTTTATCTTGGGGATGCCATCTGATGTTACTCAAAGGGAGATGAGGGTATATTATCACACAGCTAAAGGTGCTTTATTGTCTGTTGTGACTGTTGTGAATCTTCAGGAAAAAATACTATAAAAATGTAATTGAAGGAAACTTGAGCTAAAGCTTCTGTCACTGAGCCAGTCACTTTTGCTGAATATATAATGTGCTTATCATTGCTGAGTCCTGGAAGAGTACTTCATTAATTTATATTATCCTGTATTTTGCCTTGCTGGGGACCTGTTTAGGAAAGGACAGTTTTCCTTGAAGGTCAGTGACCACGAGTCATTCTCCCACCTTGAGGTGATCAACATTCAAGCCTTCTCAACACAGGTAAGAAAGCATGGAAACAACCCCAAATTTGGTACCATTTGAAGCCCTGGTTTCTTGCAGGGGTAACAGAGGAGCCGGGCACAACTTGAGCAGGGGCTCAGATCAGGCAGGTTTGGCTCAGCTCTCCCTTAGGGCAGCAGCCAAGAGTTACATGGAGGAAAAGAACTTGGGGAATTGACTGGAGAGGTTGGCCTGTGCCATTTTGCCTGTGCAGGGAGTGGCAGCTGTGCAATCACAGAGCAATTATCAGTGAGGGCTGAGGAATCCCTACTGCTCCAGTTGTCCTCTGGATCTGCTGATGCTCCCATTCAGCCTCTTGCTGCAGGCCAGTTGGGCCAGGATTGATCCTGACTGCAGGAGAGCTTTGACACTCAGGTTCAGTGCTCTGTTCTGGGGCAGCTGGGAATTAAATCAGCGTGAGCTGAGCTAGTTAAAGCGTGTCTCTTAAACTTCTCACCACTTCTGGGCAAGGTGATGATGCTGCCAAGTGTCTCCTGTGCTATTGTTATTTAAAGTCTGTGGACAATCTGTGGGTCTCACCCCAGGGAGGGTACAGGCACCTGAACAGGTTCCAGGTTTCCAGGGGGGCTTTGCAGCTTACACTGAGCTTTTTCCAGTGTGGAAAGCTCTATCAGGAGTTGTGGCTACTTGGCATATCCTTACAAATAGAGATCCTAAAGTGCAAAAGAGAATCTGCTACTCTTAAGGCCCATTTACATCCTAAGAGGGGCACCAAATGACTTGACAGAACTGTTCTAGTGCTGGCTCCTTCCTGCCTACAAGCCTGGCTCAGCCTCCACCCTCCCCATGGGTAATTTATATTCCATAGTAGTCATTCCCATAACTTCTGGAAATTAGAAGTGCTCTAGTTTGTCCTTTAGAATAAGACAAACTGTGGGTTTTGATCCTGCAGTGTTTATATTGATTCTGGCTGGTGCTGAGATCTTGGCTCAGCCTAATCTCTTGTTTGCCTCAGTAGGACGTTCACCTGAGTAAGAGCTGCAGTCACTGCCCCAGAATACATAAGTGAGGTTTAATGATAGGAATTCTGGCTGCTGATCCCTAATAACCCTGGGAAGCCGTGCACAGGTGAGGTGGCTCCCTGGTGGATGTTCCCAGGGCTTTGCCTTTGTCTCTGTGGGAACGCTTCCCTCCCGAGGCAGTGCATTACCCATGGCAAATGGTGTTTATTGGGATCAATAGACACTGCAGATTGAAACTTTTCTTGATGACAAAGAACTTGGAGAACTAATTTAAACCAGCAGAAATATGGCCTCTATCAGGTTTTTGGTATAAGTTGAGTAAGGCAGTGGGGAGTGTTGGGAATGAAATAAATACTGATGATGAAGACACCCGGTTTTGCTGTCATCTCAAAAGGCTCATGAGGATCACCTAGAGTCACATGCTTGCTATATAAATGTCCCAAGTTTTTGCCTCTCCTAAGCCAAATGTGGCATGAGAATCTTCTTTTAAAGGGACTAATTCAGTTTAAATGCTAAATATTCTTAGATCTGCCCATTGGGGGAAAATGTGTGGAGAGCAATTCTCTGCTGCTAAGAAATAGGAGATTTCCAGGGATGAAGTGAGCTGATGTCCTTATCCCCAAACTTTTAATTCCAGCCTTTGATCATGATCCAGCCTCCCAGGCTCAGCAGACACCTCAGAGCTGCTTTTGTGTTCCAGGCGCCGTTCGTGTTCAGGAACGAGCCCCTCCTCGTCGGCAGGGGGCAAACCGGGACCATATCGGAGCTGGTGCTGGGTGTGGGGGACAGTGACAACCCTCAGGACGTGGTGCTGGTGGTCCTGGAGCCCCCAAGGCACGGCAGGCTGCTCGGGGCCCCTGGGGACCCTGCCACCTTGTCCCTGGGTGACCTGGCAGCAGGGCGGCTGCGCTACGCCCACGACGGCTCCAACAGCCGGCAGGACGCGGCTGTGCTGCAAGTGAGCGACGGGTACCACTTCCAGAACATCCTGCTCCTCATCAGGATTGCTCCCGAGGTATGTGCTGGCACATGAACCCTGGCAGGCACGCTGGGGGTCTGGAGGAGGGCCACTCTGTCCCTGAGGTGTCACTAATTCTGAGTAACCAGCCGGAGGAGGTAGTGGGTTGAGTGGGTTTTGGAGGTTGCCTGAATTTTTGGTTTGCCGCAGCTCCAGTCGTGCAGCTTTGCTGATTCAAAGTCCATAGTTACTTGATAAAAGGTAGTAAACTGTAATAAAGCAGAAGGAAAAAAGCTGAAGATATGTTCATTCCTTCCTAATGTGAAAGAGTAGCAACAAGTAGAGCTGTCATTAGAGGTCATGGTTTGCAGTTTTTTATGTAGAGATCTGACACACTTTCTTGGAGTTCCCCACCTTGGAAGGAGCTAGGAGATGACATTGCCCCCCTTTGGCCCTCTCTGCCGTATGAGATGTCTTTCACAGCAGCTTGGGCAGGACAATTTAAGGGAGCTTGGTGAGTGCTCTGTGTGGCGGTGGAGCTCTGCAAAAGGAGGCCCTGATCCCATTTCGACCCTGCAGGTTCCCCTAAAGCCATGGTAGTAATTAATGTTAATTAGTGCTGTGACTCTCACAGCAGCCTGAGGATGAAAAAGGGATTGTTTTCAAGACTGGTGCTGCTATTAGACTCCTGGAATAAGAGGAGCCCTGCCTGTGGTTTTCACCCAGACCGCTTCCATGGCCCTAAGGAGCCTGAACAGTATCACAAGGGCAGTGGAAATGCTTGGACACCACTCTGTGTTCTTTGTAACACCTTCTTTTCCCCACTGCTGATTTAGCACCTTCCTGTAAATGCCAGTGAGGGTGAATAACTGAGAGTGGTTTCTTTTATTAACCTGTTTTGTGCTCCCTTGTCTCTCCTTATAATTCCACATTTCTCTGTGCAGCACTTGGCTACGGAGGGGAATGAGGGTGGTGACAGAGGTGAGAGCAGGGCAGCTTTTAGGGCTTTTCCCAGTCCCTTTGGTTGCTAATGGCTGCTTTTCCCATCCAGACCCTTTGCTGGAACAGTTGCAGTTCCAAGGGACATGGAAGACTTTCTTTTCTGAGAGGCCAGGGGGAACACAGAAAAAAAAGGCAAAAGATGTTTATTTTAGGGGTACCCTGGACCTCTAGAGATCCAGCTAAGGGAGGCCTCCAAGGTATTTGCAAGGCAGCTGACCTTGCCCTGCCTGGAAGCAGGTAGATGTAAACACTTCTACATTTAAAAAATATTTTTAAAATAGATTACCAAGCAAAAAGGGCTGTCTCATGAGTCTGTTCTTATTAACAAGCAGCATCAAAGCCATGTGGGAATGGTATCACAATGTGCTGGACAGGTTCGATGTGGCCAGTGAAGGAACATTCAGTTATTTAGTGACCTAAGAGCTGAAGGTTTCCATGTTTATAACAAACCCACAGTGTAAGTGCAGTACAAAATAGGTGGGTGCACAGCAGACATGCCAAAAAGGAGGTCAGGAATCATCCTGTAATGTGGTTCCTTTTCACAAACATCGTTTTAGCTTTCTCTCCTGTCTCTGTGGCAGATCCAGAAGAACAGAGCAGTGAGTCATTTATCAGTTTTGGGGCTGATTATGTGGAGTAGCAAGTGAGGAGGGAGGTGATCCCTTAGATGGAGCAGTCAGGATTTTGACTGATCACACAGTTCAAGGCGAACTGCAGCCACAGCCAGTTTCAAGGTGAATGTGCAGAAATCCATAAAGAAGTCACATTTACAGCAGCTGGGCTTATACAAAGGAACCATGGCATGGAAGAGGTCACAGGGATTTTGGTGACCTGTCCAACAAAGCAAATTAGAGCCAAAAAGCTGATATAATCATTGAATGCCAGAGTAATGTTACTGAAATAAATGGAAACTGTAGTGAAACTATTATTGCAATCCAGTGCTGACATCCACATTTCAGGAAGCTTAAATTAATATTGGGAAAAAAAATTTTAAAAGCCACAGGAATAGTTTGAAGGTGAGGAAACCCACAAAGTAACTAAAGACTTGGGTAGATGCTCAGAGAGATTGAGCATGCTGGTAAAAGAAAAAATTATGGAGGGAGACTTGAATTTAGGGTCAGCAGCAGGAAATTAGGAATTAGAGGATGAGGTCAGTTCTACAGGCTGGGAATGGGGTCTGAGGGATACAGCAGAAGATTTCTTCAAGCAGACAACCAGGGTAGAATGCCTAAGAAATTCCAGAACTCTCCTTGATCCTCTCTTTTCCCTTGGAAGTGCCATTGCTGACGTTGCAATCCGTCTTTCCCTGCTGTCCCCTGCCTGCAGGGCGCCAGGAGCCCCCGGCTGGTGAGCAATTCCCTGGTGTGGGTGCCCCAGGGAGGAATGCTGCAGATCTCCAGGACAATCCTGCACGCCGAGCTGCCCGGTGCCAGGGACTCTGACATCACCTACACCATCACTGAGGGGCAGCCCACACATGGTAAATGCCCTGCAGCCCTGCTGCCCCACAGCAGAGCCCTTCCAGGCTGTTATGTGCACGTTTGGGGGAATGTTTCCTTCGGATGGTGTGGTGGCTGAGTGTGCTGACCTCATCTTTTTCCACTCCTAATGGCTGTACAGAGGAACAAAGCACTTTTGCCCTTCCTGATCATCTGTGTTCCTCCAGTTGTGGTGGAATCCTGGCGTGTTTACAGCCCTGAGAGAGCAGAATGTTAGTGCCAAAAGATAATCCTCCATGGTGAATGCCTGCCTTGAGAAGCACAGAGCAGTATCTGCCTCTGGAAACTGCTGAGCAGAAATTTACCTTGAAGAATTCCCTACATTCTGTGACATTTGATTTAATTTGGCCCAGAGGAAGGGGTTGCTGACCGAAACAGGATTTCTGGTGTTGTTTGGATCTGTAGATAATTCTTGTCTCCAGATTCCTTCTGAGAGACTCTGAGCTCAGCTCTCAGAGGAGTGACTTTCACCAGAAACCCCATGCTTAGGGAGGATCTTCTGGGTACAGGGTAAGGAGGCTGTGGAAAGTTCTGGGATTTGTGACTGAGCCATAAATGGAGAAACATGGGATGAAAAAGACATGTCATGTGGAGGGAATTGAAGTATGGAAAGAAAAGAAAAATGCTTCTTTCTTTCTCAGCATCACTATTTTCTTCACAAAATCCATGTGTTCAAATAACATGTTTTGCATTTCTAAGAAATGATACTGCATATAATTTGCCTGTCCTCCCAGCAAAAGAAAATAAAAATTTTTTTTATTTTCTTTTGCTGGGAGGACAGGCTGGTTTCCATCAGCTGCCAGCACCTGATGGAAACAGAGATAATGAGAGTTTTGCAGTTTAGAAGAGAAGTAATTAATTTGTATTCCCCCTTTTGCTTTCTGCAGATGAAGGTCTGTCTTCCAATTTTTAATAAGCATTTACAGGAATACAGGAGTTTTCCCTGAGGAGCTTGTCTCCTGCTGCCTAACCCTAACTAAAATTTATAATCCCGTATTTGTATCACCATAATTATTGCTGCTGTGATTAATTGCAGTAATATAAGCAGGTTTGTAGCTGCAGGAAGAAGCAGCAGAAATCAATGATCCCCAGAATTTTATCTGAAATACTGTTTTGCAGAAAGGGAGGGAAAAAGTAAGAGAGAAATTTGGAAAATTGGTCCTGAATCCAGGAGGCCTTATCTGCTTAACTTAGTCTGTGAATAATGGGAAAGATATTCATACCTATAGAAAATATCGAATTTGATTTTTAGGTTTTTAGGGGAACTGTCATAAGCAAAACCATAATATCTGGAATGTAATTAGGGTACTGAAAAAGGAATTTTAGCCCAGAGTTTGATGATGGAATGGAAGTGTGATATTGCATCTTGCTGAACCACTTTTTTTTGTTGCTCCAACTTTTCAAGGGTGGTTTGAGGAAATGAAATGGGAGAGCTTATGATGGATGATTCACATAACAGAGTGATTAATTATCAATCAGCAGAATTATCAACCCGTTTAATGGAATTAATTAACAAGATTGCCCAATGTCACCGGGATGTCTCAATGACTGCTGATGGCTTTTGGGAGCCCTGCTGGCATTTCTGTCACTTGACACTGCGTGGAAAAAAGCTCTGAGTGGGTGGGCATTTGCCTTGGCTGCTCCTTGGCTTGCTGCCTGTGTTCTCCAAAGCTCCTGCTTGCCTTTCCCAGGGGAAGTGGTGCTGCTGGTGCCCATGGTGGCGGACGGCCCGGCGGGCTCCTGGCAGCTCCTGCCCGATGGAAGAGCGGCCTCCCCCACCACCTCCTTCACCCAGCAGGACATCAGCGACGGCATCGTGTGGTACAGGCACTCGGGGGCTGAAGTGGAGAGTGACTCCTTCCAGTTCCAGGTATTCCCTAGAAATACCACGTGGCAGCTCTCTGAGGTGACTCCACTCGTGTCCTGTGGAGTCAGGACACAGCGCCCTCTCATACAACCTAGAATATTGACACCGAGTGAAAAACATTCCAAGTGACTTTTTAAATATTGGTGAGCCCCAGAGTCACACAGCCCTTGGTTTCTAAGCTAATAATTTCATTTTGGCTTCAGAGTCCTCTGTCTTGCGTACAGGCCAAAAGGTAGAAATACTCCCCAGCAACTGGGAAACTGAAATAAATCCCCACTCCCCAGAGGTTTAAGAGCCATAAAATTGCTCAGACAGGCCCTTGCTGTTTTCTGGGAGGGTTTCACAGCCTGCCCTCAGTAAGCCTACGTGAACACTGGCACACAGTGTTTGTTACATCTGGTTTACAAGGCAGGAGCAATTACTGTAGCACCGCAGAGGCAATTAAGGTAATTTCTAAAGTAATTAACATAAGTGATAACGAGGAATTTGTGAGCGTCAGTGTTGAACAAGCTAATCTTTGGCTTAATTGCTGCATTCCTCTTAGAGACTATGCATTTTGCATGAGTTGAGCGTTTGGGTTCAGTATCTCAGTAGCAATAACTGCACAGAGAGCTCAGAAGGGAAGCTGGGAATACCTGGTCACATCAGGACACCATGGCACCCCTGTCCAAGTCCAAGCCTTGAACTTTGGCTTGGGACATTTCATTGGTTTTAGGACAGAGCAGGTGCAGCAAATGGCTAAAATGCATTGTTCCTTTCATCAGAGCTTACATTTTTATGCATTTTCTAAAAATTAAGGCTTCAGGATGTTCACTTATCCATTCCTGTGGCCTTTTCTTCCCAGGTGTCCAGCTCTGCCAGTCCACAAGCCAGCCTGGAAAGCCACGTGTTCAACGTTGCTGTTCTGCCCCAGACACCCAAGGCCCCTCAGCTTTCCCTCGGCTCCTCTCTGCACATGGCTGTAAGTGACAGCACCACACATATGGCTGGAGTAGGAATGGGAAAAAAGCAGATTAGAAGAGTAACTGGGCTGGGGGATGCAGATAATACCCATGAAAAGCTGAAAAACTCAGCATTAAAAGTAATGAATGTACAGACTGGAAAGGAGAGGGGGAAAGAGAAGCAACATCAATGTTTTATGTAGTTCTTACCCTTTCCTGAAAAGCCAGGAGGAATGGCAATAGAGAAAAACTGTGGCTTAGACCATAATGAGTGGGGTTTGCTAGTAGTTCCACTGTAAACTTGATCCTACCTGCTGCTCTGGGAATGACTATTTGAATGAGAATGGTCTCTCTAAGCTGGTTCCTTCCCCAGCTGTGTTGTTTGGAAAGATGATCATAGAGTTTCAAGTCAGTTTTGTGGGCTCTCAGGCTGTGGTGCAAGCTTTCCCTGTGTGTCCCCACCACCTGTGGCTGTCCCTTCTACTTTTCCTGGCCTGCATGCCAGGCATGGGGCCAGGAAAGGCACAGGAAGCAAAGGAGAGGGATTAGTGGGAAGCCCATGGCACAACAGCACTGTCAAGGTTTGAAATAGTGGCGACCTTTCCCGGGTGATAATGAAACATGGTCAGACTGCTACTTGGAGCCATTCATCTTCCTGCTCCTGACTTTTTGTTGTTGTCATTATTGACAGAATTGATGGGAGAGATGTCTGGCAGAGCCACACAGCACTGGGTTTTATAGCTAATTACTCCCCACAAAATTCAATAGGGCCATAAAACACCTTTTACCTCACCACCTACAAGTCCCACCTTTGGGAGAGACAAATAGGCCTTGGAGGCAGCGAGGAAGAAACATAACCTTAAATCTTTCTGTCAGAAAATCTCACTTCCCTACCCCAGTGTGATGGAGTCCTTTTCATTCATCTTCAGACTCCTTCAGAATGAGACTTCCAAAGCTGAGAGGAAAGCACAATACTGTGAGTCCTCCCATCCCTCTAGTCTTGACTTGGACTTGTGCTGCTGGGAAAGGTCCAGAGAAGTTTGATGACTCTTTTGTTAAACTAGACACAATGTCTATATTGGTTTTTCTTCAGTCAAGTAAACCTCATTCCCCCATGTTGGTAATCTTTCATGTTCCAAAGCAGGTTATTTAAGTGCCCAAATCCTTAACTTAGCTTGTTCTCTCCCTGTTTTTGCTCAAGATTATGAAATGAGCTGGATGCTTTTCATACCCAGCTGAGCAGTTTAATTTGTTAATTCTTCAGGATTAAGGTTCATGAACATGTGGAAATTAACTGGTTTTGGGCATTTAAGTCTCTTCAAGTAGCACTGTAATTCCTTTAAGGCCCTGCCTGCCTTTGGTTCATGATAATCTTGTTATGGAAGGATGAGAGCAATTTTAGTCAGGTTTAAAATAAAAAGGAGAGCTTTGGTTCCTCTATATTCCAGTTGAATGGGCTGAGTAATTTTCAGTAGTTTTCTTTTGAAAGAGAATGAAGTCCAGCCACATCAGACTACATGAGAAAACTACACAGACAATGAACTAAGTGTTTATCCAGGGGATTCTTGATCAAACTAGGTTTTCCTTTCTCTCTGTTTAATTACTGTAGGCCAAAAGAGAAACCTGGCCACCTGTGAGTGTGGAGGTTGTGCATCTGCAGGGGACAGGGGGTCAGGGTCAGGTTTCAGAACTGGGCCTTTACATCTCAAGACTGCCTTATATTTACTAGAGCAAAGCAAATTCTCTTTCAATGCATTTTTGGGTGAATCTTCCCCTGTCTCTGGCCTTGATGCTCATGGTCTGATGTGTTTATTGAGGTGCTGGAGGACCGTGTGACAGTGATTGAGCCCCATCACCTCTCCTTTGTAGACCCGGAGGTTCCCAGTGAGAAAATCCTGTACAACGTGACTGTGCCTCTCCTTCCTGGGCAAGGCAAGTGTACCTGCTGCATGCCACATTTTCTGAGCACATCTCCTCCTTCCCTCAGAGCATCACTCTGTGGAGGCACCTGTTAATCCATTTGGCCTCTTTCCTTGGCTTTTAAACACCTTGTTCCTTTACCCAGCTTGTTCAGGAATGTGCTGCAGGGTTCAGACAGTTTTTGCTGCTGTCTGAATAATACTGAATGTTGTGTCCCATGGCTTTCTGCTTCCCGCCTCTCGAGTGAGTGGTTCTGTGAAGAAATGCCTCAGTGAGGAATCATTGTTTTATTTCTCTTGACCTTAGAGCCCATCCTCCATGCAGTTGCATCCGTGTGACTTGTTCTGGAAGCAGTACAAGGAAGTACCCAAAGGAGAAAAAGCAAAGGAAGCTGTGGAATCAGGTAATTAACCCCTCCTGGTAATGCTGGTGTCTCTGCACCCACAGGTATTGTGGAGCACAGGGACAAGCCTCTGTCCCCAGCCAGGTTCTTCAGCCAGGCCGACATCAACCACGGCAGGATTGCTTATCGCCCGCCGGCCGCCGCCCCTCACCTCCGGGAGATGACGGCCTTTTCCTTCGCAGGTGAGCTCCCAGTGCCCCTGCAGGGCTGGCACAGCTGCACTGCTGCTGCTCCTCCCTGCTGAGGAAAGGCTCTGCCCAGTTCAACATCAGCACTTCAAATTCCCCCCAAATCCACTGAGTCCCCGTCAAGGCGTGCTTTCCCGTCCTGACCACATCACTCTGTGCTTGTGTTTGTCCTGCCAGGTCTCCCGGAGTCCGTGAGCTTCCGGTTCACAGGTATGTCTGTTGCCAGGCTTGCAAGGGTCTTCCAGGGTGAGAGAGAGACGAGAGTCTTGATTCCATGATCAGAAGGCTGGATTTATTATTTTATGATATATATGTTACATTATGACTATGCTAATAGGAATAGAGAGAAAAGTCTCAGAAGCTTGCTATGCTAAGAATAGAATAGGAATGAATCAACAAAGGAGCTCTGATTCTGTCCCCGAGAGAGCTCGGCCTGTGATTGGCTTTAATTGTACACATCCAACATGGGCCAATCACAGGTGCACCTGTTGCATTCCACAGCAGCAGATAACCAGTGTTTACATTCTTCTTCTGGGGCCTCAGCTTCCCAGAAGGAAAAATCCTAAAGAAAGGATTTTTCACAAAAGATGTCTGTGACATATGTCAGCCGCTTTTTCTTTCCTGGCCACAGCAGTTTTCATCCTTCTTTTGCCCTTCCCATTGCCTGTTGCCCCTTGGCCTTTGCTCTGCTGCAGGCACACCTGTGGGCACTCAGTAGGAATTTCTGGAAATGCACGTGCCTGGGGAATATTAATTTGTCAGGTTCCCAGCAGTGCTTTACAGGAGCTGAGCTGCAGCTTGCTAGAGACATCTTTTTCCAGTGATTGCCTGGAATCAGTCCTAAAAGCCTGATTTATCCCCATTGTCCCCCAGTGTGAACAAGGAGTTTTACGCTCTCATTTTCTTTAATACAGCATGGAGACATTTCTGCAATTAAATTGCCACAGATAAGCTGCTTGCTTGTTTAACACATCCTTCTGTTTCCATGTGCTTTCTGGCTTCCACTAGCAAGGAGAAGTCCATGTTCTGAGTTAGGGGCAGAGAGAAATGCTCTTGGCCTGAGTGAAGCGTGTGTATACTCACAGATAAAGGTGGGAGATGAGTCAGCCACGTGGAATGGTGATTTTTGTACAGACAGGTGAATTTCCCAGGTGAAGGGTCCCTGCACTCAGGCATGGTTTCTGTCTGTGCCTAGTGTCTGGTGGGGAGCACACAAGCCCGGAGATGGTGTTTGTCATCCACCTGCTCTCTGCTGAGCAGCAGCCTCCAGTCTTCCAGATCGCAGCTCCCTTTCTGGAGGTCAGCCAGGGGGGCAGAGCCACCATCGGTGAGTGGGGTGCATGGGGCACGGGCTGGGGCTCAGTTCTCTGCCAGGAGGCCCAGCTTCATTTGCCCAGGGGTTGCTTGAGAGCTAGTCTAGGAGAGAATTCCCTGACACAGCCTGAGCATCATCAGGGCACAAACTATTTCCATGGAACTTGCAGCTCTCAGGCTGGGGAAGCTCCAGAATTATTTACTTTTCTTGTACTGACTGAATTACAGGTTTTTTTTGGCTCCATTCACATCAGCTATGCTCTCTTTCCCTGGCACAGGGATCCAGTTGGCTGTAAGTGACACGGATACAGCTCCTGAGGGCCTTTTCTTTGAGCTGGTGAAACCTCCCCATCATGGCATCGTGCTCAAGTACAGCGCAGATGTGCAGGAGCTCATGAGAGCAGGTGAGTGGAGCAAGAGTTTCCCTCAGTGCAGGAGAGGGGTCAGCCTGGCTGGTTTATATGAGCAGGGGGAGACAGATGCTCCTGGCAGATCAGGATGCATCCATAGGGAAGCCTTATCTAGCTGTGAGCTCAGGAAGCAGCTGGGAAGAAAAGGAGGGTTGGTGCCCTCCTTGAGAATCACGAGGAGTCGCTGGCGCTGGGAAGGTCACAGCTTTTCCTCTTCCCTGCCAGCTCCTTAATGAACGTCCTCATAACCCACAGCCCTGGCAGGGTGGGATGAAATGCCAGTTTAGTTCTTGATGAAGGTCATTTGAGTTGGATTCCTGCTCTGAGCAGGGTCTTTCTGACTCGCGTGTCTCCTCCCTGGGCAGGCGACACCTTCACCTACGAGGACGTCACCCGGAACGCTCTGCAGTACGTGCACGACGGCTCGGCAGCGGCAGAGGACAGCATGGAAATCTCTGTCACCGACGGTGTCACCACGGTCACCACGGTGCTGAGGGTGGACGTGTCCCAGCTGGACACCCACGGCCCCCAGCTGGCCCTGGGCTGCCTGTTGGCTGTCACCGTGGCCAGCAAAAGCTCTGTGACCCTGTCCCGACAGCACCTGGCTTACACGGTGGGTTTGCATCTGCTCCTAAGCCCAGGGAATGCTGCCAGGCTCCCTTTCCTCATCCCCCACACACCTCCCTGCTGTCAGCATGGATTCTGGCTAGAGAGCTCAAGTTTTGGCTGCTGCCAAAGAGAGGATAACAGACTCTTTCATCCCACAGGGATTTAAGGTTATCCCCATTTGACTGTACCAGAGGTGAACTGCCATGCTAAACATGAGAACCTAGTTAATCCCAGATTTTTCTGTCAAACAGTCTTGCTAGTAAAGCACGTGGATTTGCCAAGTGTTAATCCCTTGAAAACTTCAGCCTCCTCACCCACCTTTTTCTGGGCAGATCGGAAGGGGGAAGGAGTAAACAAGCCTAGGATGCTGCAGAGCTTGGTGGCTTGAGTTGGTCCCAGGGCTTGTGGGCTGTGCAAGAGTTATCCTGCTGGTGACATTCCCAAGAAAGCTCTGTACTCCTTGCAGATGATGTAATACCCTCCTGAGGGAGGAGAGATCACAGTACAGATG
The DNA here is from genome assembly GCF_027887145.1 of Ammospiza caudacuta. Lineage (NCBI taxonomy): Eukaryota > Metazoa > Chordata > Aves > Passeriformes > Passerellidae > Ammospiza > Ammospiza caudacuta. Next base: position 35,213,698 of record NC_080596.1, read on the forward strand.
CAAGGCTGGAGAGACCTGAGCTGAGAGAGGCTGGCTCTTAGATTATTGAGAATTTTTTTTGTTTTTTTTTTAAGGGATCGGAATAGTCTGAATACAAGTCTGGAATCTGTCCTGTCCTCCTCTTAAGGAGGAAGGCTGACTAGGGAGATGCTCATGTTTAATCTGAATAAGATAGGGAAAAGAAGATTTCACTTCTGACCCATATGCTCAGGATGTGTTGATTTCTGCTCTGGGCCTTATTTTTCAATCACCTAACAAAACTCTTCTAAGGAAGATGACATCTGAGTTGTGATACCACAGTGTGGTTGTAGCTAATGTGGTTGAAAAGAGACAAAATCAGCTTTTAGTTCATTGTGAAGTACTTTGAAAATGAAAATACCAGGCTTATGTCTGGGAGACTGTGTTAACGTGACACAAGGACATAGAGAAAGCCTTGCTGAGCTGAGAGAAAATGAAAATACATTTCGTGGTATGCTTTGAAAATGTCAACCCTCCTGACTCTCTTCTCATCAGTAGAGTTTCACTTAATATTCATCTGTGGGTATGACCTAACTAGGCAGGTATAAAACTATAAAACTTTTATTCTTCCTTCCATTTTTAGTGGGACACAGCAATGGCTAATTCTGCACTGTTTTCATTTGGTTTGTTTCTTCATGCTTAGGACAACAACTCCCCTGACTCAGAGATCAGAATCCAGCTGATATCTCTGCCAGCCTATGGGACCCTCCTCAGGACATCAGGCTCCCACAACGAAGAGCTTTCCAAGGTTTACAATTTCACCATGGAAGACATCAACAGCCAGAGGATCAGGTAGCAAAGAACACTGTTCTCCCTCAAGCCATACCAGTTAAAAGCTCACTGAGCTTTTCCCCAGGGATCTCTGGGCTACTTCAAAGAATTCAGGGAACGAAAGCAATGGAGGGTTGGGAACTGAGACACCACCTCTCTTCCAAGAGGATGGGATGGATGTGCCTGGGGGTCAGTGAGGCTCCCTGACTCCCCATGTGCTCATCCCTCAGCTACTCCACCACGTTTGAGACCAGCAATCAGCCCGTGACTGACATCTTCCACTTCTCAGTGCTGGATGCTGACAACAACAGGCTGGACAGACAGATGTTCACCGTCACCATCACCTCCGCCCCTGCACTCATCGCCTTCGCTGACCACGTCACCGTGAGTGCCTGGGCACAGGGATGTGGCTCTGGGTGCCTGGGCACAGGGATGTGGCTCTGAGTGCCTGGGGACAGGGACAGCCATGGCTCTGAGTGCCTGGGGACAAGGACATGGCTCTGGGTGCCTGGGCACAGGGACAGCCATGGCTCTGAGTGCCTGGGGCAGCCATGGCTCTGAGTGCCTGGGGACCGGGATGTGGCTCTGAGTGCCTGGGGACAAGGACAGCCGTGGCTCAGATGGGAGCAGCTGAACAGTTTTCCTGGACTGAGGGGAAGTGACTGAATAAAGTGTAGTGTTACTTGTGCCCCCCAAAAGATGGACAAAGCACTTGGAGGCTGGAGGAGGCTGACAGTCCATCTGCATCCCCAAACCTCATCTGTTTATATCTGTCCACTCAGGAGCTGCTTGTCCCTAGGGTGTCTTCTTGATATCAGTGGAACAAGTCACATTTAGCCCTACTCAATATTTCATCCCTAATTTCACCAGTGTATGTGTAAGAGACTCTTTAAGTCTGAGGACACCTGGTGCTTTGGGCTGACACAGATCATTTCACACTCCTTATCCAGGCCTTTGGAAGTCATCTCCCTCCTTTCCAGCTGTGCATTCCCCCTCTCTTGCCTTCAAAAGGCTCTCCACAACAAGAACTGCAGGTCTTGCCTTCCAGGAGGTCACCATGACACTGACAGTTCTTTTCCTGTCCTGTCCACGCTCCTCTTGGAGGCCAGATGGGCTTTGTTCTTCCCATCCCATGTCACCTCACCTCACCTCCCTGCTGAATTCCTGATTAACAGACCCAGGGGAGGGTGGGACAGTGCTCCAGCACCCGGGCAAGCCTCTCCCAGGGAGGCAGCCTTGTTCAGTAAGGATTTGTGTTGTCTGCTGTTGCTTCCCAGGTGGATGAGGGGGGCAGGGTCCCGCTGCTGGCTCATCACCACTTGACTGCTGACTATGACACTGCTGCCAAGGAGGACCTGAGGGTCACCATGGTCACTCTGCCTGTGTATGGCTGCATCGAGAACACCAGGACAGGTAAAACTGCTGGGCACTCCCTTCTTTCCTCCTCTGGGCTCCTAACAGGATGACATCTGTCATATCCCATGAAGGGGATGGCTTGTGCTGCAACAAAAACTGCAGCTTCCCCAGGGCCCACTCTAATACAGCAGATGTTTTCTCCCTCAAAGGCCACTAGGTGTGGGAAGCCAAGCTGTAGAAGGGAGCATCCCTTCCTCTGCAGCCTTCACAATGTGCTGGGTCTCTGTTCAGTTTATCAGCCATTTGAGCATCTTTTCACCAGCGATATTCTGGTTTGCAGGAGAGAGCTTTGGCCCACAGAGTGAGTCTGTGGGGAGCACAGATGTGTCCTTTTCTCTTCATGATGTCCTGGAGAAGAGCATTTACTACTTCCAGAGCGTCCATGAGAGCATTGAGCCCACAAGTGACGCTTTCAGCTTCTATGTGAGTGATGGCTTCAGCCAGTCAGAGGTGCAGAGCATCAACATCACAATCCAGGTATGCCAGTTGCCGGAGCCCTCTCCTTTCACACAAACTCTTTTTCAAGGCTTTACTCCTTCCTTTTTAGTATGTGGGAAGGGGAATTAAAGGGAGATTCCTTCCTCTAGCACAAATTTACCTGTGATGCCCAGGGACAGTTGTGCATTGTAGCTTCTTCCCCAGGGCTTACTGCTCTGGTGTCTCCTCCGTCTTGGAAGCAGCCGTGGTGCTGGATAGGTTTGGAGGGACTGGTGATGCCAGCTCCAGTTCTGTCATTTGGGAGCTTGTGTTTCAGTCAGGTGGGCCTTTCCCTGTGCTCATGTTCCTTTTCCTGGCTGTGTGCAGCGGCAGAATGACGAGCCCCCCAGGATGGTGCTGGAGCCCGTCCGGGTGCAGGAGAGCTTGGCCGTGGTCGTGACCAACGCCTCCCTCAGCCTGCAGGACTTGGACACGCAGAGCAGCGAGCTGGTCATCGTGGTCAGCCAGAGCCCTGAGCATGGTACGTCCTGACAGGCTGGGGCTGAGAGACAGGGAGTCTGTCTGTCTGTCTGTGTGTCTGTAAGAGCCCCTGCTGCGAGAGGGAAGCCTGTCATGTGGGAAGAAGCACAATCTGGACCAGGACTACGCTTGAGGAGAGCCCTGTTCTTGGCGGGCTGTCCCTGCTCTTTGCCAGGGAGCACAGGGGTGGTGCAGGTGTTTCCCTGGGGATTCCCTGCTGGCAGGTGCCTGTCCCTGCAGTGCCCAGGGCAGGCAGGGTGCCAGGTGAGGGCGGGCCCTGTCCCCAGCGCACTGTGCTGAGCCGTGTGTGGTTTGGCAGGCCAGCTGCGCAGAAGGCAGAGTGCAGCGGAGGCGCCGGAGCAGGGCCGGCCGCTGTCCCGGGGCTCCTCCTTCACCTACCAGGATGTCCTGGAGCGGCTGATCGTGTACACCCGGAGCGGGGCCGCTGCACACACCGACGGCTTCGGCTTCTCCCTCAGCGACGGGCTCCACACGCAGGCAGGGAGGCTGGAGTTCTCCATGGAGCTGCCCAGGACGCTGCCACTCACGGTGGCTGTCAGCAGGGACCTGCAGCTGCCAGCTGGTACGGGGACAGGCGTGAGAGTGGCATTGCTGGGCACTGCTGTCGCTTGGCCGGGCTGCCTGAGGCTGCCTCTGAAGCTGATTGTGGGTTTTGCTCTCTCTGGTGCAGGCTCTGCAGCTCGGCTCACGGCTCAGCACCTGAAAGCAGCAGCTGGACATTCAGAGGACACGGCCATCAGATTTGTCCTGAGAAGGGACCCCAGCAGGGGCCAGCTGCAGCTGACCACAGCTGATAGCCCAGTCCAGATCTCTGCCAAAGGACCCCTCAGAAGTTTCACCCAGGCTGATATAAACAAAGGTGAGAGTGCTGGATTTTAGGTAGTCACGGCAAGTATATCAACCAAGCCTGGTTTAAGGTAGTCCTGTGAGGAGCAGGGAGTTGGACCTGATGATCTTTATGGGTCCCTTCCAGTTTCAGATATTCCATGACTCTGTCATCTTTATGAGAGGGGAGTGATGAGCTGAAGTAGGGAAGGGAGAGGGAAAGAAGTAAGCTCAGGTTGTTAAGTTAGAGCAGAACCATGTATCATTAAATATATGTTAAAAAGTCTCTCTCAGCAGAAGAAAGAGAATAAAGAGAGAAAAAAAATGTTGAAACCCAAATCCAGGAGCCCTGTCAAGCCCCAGGTGCCTCAGCTGATGGTGCCAGCCTGCTTCTAAAGTAAGGATTAAAAGCTGCAGCCTGTACTAAAGCATCTCTTTTCTGCTCTCCCTCTCCCCAGGGCACATGGTGTACAGCCATGGCAAAGGGGATCCCGGCGGAAACTTCCCCTTCATCTTTGATGTGATGGATGCAGATGGCAACAAGTTGATGGACCAGGTTTTCCACATCCATGTAATAGGTAAAAAGTTCTGCTGAAGTTGTGTTTTCTTTGCTGCAGAGCTTGAGCCTGCCCACAGATCCCCATCCCACATGTACTGCAAGGCAAAATGGAATTTTTGAGCTGTGGTTTTGATGAGCTGTCAATTCCAAGGCCTTTGAAGTGAGGGGCACGGGGAGATTTTGCAGATGCAAGGGTTCATTCTTTGGCTTCTGAAAAACTCACTGAAAAGGTAGAAAAATTCCTCTTAATGCCTTCATGCTGTTTAGATAGTCTTTAGGACATTATAATGTTACCATCCCTGATAAATGGGATGGCCCCAAGTTCCTGTTTTGGAATTACCAAAATGTTTGTGCGTGTACTGTCTTTGCTTGAGCACAAGTACCTGAGGGATGGAGTGCGACTGTCTCCTAACTCAGCTTTGTGTTTAACCCTTCCAGAGGACAGATTTCCCCCCTCCATCATCACCAACAAGGGGCTGGTGTTGGATGAGAACACAGCCAAGGCCATCACAACCCTCCAGCTCTCAGCCACTGACCAGGACAGCGAGGCCTCCCAGCTGCAGTACAAGGTGACCCGGCAGCCACAGCTGGGCCATCTGGAGCACGTGGCCTCCCCAGGTGAGCAGGGAGGTGCTGGGCCCTTGGAGCAGCAAAACACTGGAGCCTCTTGAGCCCTAAACATTCACTGCAGGAAAAACGTGCCCAGAGGCAGCAGCACGGAATTCCCAGAAACTGTTAGAAATCAATCCACAGAACAATTCACAGAATTGTTAGGAACCAAAGGGCCATTAGCCCAGAGGGTTGGGGAATAAGGTGAGTGGAGGCAAAGCAGCCCAATAATCCCAGTTGAGGATTTATGTGAGTTTATGGCCCTACTGCTGCTTCTACATGTCAGGAAAACCTTTGGCCTTTGCTGTGAACAGCACAGTGCCCCAAAGAATCCATCCCTTAAAGTCCTTGGAAACAGCCCATCTTGGTGAACAGATGACTTGTCCTGCACATGTGATCTGAATTTCAGAGCTGCCTTTCATGCCTGCTGACAGTGTAAGTGTGCTGTCCCTCTCTGATGAATTAATGTGGTGTCACATTATACGCTCTTCTGATTTTATTATACTCATCTAAGATTATATTTCTTGTTAGCTTTAGATTTCTCATTAACATGAGATTAAAGTGGAAATATCTGCTGTGTGTTTTCAAGATGCAGACAGTCCCTGTACAGCTCAGTTTGAGTGTGGGGTTTGCCTCATATTCTCACCAAAAACGTGTTGAAAGGGCAGGAATAATGAATGAGTTATAAAACTTCACTGCTGAGAGTAAATTAGAAACATGCACTGTTTTTGCCTAAATTGCAAACTAGCCAGTAAATCTTGTACTTTGGAGACTTCAATTAAGGACTTTATTCCTCCTATTATTTAAAATCTGATGATGATTCTGATTTCTGTGTTTTTTCATGTCTGTGAGGGACTAATAAAGATACAGAGTCACAGACTGAGGAGTAGTTGTAATCATGATTTAAACAGCCTAAACCTAAGAAGAGAATACTGAAATGTTCAAAAGAGAACCCAAACCTTCACAGCTGATGAGCCATGAAGAAATATTAGCTGAATGTTCCATTTTGGCTCATTTATTTAAATCAGATCCTGGTGTCTTTTGTAGTGTGGCCAGCATCTGTCAGCAGCCATTTAGATATATTAGTGATAACTTCTTGTCAGGGTGTTTGTTGACAACAGCAGTAAAACTGTTGAACACAGCAACGAGATTTAAAAAGCTCAAGTGCTTTTTGAAATGCTTGTCAGGTACCTTTCTGTGGCTGTGTCACACCTAATGGCCTGTAAAGATGTCACTATAAATCAGTGCTGAAAAAGGAACTTGGTGCGAAATGCAGGGGTACAAGGAGGGGCAGAGAGAAGAGACACTTGGAAGGCATTTTGGAAAACTGCTGTGAGGCCAGGAGGCCTTTAGCTCATCCTCAGCGATGCCTTGGTTGGGTTAGTCCTGCCCAGCAGTCACAATCCAAGTGTTACATGGGCCATTTTTCTCCCAGCTTCTCTCCCCCTCTGCCCCAGGAGGCTCACTCCCAACAGGATGAGGTCAAAAGAAGCCTGGACTTCTTTCGGAGAAGGAGATTTTAGGAGGCTCTGTGCCAGCTTAAATCCCTGGCTCCACTGAGATTCATGGGCCAGCCTGACTTGGATCAGAACCAGCCAAAACTGAGTGCTTATTGCTAAATATGTCCTGTTTCCTGTAGTTTTTCCTTGCCTTGCTCTTTCTGTTGCACATTTTCCCCCTGTTGTTCATTTCCCAGGGACAAGAATTAGTTCCTTCAGCCAGGCAGACTTGGCCTCTGGCAGCATCCAGTACATCCACACCAGTGACATGGAAAAGCACAGGGACACCTTCACCTTCTCTGTGTCTGATGGGACAAACGAGGTCAGTCCCAGCCTGACCTCTGCCTGAGAAGGAGCCTGGGCAGAGGTGGCTGTTCCTCCTCCTCCTGCTGTGGGATTCCCCACATCCCTCAGGGCAGGGAGTAAGCCCTGTGCAGGGAGCAGGGAGCCACACAGTCAGACCCTGGAGAAATGCCTCTTTGCTGCTTTCTGAAAGAGCTGCACGTAGAGGGAGAGGGGCAACACAGACTGAGAAGACGGAGGGAGAGTGCATGTCCATAAATATCACAGAAAGAGGGAGAATTAATTAGTGAGGAGGGATAAAGAAGGGCATGTTCATGTGATCTGGGCTTAGCAGCTCAGATTTACTCACCAGACAAGGCTGAAATGAAGTGACCCAACCTGAAGATTGCTGTGCTCTTGCCATGAAGTCGCACTCTTGGAAGGCTGAGTTCATCAAGAGAGGTTTTTCCTCCTGTGCCAGGTGAGCCAGACCTTTGACATCACCATAAACCCCGTGGATGACTCCTTACCCGTGGTGCAAATCTTTGGGATGACGGTTCAGGAAGGGGTGAGAAAAACCATCACTGAGTTTGAGCTCAAAGCAACAGATGCTGACACAGAGGTAAGGCAGGACCCCCCCAGCCTCCTCCCTCCCCTCTTCTGCTGCACGTCTGGGCTGTTGGGAAAATGGGCTTGTGTTTTAGGATTCATAAACACTGAGTTTATGCTTAGCATGGATGAGAATGGCACTTCCTCTTCTTGCTGGGTCTGGCCAGAGGCTGAGCTGTCTGACCCTGGCTCTTCCTCACTGCTGCTTCCCCTGCAGCAAGAAATCCGGCTGCCTGAGCCAAAATCCTGCCCCAAAGGTTTTTGCTGCTTCTGCCCTGGCAGAGTGGCAAGGGACACATTGCCCAGCATGGCTGCAGGGCTGGGGGCCGCTCTTGTGTTCCTGGAGCTGTCCCGGGGTGGGAGCTGTCTCCAACCCGCTGAACCAGGAGTTGGGTGGGACGTGCCTTGCTTTGTCGGGAGCCGCCTTGGGAGAGGGATAAGGCCAGGGCGGGGCTCAGGGGGAAGCAGGAACGTGCTGGCCCTGAGGTGGTGTGCCAGCCTTGGCCCTCCCTGTGCGGGCACAGGTGGAGTCCATCACGTTCCGGGTGGTGCAGCCGCCCCGGCACGGGCTGCTGGAGCGCGGCGGCCGCGGGCAGCGTCCCCTCCCGGCCAGCACCTTCACCATGGCTGACATCTACCAGAACCTCCTCAGCTACAGCCACCACGGCGGCGGCGCCGCGCTCAGGGACCGCTTCACCTTCACCGTGTCCGACGGCACCAACGCCCTCTTCGTGGTGCAGGAGGGCCAAAGGAAGGTCAGGGGGCACAGCGGGTGGGAAGGGGCCTTGAGAGCGCACAGGGAGCTGCCTCTTCTCGGGGCAGGGGCCTGAGCTGCTGTGGCTGCAGGCAAGGGCTGAGTGCTCTCCTTTATGTGATCCCTTTGCTCCTTCCCCTCCCTGCCCTCTGGGTGTGCAAACTCACCCCAGGACCTCGATGGCAGCAGAGCTGAAGGGAGCTGAGCTGGTGATGTGTTGGGGGAGGCTCTGCCTCCCAGAGTCACCCCCTTTTATCTTGAACTGTTGTCAGGTGGTGACCGCAGCGCCGCAGCGCTTCCAGGTGGAAATCCTCCCTGTGGATGATGGGACACCCAGGGTTGTCACCAACGTGGGCTTGCAGTGGCTGGAGTACACGGATGGCAAGGTAACACCTGCCTGGCCTCGGCCTGGGCTGCTTCTCAGGCTGCTCCAGGAGAAGGGGCTTCTCAGGAAAACATCCTCATCCTTCAGCACTTCTGTTTTTGTGAGGGAGAATGCCCACCCCAGGGTACATTTTTAGCTTTGCTGATGGTGGAGATGGCTTGATGATGTGCTGTAGCAGCCATGGCAGAGATATGTGGCTTTCCAAGCATATGGTGCAGGAATTTCTTGTTGTGACATACCTTTGTTGTGCTGAAGTCCAAACAGAACCCCAGGAAACTCTTGGCTTGTTTTTGAGGAGCCAGTATTAACTGTAAAGAAACACTTTGATTCATCCCAGAAAAAAAAAGAGTGGAAGATGGTGCAGTAAGAAATTGTATTAAGAAATGGCTATCTCAGCTCAAACTCCTCATTTCAGGAAAAGCACTCCTGCAGCCTCAAGCAGTTCAATTTTCTCTCTTTCTCCTGCTGTTAAAAACATTTTGTTTTTGAAGAGGAAGCAAAATGTGGTGGAACTGAATCAAATCCCTGTGAGGGCATTTGAAAGAGGCTCTCATGGAGACTCAGCAGAGCTGTGTGAACAGTCTTGAGTGAGTCCTTCAATCTGAGGCTGTTTGCAGATTTGTTTTTTTGCCAAGCAAGGCCTCACCTGAGCATCAGCACAGCTCATGGAATAGAGGTGTCTAAGAGAAACCCAAAGATTTGTCCTAGCTTTTAGCTCCAGCTAAATAAGGCTGGGCAGCTGCTTTGGAATTTGCTTTTCTTTGAGCTGCATTTGTCTTTTAAATTCAAGTAACCAGATGTGAGGCAAAATTTGAATCCTTCCTGTGTTGTCATACATGTTGTGGGTTATCTCTGTTCAAGGCTGCTCTGTACTTCCACATCCCTAGATCTTCCCTCATGGAGAGCTGTTTTGACAGAGGGATGGTTGGGCTTTTTGTGTGAACAGTCAATCAGACTTGCACTGCTGGAGCCTCAGTTTTACTCCCTTGATTTGGCTTTAATCCAGGCCACCAATCTCATCACTAAGAAGGAATTACTGACGACAGATCCTGACACAGGTGACAAACAGCTGATCTATGAGATAACAACTGGTCCCAGGAATGGTCATGTGGAGAACAAGCTGAAGCCAGAGACAGCTGTGACCACCTTTACACAGGGTATGGACCTGGGCTGTGCCCTGCTGCTTTTTTTTGCATCAGTTGATTCAGTTTGTTAAAATAAGAAAAAAAAAATAGGTGGGAGGGAAGAAAGCCAAGGGGCAGCATGTTGAAAACAAGCATTGAACTTTGCTGTCAGTTGCAGAAATCCTACAATTTCTTAGAGACAACAACCTGTGTCCTGTAGGTTGTCCCAGGTTCTCCAGGCTTGTTAGAGCTGGAGATGTGACTTGGGGCAGTAAAGAGAGGTTGCAGATCTTGCAAGTGCATCTGATCATCACCGTCTGGCAGAGGTGCAGCTGTGCAGAGTCAGCACTGTGGGGGAGGCTCACTCTTGCAGGGCTGAGGGGGTAACTGCTTCCTATGCCACTGGGATCCCCAGTCCCAGCAGATCCACACTGCTCATCCACAAAGCTGCCTTTGGATTCCTGTGTTGACTCACTGGCTGTTCCCTCCTGGCAGAGGATGTGAACCAGGGCCTCATTCGGTACGTGATGCACGAGGAGAAGGTTCAGGAGACCACGGATAGCTTCCAGTTCCTGGTGAAGGACGGCAAACCCAACGTGGTCAGCGGCAACGTCTTCCACATCCAGTGGTCCCTCCTCAGCTTTACTCACTCCAGGTAAGTGCCATGAGGGTCACAGCACTTGCCTGGCAGCTGGGCTCTTACCTGAGCTCCCTACAATGTGGGAAGGAAATCCTGCCAGTGAGGAGAGGGCCCTGCCAGGCTGAACCACGGAGCAGCTGCCCAGTTATTTCCCTGCCTCGGATTTTCCACGGAGCCTCACCCTCAGTGTCACACAAACACGCAGGGTTTGCTCCCCAGCCTGTTCCTCACGTGCTTGCTTGATCCCTTTCCAGCTACAAGGTCAGGGAGAGCGCTGGCTCTGTGAGCGTCACCGTGAGGCGGCTGGGGAACCTCAACCAGTACAGCATCGTCCTGTGCCGCACCGAGCAGGGAACGGCCGCCGCTGGATTGGGAGTACGGCCCGGAGAGGAGGACTACGTGGAGTACGCGGGGCAGGTGGGTGGCACACAGCAAAGGGACGGGCTCACCATGCCTGCCACCAAGCCTGGAGCAAAGAATGGGTGGGAAGTGACCAAAACACCAAGGAGGGTGTGTTCTGTTAGTAAACTCAGGCGGGTTGTTTGCTGTTGGAAGAGGGAGCACCTCAGGAAGGACGGGGAGCTCCAGGTGGCACTCCAAGGACAGCAGTCATCTTGCTGCCCTGTAGGTGCAGTTTGAGGAGAGGGAGGACACCAAGGCCTGCACCATCGCCATCCACGACGATGATGTGTTCGAGGGCACGGAGAGCTTTTCCGTGGAGCTCAGCATGCCGGCCTACGCCCTGCTGGGCAACGTCACCCACGCCACTGTCACCATCGCCGACCCCGAGGACGAGCCCACGCTGCAGTTCGACAGGAGCACCTTCCACGTCAGCGAGAGCGCTGGCTTGCTCTCGGCTCCTGTGCAAAGGAAAGGTGGGTTGGGCCGTGCTGAGCCCCGTGGGAGGGACACGTGCAGAGGGGGAACCCTTGGCCTTTGTCTGTTTATGGTTTTGGAGCCTTCTCCCATGTTTTGGAAGAGGTTCTGGAGCACAATGCAATGGCAAGCAATGCATGGGGCAGCGTTGTTTATTTTTTTAACCTTTCCTGTCTCTGCTGTTAAAGCCTCTTGGGTTTAGATTTGTTCCAGCTCCCGGCATGAGCAGGAGCAAACCTTTGTATTTGTTTGCTGCTTCTCTGTGAGCTAGGCAGTGCTTTATGTGGAGCCTGTCAGTGTCTGTGTGTTCTTTAACAGGCAAGTGCCACCTCTCGGCTTCCTGAGTGGGGTTTAGGAGCTTGCCTGGAAGTCATGTCTAAGCCAGCCGCTATCCAAGTTCAGCATTTCATTCCTCATCCTCTTTTCCAAATGCTGCTTTATTATTTAAGTGAAAGGTGTCTCCACCAAGTAGATTTAAAGTATTTCCACTATGGAGTTTTCCTATTGCTTCCTAGGGGATGCCAGCAGCACTGTGTCTGCCATCTGCTACACCGTCCCCAAATCAGCCAGGGGCAGCAGCCTTTACATGCTGGAATCTGGCTCCGACTTCAAGTCCCGGGGGCTGTCAGACGAGAGCCGCCTCGTGTTGGGGCCGGGGGTCACTGTGGTGACCTGTGATGTCACTCTGATCGATGACAGCGAGTATGAAGAGGAGGAGGAGTTTGAGGTGGTGCTGGCCGACGCCTCGGACAACGCGCGCCTTGGCAGCCGGGCTTCGGCCAACGTGGTCATTGCTGGTCCCAACGATGCCTCCACGGTGTCCCTGGGGAATGCCACCTTTACTGTCAGCGAGGCTGCAGGTGAGGAGCAGAGGGCTGTGTTGGGATGCTCCCTGTAGAAGCTTTCACCATGAAGAGGTGTCAGAAGGAGCGATTCGGGGCACAGCAGAACTGCAAAGATGTGCTGCAGAGGGGCTCTGTGCTTCCCTCTGTGCCGAGGGGGAGGCTGGGGGCAGGAGCAGTGCTGAAGGGAAAGGGGTGGGCTTGTGGAACGTGGCTGCTCTCTCAGTTTGTTCTCTGTCATGTGCATCTGGCGCTGCAGGACGCATTGAGATCCCAGTGCTGCGGCAGGGACCCGACCTCTCCACGCCCACGTCGGTGTGGTGTGCCACTCGGACATCAGACCCGCCCTCGGCCAGCCCGGGAGTCGATTATGTGCCCAGCTCCAGGAAAATAGAGTTCAGGCCAGGCAAGACAGAAGAGGTGAGGAGCCACTTGGACTCTTGCTGAGTCTGCTTTGCCTGGCAACACCTGTCTTGTGTTTCTGTGCATATCTGCTATTTGTTTTGAAAATCCTCTCAGGGCCACTTGAGAACTGTTAATGATTCTGCTAGGCACAGATTCCCCATGCCATCAGTACTCCAGCCTGGAGAGATTTGGTCCTGCCACCTCTTCCGGGGCAAGGATCGCTGCCTGTTCTCTGAAATGATAGGCTGAGTTTGTGTAGAACATTCTTTACATTGATTAGTGGACTCAGAAAACATAATTACATAATGGCTTTGCACTAGACTCCCAAATGTGAGTGCTGGGAAGGATGAAACTTTGTATGTCTAACAGCAGGAATTCCACTTTCCTCCCAGTTCTGCCCCCTGACAATCCTGGATGATGCCCAGTACCCAGTGATAGAAGGACTGGAGACATTTGTTGTTTACCTCAGCTCCCCCCACGGAGCCGAGCTGGCAAAGCCCTTCCAAGCCATCGTGGCCATCAATGACATCTTCCAGGACGGTAAGTCATCCCTGGCAGCTGTGACTGCTCCCTCCTGGCCCCTTGGCTCCCTGTGCAGCCCCAGCACTGCTTGGCTCTGTTTCTGCCCCCCTGCAGTGCCCAGCATGCAGTTCAGCAAGGACAGCTACACGGCCAGGGAGAAGGAGGGCACCCTGCACGTCCCCATCTTGCGGGCGGGGGACCTGAGCTACGAGTCCTCCGTCAGGTGCTACACTCGGAGGCTGACAGCGCAGGTCATGGAGGACTTCACCGAGAGGAGGGATGCAGAGGAGTCTCGCATCACCTTCCTCAAAGGGGAGAAGGTGAGCTGCACCTGCCTCCTGGGGGAGTGAAGAACCAGTGCTGGGAGAGGTTCACATCTCCTCCTTGGCCCTCTGTCACCAGAGGGGCTGGCAGACTGCTCCGGGCTGGTTTCAGATACAAATTCTTGTCCTGGCAATGTGACCCACTCTGAAGGGGTTGGGTGTTCCAGGATGGAACTGGTTAAACTGTGAAATGCAAATCTGATGCATCAGGAGGACCCAGGATTGTTGTACAGAGAGCTGTGGGTTTGTGGAAGGAGATGCTTTTGCTTCTATGTCTCATCATGTGACAGTGTGGTTGGTCCACACTGAAGGAGCAGCCCTAAAAATGGAAGGGTTTCTTCCAGGATGGACAGCACTCCAATGTGCAGCCCTAGATAGGGAAGTACACCCTGGCCTTTATCAGATTTATCAGAGTTTGCTGCTTTCTCCTTTTCACTTGGCTTTAGGTGAAGAACTGCAGTGTTCACATCAGTGACGACTCTGCCTTCGAACCAGAAGAGCAGTTCCAGGTCTATCTGGGGAGCCCCCTTGGAAACCACTGGAGTGGAGCTAGGATTGGGAAGATGGATGTGGCAACCATAACTGTCACCAACGACGAAGATGGTGAGTGAGGCTGCTCAGCAAAGGTGTCTGGGGTGTCCCGGGGAGTCAGCACAGCCCCGTCGATGTGGATGCCTTTGGTGCCACAGTCACAGCCTTGTGTACAGGCCACTGCTGTGCACTGGGCTGGGCTAAAGGGAGAGGCTGGATAGGAGTGCTTGGACCCCCCACCTCTCCTATTTCCCACTCCCCTGCAGCTGGAGTTGCTGTGCTTCCCTTGGGAGATGTTCCTCTCCCTCCACAGCAGCAAAGCCTGGAGAGATCTGTGGGGGAGAAGAGGGATGCCAGGCTGGATCACCAGCACGTGGCAGGGATTTGGGGACGTGTGGGAGGCAGGGATGGGAGAATCATTTGCCATTCTCTGTAGCCCAACACCCTCCTTAGGTTTTACCCTAAGTCACACCCAAGCCTTTTTGACCCCCGCTTTGAGGAGCTCCTTGCCCTGAAGGTGCGGGGATGAGCCTGAAAGGTGCCAGGGTGCAAATCTGGGGCTTTTCCCTCCGTGCTGTGCCCGCAGCCCCCACCATTGAGTTCGAGGAGGCGGCGTACCAGGTGCGGGAGCCGGCGGGCCCCGAGGGCGTGGCGGTGCTGAGCATCCCGGTGGTGCGCAGGGGCGACCACAACCGCACCTCCCACGTGCGCTGCAGCACCCGCGACGGCTCCGCGCAGGCTGGCGTGGATTACTACCCCAAGAGCCGCATGCTCAAGTTCAGCCCAGGTAAAGGGGCCCCGAGGGGAGGGTTAGGGGTGGGGGGCGTGGCCAGAACGCCCAGGGATGTGGGAAAAGCCACTTGTCGCAGGAATTTTAGCTGATGTGTTAAACGAAGGGTGATGGGACCAGAGGAAGGAGCACTGGCACCTGGCAGAGTGAAGTCCTCCTCGGGGAATGTAGGGCTGTGAGCACCTCAGACCATGTTGCTGGACCCTCACTAAACAGCTCTGCACACCTGAGGGAGAGGAGGGATGGCAATGTGCTTTGCATCCCAGGCTTTTCCTCCAGACAGCTAATAGAAGACAGTCATTATTAATCCTCAGTCAGCATCTGCTAGTAAATCTATCACCAGATCGATTGGATCAGTTGTCATAGCTGGAGTTTTATGTTGATAATAGACTCCTCTGGGTAAATTATTAGCAGCAATGAGTGGAAATAAAATTTATAATGTGTATTTTATCATAATGTCTCTGTGGTCACAGCCTGGAGCAGCTGTGCAGGGCTTGGACGAGAACTTGAGAGCAGTCTCTGGTGATGAATCAACTTCCCTCTGTTTCCCTTGCACTCGCGCCCCCAGGTGTGGCCCACATCATGTTCAAGGTGGAGATCATGTCCAACGAGGACCGGGAATGGCACGAGTCCTTTTCTCTGGTGCTGGGCCCAGATGATCCAGTGGAAGCAGTCCTGGGAGACATCAGCACTGCCACAGTGACTATTTTGGATCAGGAGGCAGCAGGGAGCCTGATTCTCCCAGCACCTCCTGTGGTGAGCGGATGTGATTTAGTGCCCTGCAAGTACAGATTGGAAACCACAGTGGGATTTTGGAAATAAAATGTAGAGCTGCAGTGACAACGTGGGAGGGAAGGATGGCATTTTCCACCCTCTCCCTCAGCCCCTCTTGCCTCCACACAGGTTGTCACCCTGGCCGACTACGACCGCGTGGAAGAAGTGACCAAGGAGGGCGCTAGGAAATCCCCCTCCCCAGGCTACCCCCTGGTCTGTGTGACTCCCTGTGACCCTCACTTCCCCAAGTACGCCCTGATGAGGGAGCGCTGTGCTGAGGCTGGCATCAACCAGTCCTCCATCCAGTTCAGCTGGGAAGTGGCCGCCCCCACAGACAGCAACGGAGCCCGGTCACCTTTCGAGACCATCACGGACAACACCCCCTTCACCAGCGTCAACCACAGGGTACGCAGACATTCCAGACTAAAGTCTCCTTGGATCTGAGGCCTGGGGGTTTGGGTTTAGAAAACTGAGTGCCGTTTTCCCTTAGCCTGCTGGAAGCACCAGTGGTTTCCCCCTCCTCGTTCCCTCAGGTGCTGGACAGCATCTACTTCAGCCGGCGGTTCCACGTGCGCTGCGTGGCCAAGGCTGTGGACAGGGCCGGCCACGTGGGGACGCCCCTGAGGAGCAGCGCGGTCACCATAGGCACAGACAGTGCCATCTGCCACACGCCCGTGGTGGCGGGGACGGCCCGAGGCTTCCAGGCACAGTCCTTCATTGCCACGCTCAAGTACCTGGATGTGAAGCACAAGGAGCATCCCAACAGGTATGAGGCTGAAGAAAGGGGAGTGCAGCCCTTCCCCAGCCCCCCTGGGCTTACAGGGGTGCCCGGGCTCACAAGCACGATGTGTGTGTGAAACACATCCCTCAGGCAGTACGGGCTGCTCGGGTTCCTGCTCCCACTCTCGTCTCACAGCCTGCCCAGCTGAGGGGGTGCCCTCCCCCGCAGCAGCGGGGAGCTGGGGGGACACAGCTTAAGGCTGTGCTGCTGGGGGGATCCTGTGCCTGCCAGGCTGCTCTGTTCTGCTGTCTCACGTGCTGCTTGTTCCAGGATCCACATCTCGGTGCAGATCCCCCACCAGGATGGGATGCTGCCCCTGATCTCCACGCTGCCGCTGCACAACCTGCATTTCCTGCTCTCCGAGTCCATCTACAGGCACCAGCACGTCTGCTCCAACCTGGTCACTGCCAGGGACCTCAGAGGCATCTCAGGTAACCTTCAAAGCTTCCTGAAGGTGGAAGCCTGGAAAGAAGTCAGAGAAAGGGTCTTTGTCTTCCTCTGGGCTCTCTTGACGTGATGTAAATAGCAATGAATCTTCCTGGTCTCACAGCAGTGACCAGAGTTGCCCCATTGGAGATGGGATTCCAGGCATGGGAACATTTGGGGTTGTAGGTTCATGTTGTGCTAGTGGTTTTCTGATTTTTAAATCATTTTTGTGATATCTTCCCGGTTAGAGAGGGATCTGCAGGGCTGGATCACTGTGTCTGGGTCACTGAGGTCTCCCATGAGGCAACAAAATCAATTCACTGCTGAAAGAAATATCAGAGCTGAAAAGAACAGGCAGATTTTGTTTCTGACACTCCAGGGAATTAAGTCCATGCTAGATCCAGGCAGGATCTTGTACTTTGTTCTGATAATCCCACACTTAACCCATTCCTCATTCCTTAAAGGTTAACTTCAGCCCTGAATCAGTCGGTCCCTAAGTTGGATTATTAGGATGCTTGCCCCATTCCTGTAACGGTTTCCCCTGTGAAGACCTGAGTGTGTCCTCCAGGATAAGGAAGGGAGAGGAGCTCTGGTGATTCAGGAGTGAAGCGAGCATGTGGCGTGAGGCAGTTTAAAGCCGGGAGGGGTCACTGTCCTGGTTTGTGTCCCTCAGAGGCAGGGTTCCTGGCCGAGGTGGCCCCGGAGAGCTTGGTGCTGGGCCCGGGCTATGACCGGCCCTACCAGCTGGACCCTGCAGTGCGGGAGCCCGGGAGCATCCAGCTGTACCAGCACCTCAACCTCAAGAGCTGCATCTGGACCTTCGACGCCTACTACGACATGACCGAGTTAATCGATGTCTGTGGGGGCTCTGTCACTGCTGACTTCCAGGTGAGAGTCCATCCCCAGCTCTCCCACTATCCCAGATCTCAGCTCTCAGGCACAGCTCTGCCTTGCACTTGAGTGTAGCTTGCTGCTCTGCTCTGTACAGGTGGAGTGTGCCTTTCCCTCCCTGTCACCTGGAAGAGAACAGTGCTGTGTGCATTTATTTAATGTATTTTCCTAGGAGTATCACAGGTTTTATTCTTTTAATTTCAGAGCACCAGAAAAATATTTGTTTTTTTTAATGTATAGCCATACTGGAAATATAAAACATTCTCAGCTGGGCTCTCTTTTATAATTTTGGCTGTGTTCTCAGCCAGTAGAAATGAGCCAAAAACAGAGCAGAAACAGCTTAGTTCATGCTCTACAACAGAGCGAGGCCATGGGATATTTTAACTCATTTCCTAATTAACAGGCTGGCAGACCAAAACCCAGGAATGTTCCTCCATAAATGAGTGGCTTCCACTATGTGAGGTGTCTCACCGCCCTCTCGTGGCTACATTATCCATGTGCAGCGCACTCCACCTCCCCTAAGCTCAGGCATTAAATTCCCAGGCACTTTGCTAGGACCAGTATCATCTCTTTTAATTCCTGCCAGCCTGGACTGCTTCATTAAGTTTCCTTTTATAGCTCCAATTGTTTGCAGAAGCCCAGAGAAGCTACTTGGCCTGAACAAGTGCCCACTGGAGCATGTGGAGCCTGGCACCAGCCAGGCTGGAACATCTCCCTGAATTCTCCGGGGCCTGCAAAGTGCAGCTGCACTCTGCAGATAATTAATGGAGAGCTCTGGGAGGCCTGAGCAAGCAGAATTGCTGATTTTTAATTCCCAGCCTTGGAAGCTGGGGGGTTTTGAGGTGAAATTGCACCTAGAGCTCCTCTGTCCCATGGTCCCAGCGATCCTCAGCACTGCCCCTGAATTAAAACCCAGGTTTGTCTGAGGTAAAGAATACCCAGAGACACCTCTGACCTCCCCTGAAGGTGCCTAACCCCCTTTTTGGGGTTTTATTGCCAGGTGAGGGACTCTGCCCAGTCCTTCCTGACAGTCCACGTGCCTCTGTATGTGTCCTACATCTACGTGACGGCGCCGAGGGGCTGGGCTTCCCTGGAGCACCACACGGAGATGGAGTTCTCCTTCTTCTACGACACCGTGCTCTGGAGGACAGGTGAGCACTCCAAGGGCTGTGGAATAAGTGGCTCCTTCGTGTTTCCCCTGAGCTCCTGCACTGCCACCAGAGTCCCGAGGGAGTGGGCACTCGGAATATTCCTTCCTTTATGCCTGTGGGGGACTTAGCCGGGGGGGAGGGAGGAAGTGTGCAGCTGGCTCAGTGGAGGATGATGCCAAGGAAACCCTGCCTTTGGGAGGTCTCCCAGAGCTCCTGGGGCTGGCAGAGGCCAGCTGAGCAGCGAGCGTGGCCCCGCTGTGCTTGCAGGGATCCAGACGGACAGCGTGCTCTCGGCCCGCCTGCAGATCATCCGCATCTACATCCGCGACGACGGCCGCCTCGTCATCGAGTTCAGGACACAGGCCAAGTTCAGAGGTGAGGGCACTGATCCGGGCAGGGACACACGGCAGGGTCACACACAGCTCTGCTCTGGCACCACGGGCAGCAGAGCAAGTCCCTGCCCCACCAGGAGCCCCTCTGTGCTGACAACATGGGACCTCTGTGCCCTGTCACCTCCTTGTCCCCCCCCAGGGCTGTTTGTCATGGAGCACCACAGCCTGCCAGATGTCAGGTCCTCCTTGATGACTCCAGAGCACCTGGGAGGGATCGAGTTTGACCTGCAGCTGCTGTGGAGTGCTCAGACTTTTGACTCTCCCTACCAGCTCTGGAGAGCAACCAGCTCCTACAACAGGTGAGGGCTGGGGGTCCAGTCCCCTTCAGCAGCTTCCCACAGCACCAGGCTCTCCCTGGCACCCCTCCAGCAGCCACTGCAGTAGTGTGGAATGCTCAGGAGCTTGGCCAGAGCTTGGAACACTGTTCTACTGAGAGGAAAACCAGCTCAGCCTTTTGTAAAGGAATTTTTCCAGCAATGAAGCATGTGGATAGGCTGATCCCAGAAGTGACGGTGCATTTCAGGTCACGTTCGTCCCTCAGGGACTGCTGGAGGACATTGCCGGGGCAAGACAGAGCTGCTGCCCTGGGTGAAGAGCTCTGAGCTCTGCTTGGTGACTGCTCCTGTCTGTTCCCAGGAAGGATTACTCTGGAGAATACACCATCCTGCTGATCCCCTGCACGGTGCAGCCCACGCAGCCATGGACAGAGCCTGGAGACAAGCCCCTGCCCTGCACGGCTCACGCTCCCGAGCGGTAAGGAGGCCCCGGCCCCAGGGCAGGGCCAGCCCCTTTGAGCTGCACAAACCTCATCTCCCCTTTCTTTCCTTCCTTCTCCCAATTCCAGGTTTTTGATCCCGATTGCCTTCCAGCAGACAAACCGCCCGGTTCCGGTTGTTTACTCCCTGAACACAGAGTTTCAACTCTGCAACAACGAGAAGGTTTTTCTCATGGATCCCACCAAATCGGAAATGTCTCTGGCAGAAATGGATTACAAAGGGGCTTTTTCCAAGGGTAGGATTTACCTCACCTCTTCTGCTTGTTCCCACTGTTTTTCCCTGCACAGCTTCCATTTCCTGGAGAGGAAAGGGCAAAACCCAGATGTGGCTTTGCCTCTTCCACAGCAATAAATGGCATTTTGAGCATCTTACAGCCCTGTAAAACAGCAACATGCTCTGGCACCTTGTTTTGTCACTCGCACCCCCCAAGCCCTTCCCAAACAATCCAAACCCTTCTCAGCACAGACTCACCTGTGGTCTGGCACACTTGGCTCTGGCAGTGTTCCCCTGGTTGGGGGATCACCTGCTTCTCTTTGTTCCCAGGGCAAATCCTGTACGGGCGTGTGCTCTGGCACCCGGAGCAGAACCTGAACGCGGCGTACAGGCTGCAGCTGGAGAAGGTTTACCTGTGCACGGGCAGGGACGGCTACGTGCCCTTCTTCGACCCCACGGGCACCGTCTACAACGAGGGGCCCCAGTATGGCTGCATCCAGCCCAACAAGTACCTGAAGCACCGATTCCTGCTCCTGGTGAGTGTTCTGCTCCCGCTTCCCCTCTGGGATTTCCTCTGGCAGCAAGCAGATCCTGACTGCAGAGGGATGAAGAAAGGAGCTCACTGGATCTTTTGTACTGCTGGTGCAAAGTGTGAGCACAGGACTGGTTTTTCCCCACCCTTTGTCCACGAGTGTCCCTTAATCCGTGCCTGCATGTAGGTGTGGAGATGGGGCATTTGCATTAGAGCCCTTACCCAGGTAGTGCCCTGCCTTCCAGCCTCTTTTGGGAAAGCAGACAGCATCCCTCAGGACACTTCTCTGCCTTCCAGGACCGAAACCAGCCGGAAGTGACGGATAAGTATTTCCACGATGTGCCTTTCGACGCCCACTTTGCTTCTGAGCTGTCCGAGTTCCACTCGGTCAGCAGCATGCCCGGAGTTGATGGATTCACTCTCAAGGTGGATGCTCTCTACAAGGTATGTACCCAGTGCTTTTGATAGCCCAACACTGCCTTGTCTGTCCAGGACCTCCCAAACACTTCATGAATTGCAGGCTCTGGGCCCTCAGAATTCACCTCTGACACAGGAAATGGAGATTAGGATATTTTTCTGGTGATTTTATTTTTTTTTTCTGAAACATTAATGAAAAAGCTCTTTAAAAGCATATTATTCATGTTCCTGAATAAATTACTGCCTCTGGCAAAGGCTGGACATCCCACTGGGTGGTCTATATTACTGCTTAGAAAAACCCACTGAGATGAATTTGTCAGACACAGGACACAAAAGACACCAGCTTTTAACAGAATCACTTGATGTAAAACCCGACAGATGTTAATGACATCTGTCCGTGCCTTCTCTTTGGGAAAGGTGGAAGCTGGGCACCAGTGGTACCTCCAGGTGATCTACGTGATCGGCCCGGAGGGCACAGCCGGGCCCCGTGTGCAGCGCTCGCTGGCTCGCCGCTGGCAGCGCGGCCGCAGGGACCTGCCCGAGGCGCTGGATGCCTCCCTCGTCTACGACAACGAGGGCGACCAGCTGAAGAACGGCACCAACATGAAGTCGCTGCTCTTGGAGAGGGAGGAAGCTGCCGCCGCAGCCTCCTTGTCCCAAGCGGGCGCCTCCCTGGGCAGCGCCTTCGCCGCCCTCACCCTGCTGCTGCTGGTGCTGTCCGGAATTTGCCTCCTGGCTAGGGAGTGCCGCAAGCTGCGGAGGAAGCGGAAGCGGGAGGCTGCAGGCGGCGCTCCCGAGGAGCACCCCTTGAACACCAAGGTGGAGCTGCCCCGGGGTGGCCCGCAGGCCGTAGGCAGCCGGTGTTGCACGGTCAGGAACGTTCATCCCCCGCGGGACTACGGCGGCAGCTGCCAGGGGCATGGCAGGAAGGTGAAGCAGGTGAACTTGGAAGTCAAAGTCCACAGCAATTTGCACGACGGCACGGAAGTTTAACGGAGCACACGCGTTGGGAAAAGCTTTTTATAAACTGTAAAATAAAGATAATCCCAAACTGAAATGCCATGTGGGTGTTTTTTTAGTTTGCTGAGGAGGGGCAGCTGTCAATTCCCGCTGCTCCTGTCCTAGCGACTTTGCCACATGGCATCGCTGCCCTCTCTCGGTGCTGCTCTAGCTCGGCGGGCTCCAGCTCTCCCCGGCGCTGGGCAGCGTGGGGAAACAATCCTTCATCCCCGGCATGTGGGAGCTCTCAGCCAGTCTCTGCGTCCTCTGGAAGAGAGTAAAGCTGAAATAAAAACTTCACCCCGGGTGCCCGGGCTGTCCTGTCCTCTGCCGCCCTTACGGTCCCGTTCATTCTCCTGGGGTGCGGCGGGAGCCCCTCGGAGCTGCGGCGCCGGGGAAGGGAAGGAGGGAGTCACGGGCTGCTCTGGCCCGGGGGCGCCGCGGCCTCGGGGGGCACCGGGCCGGGAGTGCTCCGGGGTGCGGTGCCGGCCCTGCCCCGCACCGCGCTCCGTGTCCGCCAGAGGGCGCCCTGCGAGGTCCCGGCCCCACACGGCGGCTCCGCGCCCGCACCGGGGAACGGCCGCGATCCCGCACCCGGCAGCGCCCCGTGCCCGCGGCCGTCACGCCCCCAAACCGATCCCGGGACCGAAACCGATCCCGATGCCGCCTCGGTTCTCCCGACGAGGGAGAGGCGGCACCCTCCGGGACCTCGGCAGACCCCGGCAGGACCCGAACGCCCCATCCCGGCTCCGGCTGTGGGCTCCATCGCCCGCATACGGTCACCGTGCTCCCGGCATCGTAGCAGGAACGGGCATCGAGCCCAGGCTGGGCTTTGCCCAGTCTCAAGCCCAGTCCGGCCGAGAGCCGCGACCCTCCCGCCGGGGCAGAGGCAGCACCGCCCCTCGAGCAGGCACCGGCAGGACTCGGTCTCACAGCCCCGTCCCCAGTGGCGGCCGAGGTGATTTAGACCCCGGAAATCGCCTCGATCGCCATTTGCTCACTCAGAGCACGGTGCGGACAGGAGCCCTCTGTGCGGGCTCCGCAGGTGAGGCACGGAGGCTTCGGCCTCCCCTTCTGTCCCTCTCTCTACCCCTCCCTCCTTCTCCGCGTATTCCCTTTCTTTCTCCCCCTTTCCTCTCGCCCTGAAACGCTCCTTTCCTCTCCTCCCAAACTGGACCCACTCCCACTGCTTCCCATCCTGTCCCTTCTCCGCTTCTCCCTTCTATTCCTCCGCTCTCCACCGTCCCTCTTCTCCCCCTCGGCCTTTCCCTTCCTCTCCCTCCCCGTCCTCACCACCCCCATCTCTCCTGTCTCCCCGTTCTCCCCTCTCCTCCTTCCCTCGCAGCCGCGGGGCTCGGGGTGCCGGGCATTAATAAAGCCCTGAGGGCCGGAGCCCGGCGCCCCCGCCCTCGCTGGGGTCCCCACACGGGGCCGGAGCCGCTCTGCGGGTCCCCCCATTGCAGTGCAACACAGCGCCCCGCACCGCCGGGGCTCCGGCTATCCCAGCACCACACTGGCGGGGGGTCCTGGGGCGGGGGGTCCTAGTTACAGGGGCCTCCTCGTTAGGAGGGGGTCCCAGGGGGAGGGGTCTTAGGAGGGGCCGTCTCCGGAGGAGGCCGTCCTGAAAGTGGGCGGGGGCTGGGGGCTAACTCCCCCTCCAGGCCCCGCCCACTCCTCCGGCCCGGGTCCCGCCCCGGCTCCCTCCCGAGGATCCCCCTCCTCCAGACCGGGGCCCGGGGGCGGGAGGGGGCAGGGCCACGGCCGACGGTCGTGTGTCAGGCAATTCCCCCCCCCCACCCCCCCCGTGTGTTCACGCTGCAGAGTGACGTATCCCCCTCTGCTTCCCTCCCACCTCCGGGCCTCCCTCCCCCCGGGCCCCGGTCCGGAGGAGGGGGTCCCGGCAGGAGGCCGGGGCGGGAACCCGTCCGGGGGAGGGGCCTGGGGGTAACTCCCCTTCTGGGCCCCGCACACTCCCCCGGACCCCTCCTCCGGAGGGGGCCCCTCCCACCGACCCCCAGGGAACCCCCCAGTGTGATGAGGGGACAGCCGGAGCCCCGGCGGTGCGGGGCGCTGTGTTGCACTGCAATGGGGGGACCCGCAGAGCGGCTCCGGCCCCGTGTGGGGACCCCAGCGAGGGCGGGGGCGCCGGGCTCCGGCCCTCAGGGCTTTATTAATGCCCGGCACCCCGAGCCCCGCGGCTGCGAGGGAAGGAGGAGAGGGGAGAACGAGAATAGGGGAGCAGTGAGGTAGGTGACGGGAAGGTGGGGAGAGGTCGGGATGTGCAGGGCAGCAGGGGAGGGGGCTGGGAGGAAGGCAGGGTGGAGGAAGGAGCAGGATTGAGGGCAGGTGGGGAGCGACTGGGGGGGTTAGGGGAGCAGGGAGAGGGGATGGGGGGAGCTCGGTTGGGGAGGGAAGGAAGAGGGAGGGTGTTGGGAAATTTAGGTGACTAGAGAATGGAAAAGTACAAAGCCATGGCTAATTCCAAGTTCTGCACCTGCTAGATAGCGTGTCCTTGGGCCTAGCTGTAGTACAATAACAAATAGTGAAAGAGACATGAGAAAAGAGAGATGTAACCCCTAAAGAATGAAAAAGAGTTCATGGTATAGTTTAACCAATAGATTGCTTGGCTTACAGAATATTCATAACCTTATTATTTGCTATATAAGTGTTTAATGCTTTCTTCAATAAACTGGACCTGTGATGAGCCAGCTGGTGTCCGGGTCCCCTTCCTACGACAGGAGGGAATAGAGGAGTAGGGTGGGGTACGGTAGGGGAATAGAGACAGGGGGGCGGGGGCCGGCCGTAGAGGAAGAGGGAGGGGAGGGCTTGGGGGTAGTTGGAGAGGGGGATTTGGTGGGGGGGAGGGTGTAGGGGAGGGGTGGAAGGGAGGGTAGGAAGTAGAGGTATAGAGAAAAAGAAATACAACAGAAAAGAAACGTAAAACAAAAGAAACGTAGAGAAGAAGAGCTATAGAGCCTCGGGCAGCAGCAACCTCCCCCATCGAACACCGAAGGGCAAATAGCTCAGCCGCTTCCTCCCCGCGCCTTAAATCCCCCAAGGCGCACTGGGGTCCCTTGCACCTGTGCCGGCCCCGCCCCCGGGGCCCCGCCTCCCCCCCGCCCATAAATCCCGGCGGATCCGCGCCTGTCCCGCTTTCGGCGGGGGATGCTCAGCTCGGGATGGGCGGGAGCGTTGGTCAGAGCGCTGTGCGGAGATCCGGATCGGGGAGTGCTGCTGCTGCGCGGAGTTCAAGACGCTCAGGAGTCGGGATCTGGGCCCAGGAACCCGGGTCCGGACCCTGCCGGTGTTTCCTGTGGGAGCTGGGCCGAGCCGCTTCTTCCTCGGTGGTCAGGGTGTGGGTGGTGGGGCCGGAGGATGGAGGTGGGATTGGGGCTGGATCGGGACCGGCATCACCGCGGGGGGGAAGAGCCGCTCCGGGACAGGCGCTGCCGCTCCAGCTGCAGCCGGCGCAGGGCTGGGTCCCGCTGGGGCTCCAGGCCTGCTCCGGCTGCGGCGGCAAGGAGCCGGTGCTGTGGCACTACCATGCCCGCCAGGAGGATGCCGCTTCCCAGGAGCAGCCTTTGGATCACGGCTGGACGCGGGAAGGACACGGAGACCGCCTGTACCGGCCCCGGGACCCCATCAGTATCGCTGCTCGCTCAGCGCTGCTGCTGCCCCCGGCCCGGTAACCCCGGGGGGACACAGACGCCCTCCCCCCCCGGCCCGGTAACCCCACGAGCCCCGCGCTCCCCTATGAGCCCCAGCGCCCGCAGCCCCTTCTCTGTGCCCGCACCCCGGGGCTGCAGCGCCCCGGCCGGGAGCAGCTGCTCTGGGACGGCCGCTGGGGCCGAGGCGTTGCTGCTCCTGCTCCAGTTGCGCCTGTGTGGGACTGGAGCCCCAGGGAAACAACACAAGGGAAAAACCCCCAGTGTTTAAAAAAACAGTGAAAATTGTTTGTTCTTTATTTCCAGAGCCGTGAGGATCATCGAGTCAAATGCTGAGAACTGACTGGCCCAGCTGCACATTGAACACAGAATTTTGGTCATCTCAGCACCCTGCTCCAAACACCTGGGCCAATCCCAGGGCTGTTCCAAAGGCCCTGTGTGGGATGGGAATGACTGCTGCCAGTAAGAGAACTCCTCTGCAAATGCAGCTCCTTCCCTTCTGCTAATGCTGCTTTACACACCAGCCCCTGCAATGGCCGTAGGGCACAACTGGCTGGCACTCAACATGTCAGCACCAAACCCTTCCCCATGACCCTGATTTTTCTGCCCTTTCCAGGATTTACCCAGCAGCTGTAAACGTGCTCACACAATGTCCCTCTGCTTCCCCAGAAGAAGTGAACAAGACAAGTCCTGAGGGTGACCTTGCTCCGTGGCCAAAGCTCCTCTGGAGAGTGGCAGGCGGCGTTTCCTGCAGGTGAGCGCCGCCAGGCCAAAGCGATGGCGGCGGCCGAGGCCGGGGCTGTTTCTGGCCCAGAGGCCTCGGTGTCTCCTGCTCGATGCCAGCCGTGCTCCCTGGTGTTCCCTCAGCGTGTCCCAGCTGGCTGGGAGCGCAGGGCAGGAGGAGCCAAAGCTCCTGAAGGCAAGCAGCCCCTCGTGTCTTTGGGATCTGCAGGAGGAGCTGTGCCTACACCGTGGCTCCTGGGCCAGGGGTTGCTCTGAGCAGGCACGTGGAAATGCTCCAGCCCACACAGAGAGCACCAAGAGCCCAGAAGGACCCCAAGGAGCAGCTGGCATTACCAGGGAATGGAGGCACAGGCTGTTTGCAGAGGGGCTCACACAGCAATTCCCAGTTCAGAGCTCCCACACAGCTGCAGGTATGTCCCAGCCACCCCAAATCCCTTCCCTCCTCCCCAGCCTGAGGCCATCATCCATCAGCAGCATTAAAGCCCAGGCAATCTTCCCCCACAGATACTGAATCCCAGACAGGAGCCCTCAGAGATACCTGAAAATCAGTGGGATGGAGTTTGGAGTTTTTCAGGGATCCAGCAGCAAGTGCACAAGTGAAGGAAAGCTTTCACAGGTAGGCCCCACTGGAGGTGTGCTGTAGACAGAGCTGTGCATCCCCTTCCTGAGGGAAAAGAATTTGGAGAGGCCACTGCTGAGGCTCTGAAAGGAGCTGAGCTTCTGCAGGGAGAGATGTCCCCCCCGGGCACAGGGGCTCCCCCAGCACTGGCTGGGGGCACATCTGAGCACTGCCTTCTCCTGCTTTGAACACCAACTGGATGTTCTCCACTCTGGAGCTCAGGGGGGTGAAATCAGCTCAATTCCAGGCAGCTCTGTCCAGTGACCCCAGGGACACCACTGGGGTGAGGGTTATAAACAGCCAGTTCTATGGAATATAACCCTGTCCTTGTCCCTGTGCTGCTGAGCTTCCTTGGAAGCTCTGCTGGCTCCTGGCACAGCTGCTGTCCAAGGCAGCAGCTCTGCATGGCAATGCCCACACTCCATGGGGCACTGGGAGGTTACTGCAGCGGGAATGGAGCAGGGAATTTGGGGCTCTGGGAATAATTCATCAGAATTAGCACAGCTGACATTGAACCCCAAATCTGGGCCCCACACAGAGAACAATCTTTGTCCTGCCCTGTCAGCTCAAACCCCTGGGCTGGGAAGTTTTGGGAATAGAATAAATGGAATTACACAAATCACAGCAAGTGGCATCACCCAGAGGGACAATCCAGGTCCCAGACAATTCCTCCACAATCCACTATGGGGGAAACCCCCTGTGCCTGCCAGGAGCTCTGAGTCTGCTTTTCCTACCAGCTCCTGAGCAGTGTCAGGGCCACCATGAGAGCTTTAAAATCCAAATAAACCCCAAATCCCACACAGTGAATAATCCAAATAAAGAAATGCATTCTTGTCACCAAAGCTCAAAAATGTGTTAGGAGTTCTAACAACAAGTTAATGGGATTCCCAGGAATCTCATGAATGCTCTTGGTTTCATTTTTATGTATTTTTAATCCCTCAGTGGGCAGCCTGTACAACTTACCCTGGGATTTAGAGGCTGAGCAGGGCTGGCTTTGGATTGACCTTCACCTCTGGCCCCAGCCTGTGCAAACACACCTTGTGCCAGGGTGGGCGAGCTCATCACCTCAGCTTTTCCCTCCTAAATACCCCCTGCTTATTTCCCTGCAGAATAACTCACATTTTGCCCCAAACCATCCACTCCTCACCTCCATGTGGCCTCCAAGTGTCCACTCTGTTCCTCACAGGTGCCCTGGTGGCACCACATTGGTCCCTTTGCCTTTCTCCAGCCCGAGGCCGCTCCTCTGCTCGCTCTCTCCAGTCTCATCCCACAGGGATCCTCTTCTCCCTTCCCTGCTGGCTGCTGCCAAGGAAGGAGCACACAGTGAGTCTCAGGGCTGCCCCCTCAGCCCTGGAGAGCCCTGGCTGTGGGCCCTTGGATTTCCCAGGGGAATCGTCTGCTGCTCCCCCTTCAATGACCTCAGCAATTCCCTCACAAATGCCACCTCACTGCCCCTGACATCCCCTCACATTGCATTTTCCCACACAAACAGTTCTTGTATCCCTTCTAGATTGCCCCAGGTTTGCAGCTACATGAATGGCATCATCTGTGCCCACTGCTCGTTACTCAACCAAATCAGGAGCAAATGTTGGTTGGGCTTTAATAACAACTTGAAATAACTTTAAAGCAAAACAAGTCACCTTTTTCTTCTGTGTTTCTGGACTTACCTCCGAGGATGTGTGCTGAGCTCTGGGTGGAGGGGCCTGTCAGGCTGAATGGCTGAGTTTGTGTTCCTCTCACTGGGGCACCAGAAATCCCCCAGTCCCTTTTCCCAGGCTGTTCCCAGGCTGTGGCAGCACAGGCAGATGCAGCTCTCAGCACTCCCTGCTCCAAACACAACTCTGGCCTCCACTGCAATCTGTCTCTGCTGGGAGGCTTTCTCCTAGAGAAATCAAAGGATTGCTCATGGCAACTGGGAGAATGAATTTGCACAAAGGGAAGTAAGGAATAAAATCCTGCTCCAGGAGCCCCTGGGATCTGCAGGGCTGCTTAGGGAAGGGGACAGTCACTCCCTGCAGTGCCCCCAGCCCCACCTGCAGCACCAGCACAGGCTGCCAGCTGGGCTCTGCCAGCCCCTCTCCCTGTGCTGCTCCCTCTCAGTGCCCTGGGCAATCCAGCCCTGAGCCTGGGCAGCCCCAAGCTCTGGCTGGCAGCCCAGGGACAAAGGGACACTGCCAGGGATGAGGCACATTCCCAGCAAACGCTCCCAGCAGAGCACACAGGCACCCCTGGAGCTCCTGCGGGGGCTGGCAGGAGGGCACAGCCCCCGTGGGGCGGCAGTGGCAGTGACAGCAGCAAACTGCCACGGTCTGGTGGCACAGCAGAGACACCAAGGGCAGCAGTGCCCATGGGAGGGGCACAGTTAATGCTGCTCCCTGTGCTGCCCCATCCCAGCAGGAAAGCTCCAGGGGGATGGACACTCCTCCCCTTCCCCCAGCCCCAGGTAAGCACTGCTCAGTTTCACACAGCCAGCTCTCACCTCCAGCTGCTCTGGGGCTGCTGCCACATCCCCGCCAAGGTGCCAAAGCCACTTGGGACAGGGCTCTCTCCGTGTCCCAGGGCTTGGGGATGGCAGGGACCAGGGTGCTCCAGCAAGGACAGCCTGAAACCAGAGCAGATGTCTCAGGGTCAGCAACAGGCTGGAGACGGGAGTTCTAAACCCAGATTGCTGAAAACAGCCCCCAAAATGTTCTATGATCACACCTTTAAAATGGCTCCAAAGGGCAGCAGCTCTGGTCAGTACCTGCACGATTCCCTGTGCCAGCCCTGGCTCACTGAAAAACAAAACAGATCAACCATCACACAGGCCCTGTTTGCAGAATTCCTGATCCAAACCCTCACCTTTCCTGCCCAGCACTGAGTGGAATCTGACACAGCACTAATAAGTAACCTTTGATGAGAGCAGCCACCACCCCAGTCCTCCAGCCTTGGCAAGATCTGCAGTGAATGGACCTAAGTTCTAATCCTGAACCTAAATTTCTGTCAGTTTTTGTTAGAAAGATACTGGACAGTAAATCATGCAACAGAATTTAAAAGTTGCACAAGGAATAACAAGGCCCAGAGCAAACCCAACCACCCCCATCACTGCTCCACCCCAGTTTTGGGAGAAATGCTGATATCATTGCAAATACTCTCCTTCCCTCCCACTCAGTCCTTCCCTGCACATCCCTGGAGAGGATTGACTCCATCTTTTGTTCCCAAGAGCCCCTCTCCAGCCCAAAGCCCACTTCTCACAGACACAAACTGAGCAAGCCTGAGGCATTGCTCCCAGCAGCAGGTGCAATTGCTGAACTCCCTTCTCCCTGGATTGCTCCTCTAAGCACTTGCAGGAAACTCACCTGAGCCCAGAGCCTGTTGTGCTTTCCCAGAGGGAAACAGAGCCTGATGGGCCACAGCTCTGGCCACATTGCCTTGTTCCTGCTGACCTGGGAGGCCACAGGTGAGCCCAGTCCCTCAGAGCCCATCCCTGGGCACCAGGAGAGCTGGAGCTGTTCCCAGATCCCAGTGCCCTGCAGGGCTGTGCTGACAGAGCACAGGCTGAGCTCTGTGCCCACACCATCCCTCATTCTCCTCCCACTGCTGCCAAACCCTCCCAGCCCTGCCCCTGCATCCGTGCCAGGGCCAGGGCCTGCCCCAGCAGGGGCTGTCACCCAGCCCTGCCCTGCCCTGCCCCAGCAGGAGCTGTCACCCAGCCCAGCCCCAGCAGGAGCTGTCACCCAGCCCTGCCCTGCCCTGCCCCAGCAGGGGCTGTCACCCAGCCCTGCCCTGCCCCAGCCCCAGCAGGAGCTGTCACCCAGCCCAGCCCAGCCCCAGCAGGAGCTGTCACCCAGCCCTGCCCTGCCCTGCCCTGCCCCAGCAGGAGCTGTCACCCAGCCCTGCCCCAGCTGCCCCCCCTGGCAGAGCTGGGAATGCACTGAGAGCTCCTGAAGCCCAGAGCAGTCCTGGGGGCACGGACAATGCCCAAGCTGCCCCTCAGGGCACAGCGAACACCACAGCTCCATCATCCCCAGGGAACTCTGGCATTTGTCCCTTCACCTCTGCCCTTGTCCAGCAGGCACAGCTGGGGCTGGGCTGGCACAAATGGCATTGCCATGGCAGGCAATGCCAGCAGAGAGGAAAAGAGGAGCCCTGTGTCCCTGTGACTCACCCCCACAGCGTGGGCAGGACCAGAGCCCTCCAGGGCAGAGCCTGGTGCTGAGGCCTCTTGCCTTTGGCTGCCCAAACACCAAAGCTTCTGGCAAAGATGGGAGGAGCTGGATGATTTTTCCTGCCCTGAAAGAGAAGAGAAAAAGAAAATTAAGTCCACTGTGGAAGTCAAAGGATCCCAGCTCTCATACTTCTGCTCTGATTGCTCCCTACGGGGTTTATCCATGACAGGTGGCACCAATTCAAACACAAACGTGTCCTTTGCCAGCATTTTTATTCCTGACTATTTCAGACAATAGCAGGAAGCTTATTTTTCATATTGCATTCTCTGCCCAATTTGAACAGAACCATTTTTATCCCAGACCCCACATGTCAGTCATTCAATCCTTCACCACTGGACTTTGCACAAAGGCAGGGACACTCAGGGTGCTGCATCACAAGAAATCCCAAAGAGAATCCCCTCCAAAACCTCACAGAGAAAGGATTTTTGCTTTTGGGACACAAGAAAGGCCTTTGACCATTTGCATCCACGTGGAAAGCCCACACTGAGCACTTGGCTTTAAAGATGTTGCACTTGAAGTTACAGACATGGAATTGCTCTGGGATTTGGCATTTCCTGCACCCACACAAACATATTAAGAGAATGAAGTGCAGAGTCCCAAAGTTTGGTTATTCCAATGCTGCTTTGGTAGTGCCCCTTGACACACCAAAATCCACAGCAACACTTCAAAAAATGAAAAGCAACTTTCACCCCACATCCCCCTTCCTTTCGATTTTGCAGTTTTGGGCTCCTCTTAAGAACAGGTTAAAGGAAAGAAGAGAAAAGCCCAGGACCTGCTACCAGCCAGTGCACCAAGCACCTGTTTCCCACAGATTCTCCTGACAGCTGATGGCTTTTCTAGGAAAGCTTCAATTCCCCTTACCACAATCACCTGCAGCACTCAGCGCCAGCCCCAAAGGGCAGAGCACATCTCTGAGCTGTCCAGGAGCTCAGTCCCTCTCTGTGGGACAGAACCTGCTCTGGGCCCCAGAGCTGACTCCAATCCCTGCTGGCTGAACTGTCCAGCTGTAGGATCCAGCTGGATGCTGAGGGGCAGAGCGTGTGACCCTGTGTGAAAGCCAGGCTCCAAAGGCAGCCCTCGGTGCCCAGCACTGCTGCTGGCAGCCCTGGCACAGACAGGATGGGGCCTCCCCACAGCTCCGTGCCCTGGCACCGAGGGTGGCACAGCAGAGGCTGCTGGAAGTGAAACCAGCGCTGCATTTCCATGGACACTGACGGCACTGAGAGCCCAGCCCAGAGCTGCTCCTGCCCAGCACAGGAGCCCCAAGTGCTGCTGCAGGCACAGGCTCTGAGGGAGCCCTGCAGCTGTGACAGGCAGGCAGCAGCAACAATTCCCAGGCACAGAGATCCCTCCCCAGCTGCTCCAACAACCGGACCTCTGTGGCTCAGCCTCAGGGCTGTCCCTGCTCCAGGCAGGAGGAGCCACACAGCCCCGAGGCTGGGGCACACCCTGCCCTGCAGCAGGAAACAAGGGGTTAATGAAGCTTTGGGGACGCGTCCTGTCCCCAGAGGGGTTTGACAAAACATCCAGCACTGTGCATCTTTAATAAGGACAGCTTGTACCTATCCTTGCAACAGACTCACCTATGTTATTTCCTCAAAGTCCCTGTTTTAAAATCTTTTGCTACTCCAAGTGTGTAAACAAGATTGACCACGAGCTCTGCACCCTGGCCATGCTCCAAGGCCTAAGGAAGAGCTGGACATCCTCACACCCATCCAATCCGAGGCGCTGCTGCAGCGCTAAAACATTTAAAAGCCACCCCTGTCCCGAGGGTGCCAGCCCAGCGCTAGAGATGGGACAGCAGGAGCAGCAGCGACAGCCACTGCAGCCTCGGCACCCTCAGCGCTCTGGCTGCACCGTCCTCATTGCCCAGCGACGCTCGGCTCTGTTCCCAGCAGCCCAGCACGAACCTGAGGGCCCTTTCCAGACGCAAATCCCCAAAGAGCCGCTGCTCTCCCCTCTGCCCACCCTCCCGCCCCAGCTCTGACCCCTTTGACTGCCACCACCCCACCCAGGACACAGAGGAGGCTCTCGGGTGCCAGCTGAGACCCAAATCGTTCCAGCGCCTCAGGAAATAAATACAAAGAAACTCGTCCCTTCTAGGGTAACAAAGTGTCTCGGTGCCCAGCTCCCGTTTCCTAAGGCAGAACACACGGAGCAGGGGAAATGCCAAGTCCCAAACCCAACAAAACCTGGTTTTCCATGGGTTTCCATCAGGACTGCTCAGGTTTCCCAGCGCCCCCCAGCTGCAGCCACAGGAGCAGCTTCTCTATGGGACCCCGGGGTGGGCACAGGGACCCGCATCCCGCTGCTTCCCGGGACACAGAGCCCAGCCCAGCCCAGCATGAAACCTAACAAATGCAGTTATTGCCTCTGCCATTCGTGTATTAGCTCTGGCACAGTATGAAACCTAACAAATGCAGTTATTGCCTCTGCCATTCGTGTTTAGCTCTGGCACAGTATGAAACCTAACAAATGCAGTTATTGCCTCGTGTATTAGCTCTGGCACAGTGTATTAGCTCTGGCACAGTGGTATTGACCACAAAACTCCTGAGACAGTACAACCTGTAACTACTGCTCTTGATAAAAGCATCATCTGTAGTTCATGTATGCACTGCAGAGCTTTAACAAATAGCAGTGCAAGAGATACTATTTTAGACTGCAGCATAATAGAAACTGTGAAATGGTAAAATGCTTTTACATGTAAGGAACTCAGAACATGGTGTAAGATAATTAGGTGATTTCCCACATTTGGGGACAATCTTATCTGAAACACAAGATAACAGAAACAGAAACCAGAGCACCGAGAAAAAAAGGAAAAAAATTATTGACCCTCGTTGTCAAATACCGAGGGAGTGAAAATAAAACAGGATGGCACCACAGGAAGAAATAAAGTACACTGGTTTAATCCATAAGATGGCACGAAGGTTAAAACCAAACAAAAGAACATCTAAACTCCAAGGACTATTTGAATATGTACAAACTCGAATGAATATGCATACACCACTGCAATGGAACAGAATCTAGAGAACACGGTTTAAGGTAACCGGCTGCTCCTGGCAAACAGCCCAGCACCCCAAGCGCTGGCTTTTATTCCTTAACAAACGTGTAAAAATTCTAAGGAGTGAACTTTGTTTCTCACACAACAAAGCGCTGCTCCCGCAGCCGGGACGAGCCCCAGCTTTATTCCACGGAACGCGATCCCAGAGAGCCGCAAGGCCCGGGACAGCCCCGTCCCACCCACAGCGGGTCCCCCGCAGCAGCAGCGCCCGAAGCAGCCCCGGCCCGCTGTGGGTGCCCCGTCCCGCTGTGGGTGCCCCGGCCCGCTGTGGGTGCCCCAGCCCGCTGTGGGTGCCCCCGGCCCGCTGTGGGTGCCCCGGCCCCCTGTGGGTGCCCCCAGCCCCGCTCCCTCCGCTCCGGCCGCTCACCTGAGGGCACCGTCCGCCGCCTCCCGGCGCCGCTGCCGAGCCAAGGCCATTGGCCCCGCTCCTGGCTCCGAGGCCGCGTTCTGCGCTGCAGGGCGCGCTCCGGGGGACGCGGGCCCGGGCAGTGCCAGGGTGACCCGGGCTGAGGCGGCTGTGCCAGCGCTCTGTCCCCTCACGGGGCTCAGGCCCGGCAGCGGGGCCCCGCCACCGGCCGCCATTGCACCGCGGAGCAGAGTCAGGGACGGCCGAAGAGCCGAGTGCGGCCGAGTGGAGCCGAGAACAGCCGAGTGCGACCGAGAACAGCCGAGCGTACCCGAAGGGCCGACTCCGGCCGCGATTTGCCGAATCGATCCGAGTTTAGCCGAGGTGAACTGAACGGAACGGGACGGAACCGCGTTCAGCCGAACCGAACTAGATAAACAGAACCGAACTAGATAAACCGAACCCACGCGAGATCAGCCGAACCAACCTGAACATTACGGGGTCGGTCGAACCGAGCCGAGCCGAGCTCCGAATGCTGCGATCGGCTCCGAGTTCAGCCGAACGGAGCCGAGCCCGGCCGAACCCGGCCTGCTGCTCTCGTGCCCATTAATTAGCGCGAGTGCAGTTACAGCCTAATGAGCGCTGAACGTGTCACAGACACACCAGCCACCCTCCTGACACTGATGCTCCCAGGGATTTTCCTTTTTCCAGGGTCCAAACTCATCCCAACGAGTGAGAAAATGATGTTGGCATAAGGAGCTGAGCAGTTCTTGGGAAGGGCCTGGCTGGACAAGGGACACAAACAGCACAGGGAGCATTTAAAGCAAACCAAGTGACAAAAAGCCACCTTTAGGTCAGAGAGAGGCTGAATCCCCGTAAGGAAATCCACTGAAACAATAAGCTAAGTGATGGAAATTCAGGGTTTGGCTGTGGCCACCACCTTCTGGTAGGAAATGTTATCATATTATCCCAAATAGTCACAGAACAAAACAAATAAAGGCATTTTAAATCCTAAGCTTATGAAGTGTAAGTGCAAATGAGATCAAATGCACAAATTCAGGTAAGCTATGGACTGTGATCACTGTTTCTGTGGTTAATGGCTTTGTGTTTGAACCTGAGTGACCTCCCTCTCCTCTGTCACCTGTGTGTCCTTGCTGTGTTTCTTTGAGTGTCCCAGAATACCTTGGAAGAGATTCTTCCCCTGCTCCTGCCTGTATTTGTCAGAAATGGTTCATTTAGCCAGCACAGCACTCACAAAGAACCAGCCCCTCAGGAGTCACAGCACCATTGCCCTCTCCCTGAAATCCTGGCCAACAGCACCAGCTCTGTGCCCTATCCCCAAACTTCTGTCTGCCCAAAGTTTTCAGTCCCAATTCAGCAAGACAAGAGAATTGAAAAGGATTCAAGTCTTGAACATCAGATGGTGACAAAAATGGTCTATTTAATTCCTACCTCTTAACCATGACTTATTGTTATTTCTGCCCTCTGTGCTCCCTTGTCCCTACCCATTCTCCTGGGCAGGATTATAAACTGTACTTTGAAATAACACACTTGCTGCAACCTGAGGAGCTTCAATATCAGCACCTTGACCTTTACTTTCTGAATTCCCATCCCAGTAACAGGATTTCGGGCAGTGTAAAGTTTTAAAATTTTATTTACTCCATACAATTTCGAGGCCACATGTTCTGCACATCCCTTTCCTCCCTCACAAGCATTTGTTACCTGCCTGAGACAAAGCAGCTGAGGTAAGGCACAGACACCAGGTGAAGACAACCAGGTAGTGCAGGAGGACAAGGAGCTGTGCAGAGATTTATTTTATTTACGTCTCTGTAACGAGCTCTAAGATGGAGCACAGCTCAGCCAGGAAGGACCTGGCAGGGGCTGCAGTGCCCTGCGTGGGGCTGGGCTGGAGCCAAACCACATCCTTGGGGAGGCTGTGGGCCCTGTCCTCCCTGGCTGTGACACACAGCCTCTCACTGAGCACCTCCATTCCCTGTCAAACACAACACTCAGGAAGGAACACAATCACCAATTCCAACTGCAGAAACCACTGAGGTGCCTTTCAGGACCCCACAGTGTTCAGTCAGTCCTTACTTTGCAGTGCACGAGGTATTTCAGCAATAAATTCCCTGTCATTGCTAAGAGCTGAGCAGCTCCTAAGTGGGAGGGTTTCCAGTTATGTTTTTCTAACAGCAGCTCAAAGCTAAAGTAGTTTCTGCATCCACCACCCTGAAGCCCATGGATTTCAGGCATCTTGCATGGATGTTTTATAACTTAACTGGAAATCCTACCTGCAGTCTTAAATACATAAATATCTTCTGCCACTTGGCTCTACTGAAAAGCTTTCTGCTGTTATAACACAACATTTCTTTAACAGAGGGATAACCATATTCCTAGTTTGCACATTTTCTACCAGCACATTGGTTATTTTTCTACGCCAGCCTCTTGGTGCCAGGTCCCACATCAGCAGGATTTAAAGCCTTGGGCTTTTCAGGGGAGTTTTTGCCCAAGTTCCAAGTCAGAGCCAGCATCTGCAGTTTGGGCAATGTGCATCTCTGTGGGTGCTCGCAGCCCGCAGCCCAGCGCTGCAGGGGTTAATGGTGAGGGGACACTTCTCCCACGGGGCACTGTCACTGCTCAGTCCCAGCCCAGAAGGCAGCAGGACTGTCCTTCAGCAGCCCAGGCGTTCCCGGGGCATTCCCAGTGCTCTCCAGGGCCGTCCCATCACACCGTGGTTTCTGTTTTCTGAATGCTCTGACTGCGCAGGTGCTGCTGGATCAGCCTCTTCTCTCGTGTGTACCTGAGAGGGAGAAGGCATTGAAATAACCTCTGCAAACCTTCAGCACAAATTCCAACCAGCTGCTCACACGTGGGTCCATTCCCAACCTTTGTGGCCATGGCCCACTTTTCCAATGCAGGCAAGTCTGGTATTTTCTAAATGTTTCCTGACACTTGGATTCAAGGTGATTATCAGCCCATCATGCAGTAACAGATCTGTGGCTGCTGCAGCCTCTTAGTGCTCCTGGACTCAGGAGAGGCTCACAAATATGGCAGCTCCTCTGGCTTGCACCTGTGGGACAATCCCCCTTTTTGCCAGGGGCATTTCCATCACTCACCTCAAGTTTTAAGGGGACATCAGGCACTGATGTGGCTGAAATGGTACAGAACCAAAATGGTGCCACGTGTGGTGCTGCATTTGCCCTTTCCAAGGGAACAGCAGCAAGTACCGACCAAGCCAGTCAAAGACCCAGAAAGCAAACAGCAAACAAAATAAAGAGAAGTTACCCTGAGGGTCCAAATTTTCTGAGGCCTCCAGTCTGTGTGTAGTCAGTGTTAATTATGGAATCTTTAAGAGCAGCAGGATAGGGGAAAGATTACAAACCCTCCCAATGCCTCCAGCCTTCCAATCACAGTGTTCCACCTGCACTCTGCTACATCCATATGTTCTCCTCATGAGCCAGTTGTACAGATTGCCCTGGACTCTGTGACACCTCATTTTGTGTCTGCTTACCTTGTAGTTTTCTGTTGAATCTCCAGCTCCTCCTCTTCATTTATTCTGTGCAGAATGGATTCCAAGAAGGGAAGATGGAATGAAATGTACTGAGCCACCTACCAAGGAGAAGACAAGAAAGGCACTACTGACTGTGGTCACTGAGGAAAACTCCATGAGCTTTGAGAAGTGAGGATATACATACATCACTGCTGATCTCCTCCACGTCCCCATCCATGAGAAAGGATTTACCAACTTTTCAGAGGGCCCCTGCAGCAGCCTGTGCAGCAAGGGAACATCTCTACTCCTCAGCTGCTTCCTTTCTAGAATGTATAAGCAGTGTCACAAAACACAGAACCAACCACAGGGGCTCCATCTACCACCTGCAGACATGAGCCTTTTTTCCTGACAAGGATCCCATACTGACTCGAGTGCAATGACCAGATACCTAACAGGTCCCTAATGTTGTGCTATTTAAAATACCTTCTCCCCCAGTTCCCTCCTATTCTCCCAGGTGTTCCCTTTATTAAAGATCAAATCTCCCTTTTCCTGGAAAAGTAAACTGCTATGGAAGTAACCTTTTTCCACTGACCAGTGAGTACTTTGAACTCAGCATAAGCAATGCAAAGCTGTCAGCTGAAATACACAAAATTATTCAGCTTTTCCTCTCCAGAGGAGACATCTCTGAAGGGTCCCTGAGAAGGCAAGATGTCACAGCACACACACAGTGCACAAGCAAGGACAGAGGCCTGGCACAAGTCCTATTACTCCAAGGGACACATTCCACACAGACACAGAATGATCAGAGCTGAAGTGCTCAGGCAGCAGTGGCTGGTTTACCTCCAGATGCATGGATAACCTAAAGTGCAAATTCATGGGGGCTGTTTTCTAGCTGTGAAAAAAAAAAAAATTCCATTCAGACTTACAGATATTCCCAGCACTTCCCTCTCAGCACACTTTCCCTGTGTGTGTCAGCTCAGAGATTTGGATCCTGTCTGTACAAGAGTTAAAGACAGTGGATCTGGATGAGGCAGAAAGCTGTGCTGCCATGTTCACTGTCCCTGTGCCAGCCCTCACCCTTGTGTTCCCACAGTAACACACTGCAAACCCAGATCTGTCCTGCCTGCTTTCCTTGCAGCATCCTTAACTGCTTCCTAGAGCTTATTCTCCCCTCACACGTAGATCTGCTGTTTGTGCTGCCATCAAGGTAAACCTCTGTGACCTACCCTCGTGCCTGACAGCCACATTCTGAAAACAGCACAGCTTTTGAACACTTGCTTTGCAATGTATTCCCTACAACTCTAGTCCCTGCTCTGGAATTCCCTTCCTTGTTACTCCTAGAAGTTGTTTTCCTTCTGAGACACTCACAAGTCTTACTAACCACACAAAGTAATTCTGCAATAGTGAAGTCTCCAGATAAGTTAAATGGGAAGCTTAAGACCATTAAAGTACAAATTAAATACTAAACAGCTATGGAAAATCAAGATATTTGAGAAATATGCAGCAGCAAGGGCAAAGCTACTTCTGACCACATACGACATTGTTGGTGGGAGATGGTTCCAAGGAACTTAAAAAAAAAAAGAAAGTAGTTTCAGACAGCATAGCACTGGCCTCGAGCAGTACTTGTAGCTGTAACCTTCCAATCTTTCCACACTCCTGGCTCAGAGAAAGCCCGTCCCAGACAGGCGCTGGCATAATCGCCGCTGTTTCAGGCGAGGCGCAGTTCCCGAGGCTGTCCGCGGGAGGGCAGCACCACAGGGTTACAATTGTCCGTCTGGGTTTTTACACTCCGCTCCATGCGCTGTCCTCACCCAGCCATCCCACACCTTTCCCGCAGTGCTGGGGGAGTGCACATGGGAATGAGCGCTTCCAGAACGCGGCCACGCTTCCTCCTGCCGGCAGACTTACCTTAAACTTCCGAAGCAACTGCTCTGTCACTTGTCTGCTCCTCATCTGGCTGTGGATCCTTATTTTGGTTTCTGACCCAAAAGCCGGAGTGAAAACTGATGTCTGGGAACAGGAACAGCCACACCACGGCCTGGGCCTGCGGCACACCTCACTGGGCAGGGCTCCCTGTCCCTCAGGTGACAAAGCCAAGCCTAACATTTCCTACCTCGTGGTCGTAGAAGCGGCCATTGATAGAGAACCTGTGAGTTTCCACTTCTGTCCTGGTGCTGGTGGGGAGCTCGGTCCTCCTGCGCGCGGCCGCGGCATCGCTGCTGCTGCGGGGCACGGTGGCACAGTCGAGCTCCTGCTCCCTCTGGACCTGAGAGCGCGACTTTCATAGCACGGATAACCTGGGCAGAAGAGAACCACGCGTCCTGTGCAGCTGCCAGCACCCCCAGAGGAGGGAGGCTCTCAGGGAAGGGCTTCATTTACTGTTTACTATTTATTATTTTTGGGGGGGTGGAGCAGGAAAGGAACGAGGCAGAGGCATACGATGAAGAATAGGCTGCTTGCAGGGGTTGCAGTTTGCTGATTTGCTCCCTTGGGAATGATTTCTTGGATGAAAGCACAGCTCATTGCCACTGGCTGTTCACCAAGTCACCTGCAGAGCCCTAAGCAGCCCTAGGTGGGTGTTTCCCTAGCTTGCAGGGCATGTGACACACAGCAAAGAGACTTCCCTTGGCTGGCAGGGAAGGGCTGATGTGTGTGAGAGGCCTTTTGCACTGTCACAGAACACAGAATTTTTGGTTAACCTGAGAGCACTGACACTGACTTTTCTCGAGGTCTGGCTGCTCCTCAGTAGATTTCAGTGCCTCCCCACTGATGTCATGGAGGTCATCAAAGTCTCCCCAGTGAGTCATTCCCCTGAAAGACCAACAGAGTTACCATTGACTGCTCCTCAGTAGCTCAGTGGCTGCATTTATCCTGTGCCCAGGGATCATGTCATACATTCCTATCCCTGCTCAACATACAGACTTCAGCATGGTCATTTTAGTTCAAGTCATAACACAATCATATTAAAATACTGTATGACCAGGGGTCCCAAATGTAACACATCCAATGTAAAACCTGTTGAACACCAACCAGGACACAAGTTAAACAACTGGCAGTAATTCCTGATCTGTTTTATGCAATATCCTGGATTAATCACACTCAGACTACCAGGCAGGCACACAAAACATACATGTTGTTGTTTAATAGTTACAGGACACAGGTCTGTTACACAGGTTGCACTTGTGCTGTCCGAACCAGCTGTGTAGGAGAGCAGGAAGTTCCATCCAGCCTTTCAGATGTCAATATTTCCATAAATCATTGCCTAAACTCTTCAGCATAAGGTCTTCATCCAGTTACTGCTCTGACTGAGAATAAACCAATTTGTAGTGCAATATTAAAAATAAATTTCATATGTATATGTATATATAAGTATATATGTATTCCCAAGAATACTCAGCTACCCCCAATTTACATGCCAAACAAGATCTTGGTTGTATTGCACACATTTACCAAGTTCCTTTAAGATCAGACAGCCAAGCTGCTCTGCATACCTTAAAGCATGTCAGGGCAGCCTCACATTTCTGGGATCATGAGTGAATGTTTACTTTAGCATACAGATTTCCACCAGCCAGAAGATTTTTAAGAACTGCCCTGCAGGCCACATGCACCCCACACCAGCAGACCTGATCAAGGTAAACTGAGAGCCATATTTGCCTAAAACTCAGGTTCTTTCCTAGTTACTCCTGTCAAAATTCATCCCTGAATTTCAGCAGCCAGAGATGGGGAAGAAGACTTTACTGGAACTCTGCAGCTGCAAAGGTTGCAGAATTAAATCCCCAGTTCAGTTCCAACATGCCTCACATGCAACCGAAGACAATAAGTAATTAGAAAAATAAACTCTGAAATACTCAATTTATCAGGGAGTCATTCAGGGTGAACATTGGCTCTACCTCTGTATTACAAGATTCAGAATCAGCTCATCAAATTTACCAACCAAGGCTGGGGAAACAGTGTTCAAAACAAAGGAAAAGTACACTGAGTACCTGTATCAGCTGAGCAGAACACATTCGGATATAAAATGCCATTGGCAGATGCTGGAACAGCTGGTCTCTGAGTGTTTTAA
This sequence comes from Ammospiza caudacuta, assembly GCF_027887145.1. Classification (NCBI taxonomy): domain Eukaryota; kingdom Metazoa; phylum Chordata; class Aves; order Passeriformes; family Passerellidae; genus Ammospiza; species Ammospiza caudacuta. Next base: position 35,256,004 of record NC_080596.1, read on the forward strand.
GAAGTTTTTACACCAAATTTTGCACAGACAAAGCCAGTATCCATTCCCTGACTTGAACTTCACCTGAGCAGCAATGGTTGCAGACCTCACATACCTGTAAGCTGGGACAGACAATCCTTCAGCACTTACCCACCAGATTCTGGCTTCATGCTCCAGTGTGCACCAACATGAGGCCTCTCAGGGGCTACCAGTATCAGGTGCACATGGAAACACAGGGGGATTGTTTGGTCTTTTCCTATACATTTATATACATCAGTTTCCCAGTCCTTGTATAGAAATTGTCAGTTCTCATGAAAAAGAGCAGCCTCCTTCCAGCTCCTCAGGCTGAGGGCTAAACAAAGGTGCTATAAACACACACCTTCCAGCCCAGCAGAGGCTGTTCAAAGGCTCTGCTGTCCAGCAACCACCACAGCCTTTGGGGAATCTGGGATATCCAGGGCAGCCAGCCACAGCCATTGAAGCCACAGCATGAGCTATCTTGCATACCAGCCTCCCTAGGGAAGTCCATCCATTACCTTTTACTGGGGGAAAAGCCCAAAAGAGAGTATCTGCTTCTCATCCTGAATCTTTAATCTGATAGGATGCCGTACGCCCCAGAATATCGACAGGATTCCTTCAATGAAGGGGATGCTTCCTTCCTGCTGGAGAAAAACAGGGAAATAGTCAGTGCTGCATAATAATGGAGTAAAAATAATCAACTAATAATAATCTGCCTCTCCTCAAAGTAACAGGACTACAATGAAATCTCTGAGGCTGACACAGCCCTGGAACAGATTACATGGAGGATGTGTAACCTCAGTTTTGAGGAATTTCCAAAACAGCCAAAGCTGCAGGCTGACCTGATCAGTTCAGTAAACCAGTTCTGGTTTATTACATTAGATGGAACCTGTCGTGCAATAACAACACCACAGCGAGTGGAGCTGAGTCCAGTGCTGGGAGGAGAAGAGAGCACTAATTTGTGATGTCCAGATTAGTGGAGTTTCTCACCCCTAAATTCTTACCTGATTATATGTCAGTTGCAGATTCTCTTGATCTGAATAGTAAGAGTTATAATTCTTCAGAAGAGAATTGAGCTACTCTCTAGAATAAAGATCACAATGAAAAAAAATTTTAACATCACTGTAAAATGCAGGTGGTATGTGACAGAGTAACACCCCATAACTGTGCTACCCACTGCACCCCTGTATAGGTTTATTAATGATCCATACATCATTTTCTGAGAGAAAAGTTTTGCCAGGTTACTGAGTTGCTCATAAATTACTTCTTTAAAGACCCAGAGGAAATTAATTAGTCAGCCTTACATGACATTAATAATGCTGCCCCAGCATAGCTTGTACTTTGCACCTCTGTAGCAGCCATGAGGAGGATGCAAACAGAGCAACATCCCCATGCACCAATGCTCCCCTGCCAAGAACAAGGAGCCATGGAGACAAAGCCAGCTGCAGCTCAGGCTATGGAGGGCTGAGCAATGACAAAATTATTGAAATGCATTTAGAGGCCATGAGAATGAAACACTTTTCCCCACACCATTTAAAGACGGCTCAGCCTGTAATTCAAGCAAGCATTTCCCAGCAGCAGAGGCAGTTAACCATGGGGAACAACTGCATGGAAGTGTACAAATCCTTCCTTGTGGACTAAGGATTACGATGGTTTCATGTCCTGCCTCGCAGCGAGGTGTGAGGACACTGAGTTTGTTTCCAAATACTGCCTGTTATTTCCATGTTTGTGGGAGCTGTTGGAACAGCAGACCCACAAATGGAACACACAGCACCTGCAAACTCTGCAGCACATGTTCCTTAGAGAGCTGCTGGAGCTGTTCACAACTCATGCACCATCAGAAACACTATTACAATTCCTCCACCAGTTTAAAATAAAGAAGTGCCTCAGAGAACTGACAACCCAGCATGGGTACAGGCCCCAGGAATGTGGCTTTCCCCTGGGCCCAGGTGTGCACACACCAGAGAGGAACCAGGGACAGCCAGGGGGGGCAGGTAACACGTCCAGGCTGTGCTTGGGGCAGAGGGCCAAGCAGAGATGAACGTGGAGAGCTTTCCCTGGCATTCCTATCTCTCCCTCTCCACTTAATAAACAGGACAGTGTCCTGTTGCTTCAGACAGCCTTTTCCCATGGTGAGAAGGGAAAAGATCAACTGGGCTTTTACCTAGCAGGTAACATGAGGACAGGGGCTGCAGCACTAAACTCAGAGTTCATTGCATTCCCTGCTAATTCTGTGGATGTAAATGATTTACTTTACATTACTGCAGTTCCACACACAAAAATATTTTTAACTAGCTTTATCAACTGGATTCTAAACAAGGATTTTCAATATTTACTTCTACTTAGTTTGTTCTTAAATCCTCAGAATACTGGTGGCAAAAGTCCTTCTTTGCACTGGGTTGAGATAGCTCATTCCAGGTTCTTTGTGTCTCTGTGAGGGACCACATTCAGGTCATCCCACCAAAAGGGAATACAAGAAGGTTTAGATATGAATCAGAAGCAAGCCCAGCTCTGATCACATAACTGGCTACAGACAAGCAAGATGAAGCACACCTTGGCCTCGTACACAGGCAAGCTCCAGATGCAGCTCAGGATTACCAGGCAAGTAGGAGATAGATCTGCAGTTCTGTCTGACAGATGTTATGACAGACCTGCTGATCCTGCTCCAGAGGTGCTTCAAACTCAAGTCTCTGCACTTCACAGCATTTGGCAATCATTTATTGACAGCTGTTATCTCACAGGTTTTTTCCAAGTAGGAAGTTGAGAAGGTGAGCTCCTTGAAGATGGATTAGAAATACTTAAGGACTTGGGGCACACTCTGAGGCTCACCTATTACTCTTAGTCCACGTTGACTGCAAAGGCAAATAAAATCATAGACTAACAGCAGTTAGTGGTCTGGTAAGGGTCATCTCTGAAAGAGGTTCTGTTTCTCAGAGCAAGCCCTCAAGATTTTCACAGAGTTTCTCGCCTTGTCTAGAAAAACTTGCCATTACCTTCCTCAGAAGTTTGCATAAGTAGTTCTTTCAGGTTTCAGCCTTGCATTAGTGCAACCAAGAGTGACAAACCACACAAACAATTAGAAAAGCCCTGAGGGAGAGATTATCAGCAGCTCACTCTGACTTGTTTGTCCTTGTGTAGTAGAAACATAAGAGAAAAAAACCCATTTTCCTTCATTTTGCCCCAGAAGGGAATATGTGCACCAGCCCAGTTCCAGGAGTGGCCTAACTGTAACACATCTTCCTGCTGCCCTAACCTAGAGACAGATGCCATCTCTGCTGAGTTTGGTGTCTGGAAAATCAGATGCTGTTGTGACAACGGCCAAACACAGCCATTAACAGAAACCAAAGTCAAGTAACTGGCAGAACAACTCAAAAGCCCAAAAACATAACATGCACTGCAGATTCACCACTTTATCCAGTAGCAAAAGCAGAATACAATGGAGCTGCAAGGTCAAGTGCCCCAGTGGTGAACCACAACAGAGCCCAGACTGCTCTCTGGAAACACCAACCCAGGACAGCTCACCTGTGCTCTCTCCTGCCCAAGCCCTACACATGATCCCTGAATATTTATGGCAGTTTTGCTGGAGAGGCTGCAGTTCAGCCAGCCAAATCATCCCACAAGCTTTGGTCAGCTTGCCCCATCAGCAAGATTGCAGCATAGAACTGGAAGAGAAGCAGTGTAACAGCAGATTCAAGGCAGAGATGAGGGATGACAGACTGGAAATTGCATTGGAAGCAAGCCTGAGTGCATATGGAATGTCAGTGGTTCTTGAAACACTTATTTCCCTTCATGCAAGGTGAAGACAGTTTTAACCATAGTCATGCAGAAAGGTCTCAACTAGGATGCACATTTTACCACAGGAACAGGCAAGCGCATAGAGGAATAAAGCCCCAGAGACTCTGGTACACCTGGTACATTTCCAAAGGCTTCTGCATGCCAAGTTCACACACATGAATTACCTCTGGCACAAAAGCACTGTGTCCCAAATTAACAGCAGCATAAAGGGAACAACTCTTGAAGAGAAAGAGAGTGATGCATCTGCTGCCTGTGTGCTCTGGGCAAAGCCCTGACAGCCTTCCTTGAAAAGGGAGAAACTAGCATTGCCCAGGCCACACAGGAAAACATCAGGAGTCAGGAACAAATTTCTCCTCCAGTGCAATAAATTCCATTGCAGACCCATCCCTGGCTGCATCCACAGGTAGTTTCTTTCCCATGGGAGGACAAAGAGCCATGGAAAGAGAAGAGAGAAGAGAGAAGAGAGAAGAGAGAAGGGAGAAGAGAGAAGGGAGAAGAGAGAAGGGAGAAGAGAGAAGAGAGAAGAGAGAAGAGAGAAGCTCCTTCCAGCTTCTGCACTCTTGTCACCAGGGGAAAAACAATTCCCTAAGAAAGGGGATGGAGCTAAAGGCCAGGTGGCTCAGAGTTTGGGGCAGCAGTAGGAAAAACTCCTCCCAGGGAGACTGAACTGTGGAAAAGCACCCCACCAATGAATTTAGACTGCAATTCTGAGCTTTTTCTACAAGTAGGTGAAAGAGACACTTCCTCTGACCACAGCAGAGAGCTAGCAGCCTAAAAGTCTTTCTGCACAGATTCCCTGCCATCCAGGGCTGCCAAACCCCAAGCTGCAGACAAGCTGAGCTCAACTCTGGAACTTAGGGTCAATTCCAACAGATGTCCAAGGCAAGAAGGTCTTCTTCCCTAACTTTTAATTTTATTTCAGAATCCTCTAGAGAGGCTATTCTCCTTAAGGAACAAATCACACAGACCCTAAGGCTTAATGCTCTGATCTTTTGATTCCATGTGAAGGCCAGCTCTTCTCTGTAGACAGCTTAAACTAAGTGGTAGAGATTGCTGTGGCTGCAGACTCAGCTGTCTACAGGATCCCCTGTCAAGGAATACATGTGGAATCACTTGAAAGAAATCAGCAAACTCATTAAATATTCAGGGTTTTAATAATTTACCTGGTTATGAACTTCTCTTCATTGATGAAAAGAAAACCAGATGTTGTGCCTTCATAGTCCCTTTCTTCATTTACTCAGAAGAGATGAATCTAAGCAAAAGGTGAAAAAAAAGTAAATACATCCATTACTGCTACTACAAAAGATGGAATAGTAATCAAGCACAAAGCTTTAGCTGGCTAAGTGACCCAGGCTGGGACAGTCAAGCTGAGAGCTCACTACACCATATTTTGACTACTTCACACTTAGCCTTAATAACCAAGTATTTCCCACTCCTCAAAAAAAACCCCATAAGCCATTCCCATCAAGTGTATAACAGTAGCTTAAATCCCAAGCACTACATCTACCAGGACTTTCTCAAGCAGTTTTAAGACTTGTTCAACTCCAGGATTATGCTGGAGTTGTTAGCAGTCTGAGACAGCAGCCCAGCTACTGGCCAGGATCCATGTGTCCACTATGGCCAGAGTATGACCACTGTGACTCTGCCAAGCACCCCATCTAGATTCCTAAAACTAGGCAAGGGAAGGAGTGGTGATGGTCAGCAGTGTCCTGCAGCACACCAAGGAAGCAAGTGGAATAGCAAAGAGAGAACAAGACCGTAATTTCAGGGAGGTAGCAATACAATTTGCAGATTTACACACAGGAGTTCAAGCATATTATGCAGGCACCAAGCCAGAGCCATGAGACTTCAACAATGCATTCCTCAATAAACTTAATTATGGAGTCTAGGCTCCTTCTTTCACCCTCAGGTACTAGAATAAAAGGAAGACTGAGGAGTTAACTGAGCAAGAGGCATCACACATGGCTGGGGGAAAAAACACCTCAGAGAATCCCATGAAAAGCAGTAACATCTCCAAAGACTGCACTGGAAGTTGATCATTCCATTTCCATTTCTCTTATTTGGACACGATGACAGAGGAATTTGTCTCACAGCACTTGATGTCCATTGTCCCTTATGCCAGGGGATTGACTTAATTATGGAGTCTGGGCTCTTTCCTTCACCCGAGTTGGGCCGAATCGAGCCGAGCTCGGCCGAAGGCAGCGAGCAGGCCTGGCCCGGGCGCTGCACGGCCAGGCGGCTGCCGCCTCCCGTTAGACACCGGGCCGCTCACGGCAGCCGCCGCCTCTGCGTCCGGGCCGGAGGGAGAGCGGTGCCCGGCTCGCCCGGGGCAGCAGCCGGCCGGGATTCCCCTACAGAGCCTGGAGCGGGGAAGCCGGGACAGCCGCACAGGTGTTCGGGGGCGGGGCGGTGCCTGTGCGGGTACAAGAGCGGCAGCGGCTCCTCCTCTCCGGTTCCGCGGTGGGAGCGCCCGGAGAGGTAGCGGCGGCGCGGAGCAGGTGAGCGGCGGCGGGACCGGGAGCTGCGACGGGGCCGGGGCAGTCCGCGGCCTGAGCCTCGCCGGGGTGGTGAACTGGAATATGTCCTAGCAAATCACAGGGTTTTGTGGGCATAGGAGCAGGAAATGTCTCTCCGGGGAGTTTGCCGTAGTAAAGGGCGTGATTTAGGTGGTGAGCTTTTCAAGAGAAAATTTAAAACACTTCCTAAAAATCGAGTTAAGAGATGCAAAGCGTCTTAAAAGCAGGGCTGTTTGCAACTCTTTGCAAATGAAAAGATGCTTGATTTGTGGTTGGTGTAAAAATGATATTTTTTTTAGAACAGGTCCTTGCTGATCATTTTCTTTAGATCGAACAGTACTTTTGAAACTTCTTTTTCTATGTAATTATAATGGCCGAAGTAAAGCCTAAAATGAACATGCAATTGAATCAGGGTATTAAAGTCTAGCTAAATTTTCATATTCTTTCATAAAAACTTTCTAAGCACAATAAGCAGGAAAAAAAATCTGAAGTACAGACTCACTGTCCATATATTCTACTTAGAACAGCCATTTGGTGTAGGCAGTACTGCTGAGCTTTGCCTTGTGGCGGTCACCAGCAGACAGGGACAGGTGTGGTTTTGTAAAGCCTTTATTTTTTATTTTTGTTTTAGAGAAAGAATTGAACAGCACATAGTGTGACAAAAGAAGATTCATGAAATATTCATTCAGTACCAAATGAAAAAGGGTAAGGGGTGGCAGAAGTTCCACAGGTTTTTCTTCATGTTTTTCTCACTGGCAACCTAGATTGGAGAGACAAAAGGGAGGATTTTCTAAATGTAAAATCTTTGTAAAATGGCAGCATACTGGCAGCACCTCAGTTATTTGAGCCCTGTGCAGTGGCACGTGGTAAAACAATTAGGGAAAACACAGGTGGTGGTTAAAGGGAAGCTGGATGCTCTCTGGGGATAAGGAAGTGAAGTGGGTGGAAGGGTGGCCAGGAAGGGGCAGACAGACTGACAGACAAAGGCATTTGTGTATTACTGCTGCTACCTACCTTAGATTAAGCACCAATTCCTAATATGGCTCTGCTCTGGACTATTAGGGAAGCACCCTGGGAAAAGGAACACAAACAGTTGTCAGAGAGAAGCAAGGGGAAAAGCAGGTTGTGCTTGAGAAGGAGATGTTAGAAACTTAAACTTGTGCCTGAATTATGGTTCAAGGGATAATTCTGATGGTACTTCCTGACCCTAGGAGCCATGTGCCCCTGGATGTTGTGTGTCTTCCAGTTTTGTCAAAGTAGCAAAGAAACTTTTGGAACTGGTTAGAGACAAAATAACTCTTTCCTAAGTCTTCCCAATGTATTTAACTATGTAACACTTGGGATATAAATAAAACAAGACTTGAATTAACAAGCACTTTTATAATAGTAATAGTTCCGTGTCCTACGATATAATGAGGTGGCTACTGCAAACTGTCATTTATCCTTGCTGGCAATGCCACATGGCTCCAGATAAACCTTTTCTGTGACATGATCAGCCCAACTCCTGGTAGATCTGTATTTGCTGGGCACTTCTGAGAATTGATCCAGATGCACTTTTTACTGGTAATCCCAGAGTAGCACAAAAGGAAGCTTATGTATGCTAGAGAGAAAGTTAAATGCTGCACGTGTTTATTTTTCATCTGTGGCTCTTCTGACAAGACCTGAGAGAACTTAACCTAATCTAGGACTGAGATGTTCTTTGAGCAGGTGGTTTGACTAAATTACCTCCAGACAACTTCTCCATGTGAAATTGTTTAGTGACTGTAATCTGTGCAGCCAAGATAAACAGTGAGCTCTGGCCATTTATTGTAAAGGCACAGGGACAAGTGACCACAGCAGTTTGCAGAACAGCTTTCTATAGTACTTAGCTTCCAGGTTCCTGTATATGTGGTTTGAGGGTTTTTATTTGAAGATTTTTTTTGTTGCTTTGGTGGTTTGTGTGTGTTTTGTGTTTTGTTTTTTTTTTAAAAAAAGGAGATAGAAAGTACCTCTTCTCCAAGGCACCCTTCAACATCTGCCTGCTTGCAGCACTTTTCCACCATGGCAGTGAAACTCCCACCAATTGTCTTCATTTGTTCTTCTGTCATCTGGGGCTTGCGCTTGATGAGGTTGACGAGCATTCTGAAAAGAAAGCCACAAGACAGAATTAATCTTGCTGTAGGATTCCTGCTTTACAAGACCTCATTCCCCCAGGCACTGCTCATTTCAGGGTTTTTTTTGTCATGCCTAGACAAGCCTGTTCCTGTTGGTGACTCCAAACTCCCAGTCCAACACAACCATCAGTTGCAGCTGAGTAAGAACTTAGGGGAAAGGATCTGTATGTTGTCCTAATTAAGTACATCCCAAGATTTGCACTGGCAGTGGGCCTACATGAAACTGGTCAGTTAACGGAATGATTTCAGTGACTAAAAAATTCTCTTTTGCCTCTTCCACACTATATGATGTTATATGCTGAGCGGGTCAGTGCAAAGACATAGTTCCATGTGGATTTCTGTGTTGCTAGTGTAGTCCCAATCAGATGACACAACAGGGTGGAGCTTCCTTCTGTACTCCCAAGTGCTGCAGTTCAGGACCCCCCTACAAGGTGTTTCTTGGGGCTTACTTGAGCTGCCCTGCTTCGCGCTCAGCTGGAGCAGCAGTGCACAGCTTCTCATCGAAGTTGAACATCATGGGGTCGAAGGGTGGTGGCACGTATTTGGTGTCTACACCCATGGCAGTGAAACATGGCCTCCTGTATGAGTAGAGCTCATTGCAGCATTGGGAAACCTGCTCATTGATGGGGGTGCTCTCCTGCCTCTTGCACATGTCTTCAATGATGATGCTCAGCTGAAAAGGGCAAAGGTTAGTTACATCTTCCCAAAAAACACAGCAACTAAGTGATGTTTTTATCACAACAGCATAGCTGGAAACGCCTGCTGAGATGTGGTATGTCTTTAAAATTTAAAATACATAGGTACTCCTGGAGTGAAGCATTTCTTCATCTGCAAACAGGCAGGGCATTGGGCTACAATCAGTAGGTTTGAGGGTTTTAGGGCACTGTTTTAGGACATTTCCCAAATGCAACCTGCCACAGTCTCAGGTATGGAGCTCTGGGCAACTTGGTCCAGTGGAAGGTGCCCCTGCTCATGGCAGGGTGTGGGAACTGGACGATCTTTAAGGTTCCCTCCAACCCAGGCCATTCTATAGTTCTGTGATTCCCAATTCTATGAACTCACTCTTGCTTGCTGAGACAAAGCAAACTTGAACTAAAATTCTCACAGGATACCATCAGCTAGGTATTTAAGCTCTCACATTCATTAAAAAATGAACAGACTTGGAATTCTGTTAGGTAGATGCTTAGTGTGGTGTTTATGGAAAGATACTGTTTGCTATCTCACCAGAATTCAGTGTTTTTGTGAACAGGGAAAATCTCCAGGAGGAGGAGGGGAAAGAATAAATCCATGTACTCACGTAGTGCTCAGAACAAGACAGGCGTTTCTGCTCAGGGAGATTGCAGCACTTCTTGCCAACCGCTGTCATTTTCTTCCCGATTTCAAGCAAGGTCTCACTTGATACCTGAGGCATTTTCTTGGTGTAGCGGACCAGAATTCTGGCAAAGTCAAATCAAAATGACAGTTAGTAGAGCGTTCCTCAAATAGGAGCACATCTGGGCCACTGAAGGGAAAAGCAAAGTGAGGACTCCAGAATGTTTCTCAGGAATCACTCACCCTTTAAGGAAGTCTGCCTCGCCATGGGTATTGAACAGCTCACAGTTGGTCTTCACCACATCCTCGGTTTCCTTGACGTGCTTGTTCAGTTCCTCTTGCTGCAAACAAGTGCAAGTTTATTAGTGATATTAGAGAAGGAGTTGCTGCTAACAGTCATACAAATGTAACTTCTGACCTCTTCTAAACCTTATGTACAAAATACTCATTTTGCGAGGCTGATCATTTCTGCATAGCCAGGCTGGCGTAGGCAGGATTTGATTCCCTTGTGGGTCTTAAGTTCTAACAGAAATTTCCTTGAAAAAGGCAGCTATTTTTAAAATTTAGTTTAAATTAATTACCTGTTGGACTTATTTTATCAGCAGTGGGGATTTATGTTGATTTGCTTAAATCAAGTAAATATTTCAAATTATTATCAACTACAAGGGGAACATCTCTTGGCCAAAGCTTTCAGGAATTCAACTTATGCTGTGTCTTGTGTGTGACTGAGTTGTGGATCAGACCTGTTAGGTGTCTCTGTGTGCTGGCCATGCACACTCTCTCCCATCACAATCCATGAGCAGCCATACTCAGTGTAAGCTATGGAACTCAGACAGTAACTGAGCTATTAATTGTCAGCCTCAGGACAAGCAGAATCACATCTGAGATACGGAGGCATCAGACAGTTAGCTGAGTGAGACTAGTCTGAAATAATGTGATGTGACAAATGAAGTTACCCTGTAATCTGAGATAACCCTACATCCTTGCCATGGGCCATGGACTGCTTCATCTCCCACCAGGACATTGACCCCCCCTGGAATTAGTGTCTCCAAAAGCTTTCTGTCTGCTCTGCTGTGGGAGATCCTCAACACAGTTCTTTGATGACAGGTACCAGCCCAGCATTCAAGCCAGCTGCAAATACAGCTTTGCACCTACAGCGTTCCCGTAGCACTCAGCAGGGTTGTCTGTCTTGCAGCACTTATCCAGGAGTGTTTCATATCCCTTGGTAATCCTCATAACCAGCTGTGTGGAGAGCTCAGGGTGTCTTCGTGAGTATTCATAAACAAACCTGGAAGGCACAGCAGCAGCCAGAGCTCCTAAGTAACGTGCTGCTGTCCTCAGCACAGTGCAGCAATAACAAGGACATTTCCTCAGGGGGACAATGAGCCTGCAATGCTCTGAGCACTACTTACTCTGACAGGAATGCATCATGGTTTGCCTCATAGCTTTTACACACTTCCTTATCTTGAATGTATTTTTCAACTAGTGAAGGAAGGTTGTCGGGTTTGTCGTCAAACTCTGCCTCCATGATGCACTTGGTCCTTTCGACAGCTGGCAGCTCGCAGCAGGGCTTGAGTTTACTTGAGAAAACATCTTGTTTAGAGCACAGAGAGGCCACGAGCTCGGACTGTAAAATTAATATGTAGTATCAGACAAGCTATGAAATAATAATTTAAAGACAGGTTAATTAATCTGCTCTCTCAGCTTCAGACTCTTCTCTTTTCATTCAGGTCACCTCTTTACTTAGCAGTTTGCTAAAAAATGCTGTCTTCACACAAAGAGAAATAACTGGGGCATGGTTCCCTCCCTGATCCTAGACACTCTGGTGAGCCAGGGCACACTCCTGAGTGCCCTGTCACAAGGATGCTTGAAGGATCTTGGCAGTCCTGACAGGATGCCCAGCTCTGATGGAGGACTAACCCCAGAGCCCTGGAACGAACAGGGTCAATGAGTATGTTCAAGGTGGAGTCAGCCAGGCAATATTGACATCATCTCACTATTGCAGGGGTTTGTTCATCTGTTTTCTAGCATTCATTAGCACTACAGGAAAGCTGGATTAGTTGCAGTATGCTCGACAGGGCAGGAGAAAAAATTGCAGCCTTTTTGCATCTGCTTTTTTTTTTCCTTTATTTGTGATTGAATTGAAGTGAATAAATACTATCAAGTAGCCTCCCTGATAAATGTTCAGACAGGGCTAGATCCAGAGCTGGGCTGAAACCTACTTCCAGTAAGAGTCAACTGTGCTTATCCTGAGCTTTTCAGTGCTTGAGGAACCTTCCAGCAGTACTGAGTACCAGTTTAAGTTCCCTGGACTGTGAACATGTAGCTGCACAAATTACTGTCTTTCTAAATATCTTTCAAATATGTCGACTTTGGTCTAAAATAGTGAGCTCACCCAGTCATCCACACACTCCACCATGTCCCCATCACAGCACTCTTTGTAGACATCCTTCACATCGTGGACCATCTTAACTAGCTCTGCAAAGGGAGCCTTGGGGTACTTCTGGCTCAGACGAACAAGTTTACTGGGTAGAAAAGGAGAAAAAGACACTTGTTTTAAAGCACTGTAGGGAACAGAAACCTTGCAAGTCACTAACATGGTAAGGTAGGTCGGGATTGTTTCAAGAAAACACTCATTGTACTCATCTAATTCCTGGTGGCTAAAAAAAAAAAGGGTATCAACATCTGCCCCAATAAAGCCAGAAAGGACCAAGTCTGTGGTTTTCCTGTTCTGCCTGAACTGTGAGAATCACACCCCAGTAATCTGCATCACTCTTGAGCACCTGGAAAGTGCTCCAGGTTTCTTGGCACAGGTAGATACAGTCCTGATGACATCTTTAAATGAAAGCTGACTATGTTTATAAGATAATCCTAGTCAATGTTGGTGTATCAGACTGGCAACAGAATGAAAGCACCTCTCTGTGCCCTAACAGGTTGAACCAGTTATTAAATTGAAAAAGCTTTTCTTTGTCTTACAATCACATGTTTTAACAACTGTGGTTCTGCCAAGACTGACTTTTTGGTTGGCTTAAGGTTCAAACTAGCCCCTTACTCTGCTGATTAGTAATGTGTCCATCACCAAAAGCTGTAGGCACTGGAGTGGGGTACAGCTTTGGCAAAAGTGTGCCTTAAACACACTGTGATCTCTGGTTCTGAGGGACACTCCAACAGTTAATTCTCCATCCTCCAGACTCATTCCAGAGATGGTTTAATTGCTCTGCAACTCTCACAGCTGAGCTTTTCGTAGGTCTCTCTCACAGGCTGACAAGCCTATATTTTATCCAAAAAAGTGATGGGAACTTACCTTGCTTGGAAAGTCCTCTCACCATACTTTTCAAGGATCCGGCATCCGTGCTGCTGCTTCACATCTATCTTCTTGGCTCTTTCCTTAATGACAGCTGCCTGTGGTACAGGACACACATTGTCACATTAAACTCATTATGTGCAATGGATAGGATTAATCCTGGCCTGTCTCTCCAAGTCCTTCATGCAAAGCTTTGCATGAACAGAAGCCTTCTGCCTGTGTCCTACTCAGTTGTTTAGTGTTTATCCACAGAGACCAAGCTGCTGTACCTGTGCCTCCAAGCAAGCACCAACATCACTCTCTGAGCAGCAGCTTTTAAGTGCGTTTTCATACTCAGCAGCCAGGCCCAGGATCGCTGGGGCGTGCAGGAAGGGGTTTCTTCTTGCAACACTGTAGACAAAACTAGAAGCAAAAGGAGAGCATTAGTTCTGTGTTCCAGTAAATGGCCTTAAACCTCTTGTGGCTTCTCTAACTTGTTTTCTAGTTTAGAAATCTACTTCAGAAATCTAGTTTAGTAATCTGCTTTTGAGACATAATGCCTGCATGATAGGAAATGCTCTGCTAAATCTCACCCTTCCCAAGGCAGGACTCACTAACTGTGGGTAAAGGGTGAACTCCTGATGTTCTCAGCCATCTGGTTTGACATCCATCTGCTTTTTAAAATGTGTTGTCAAATGTTGGGATTTTAGCTGACTAGAGACTGGAAAAGTACAAAGCCGTGGCTAATTCCAAGTTTTGCACCTGCTAGATAGTGTGTCCTTGGGCCTAGCTGTAGTAGGATAACAAATAGTGAAAGAGACATGAGAAAAGAGAGATGTAACCCCTAAGGAATGGGGAAGAGCTGATGTTGTGGTGTGGCCAATGGACGGTGTAAATTACAGAATATTCATAAGCTTATTATTTGCTGTATAAGTGTTTGATGCTTTCTTCAATAAAATGGGACCTGTGATGAACCATCTGGTGTCCTGGTCTCCTTCTCTCGACAGTCAAATACTTGAAAATTCTAGTTTTCAGTGTGAAAACTCCATCTATGGACCTGCCACCAAGATTTTATTGCCAATTTTTGTTCTTTTCACTGTTACCTTTCTTCCTTCTTGCCAACTACACAAAGAGAAGTGGGAAGCTGGAGCGAATAAGTTATCTAATCAGGATTGGAAACACTGAGTTTTCAGCAGGTTTGGGGAAGAAAGTTTATCCAAGAGGTATAAAATGGGATCCTTAACCCCTGTTTGGCATGCAAAAACCTGCTCTTGCATGAGATGAGCAAATGTGATCAGAGTAAGACAGGACAAGTGGCCATTTCCCTTACTTTCCCAGGAGCTGCACGCGGTGGTCCTTGTACTCGTTGCAGATTACATCAGCAGCAGGTCTCTGGTAGGGCTGGACAAAGTCTGGGTGCTGCACTTTGAAGGACAGGAAGCACTGGTTTCTTTCGGGGTCAGCTTTACCACAGCAGTCAGCCATGTCACCATATGAGTCACGGAGTTTGTCCACTTGGCAGATTTCATCCAGGAAAACAGAGGGCTGGAAAGGGAGAAGGGAGGGTCACAAGTAGTGTTGATATATAGACAGCGCCATGTATTGTCTGCTTATCTGCAAAAGAAAAGCCAGGCTGAACAGTAAATAGGTTTTTACTGAATAAGATTTAGACCATAAATCAAATTAATCTACTGTTTTTCAATAATTTCATTAAGTTTTATTTTAGGTAGTCTGTCATCAAAATGGTTCCAATGCTTTACTGAAAAAAGAATTAATTATAATTTAAAGTACTCTGTGCAAGACAGTGATCTACTTTTACTTATAAGCTAAACTGAGTTTTATGAACTAAACTGAGTTTTCAGATGATTTGAAGCAGAATTTGGTGGAAGCCTTTAGGGAGAACTCATATCTAGCTGAACCTGTTAGATGTCCAGGAGTCCTAAACACCTGCACACTTCTTTGGTTACCTGATTTTAGAGGAATTTTTTAAACCCTCATAAACTAAGTGCCTTAAAGTAGCACAGACACCTTTTCAAGTCACCCCAGTGTGGAAATCCACACACTTGGGTCACTAACACCTAGAATTAGGCCTGCACTTCACAGCTGGGGTTTTGTACCAAGTGCTAACGTGTATTTTCCGGCAATTCTAGGCTGAATGTGCCAAAGTGTGGTATTTGGTCTCTAACATAATGGATCATTTAGGCACTTGTTAAAGGCAGAGGTTTAGAACCTCACAAAACCGAGTTCTTTGTTCAAGCACTGAAATCTGAGCATTGGCCTGTGACAACAGGCACACCTGAAAGGTTCAGGTGTAAGCCCTCAAGCAGGGTGATCCTGGCAGCTGCACAAAGCGAGGAGAAATGCAATAGTGAGGTTTCACTGCCTACCAGTGGTTTTGAGCACTCGGGAGCATCCTCGTTGGCCACACACTTATGTGCCAGGTCAACCACATCCTTCACCAGCTTGGACAGTCCATCGTAGGAGCATCTCTGCAGGTACTGGGCAAATGTGATCATGGCACTGAAATACAAAGCACAGTTTGACGCTGAGGAACATCAGGCAGTATTTTCAAAGGTGCCTCTGAATTGAACTGGTTTGTTCAAATGACATGCACAAAGGTTCACCAGAATACCATCCAGAGCACAGTGCCATATCTCACTTCTGTCTTGTTCTCTCCTCCTCTCTGAACATGTTTTAACCTTCCCAATAACCTTTTAACCTTCCCAATAAAAAAGTCTTGAATATTAAATTATGAACAAACCAGAAGAGACTGTGATTGGAGTTGTCTGTTGCTTTTACCAGCAAACTCATAAATGCCATGACCTAAGCTGGATTTGGCCACTGTTACCAATTATGACCTTCAGGCTGCTTTCTGTCAGCACTTATGTGTCTGTCAGGGCCCTCTGTCTTTCCCAAAACCAGTTTCAAATGAAGGTCACTGATTTGTCTCAGAAAACCTGTCATAGGTTTGTTTTTTGAGGTTGGTAGTTTGTGGTTTTTCTGGAAATGTTGCCAATGCAGCATAATTTCTCTTCATTCAAGGAACAGCAAACCTGCATTCCTCATGCGTATTTTATTTTCAGAGAAGGAAGAGGCTTTTTCACAAGGTTTGCAAGGAGTTCTTTTCCCAGAGAGTAAGTCTTTGTGACATTTGCAGGTCTTAAAATATTTCTAGGTTTTGCAGTAACAGTAAGGGGCTAAGTCAGTGTGTCTGACTTAGGGACAAAAAAACCCATCAGAAGATGAAGTTGAACATTCACTTACACTGCCTTAAATGTCTCTTCCTTCAGGTCATTGAAGCGGTGGGCAATCGGGCTCTTGTGCTCTAGGAAGGAAAACGGAGGGAGCGGTGGTGCTCACTGTCACACTGGCTGTGCTGGACCCTGCAAACACATTCTAGGCACCATGGGCCAGATTCTCACCATGTTCAGTGTTCACCTGACTCCTTTACTTGATAACTTAAGAACTTGAACTCTTTCTTATTCATTTGTCTGCAGATACCTGACTCTTAGGTCTGCTTGTCCTTCTGAGGGAACCCCAGCCTGTGATTTTTATGATCCTAATAGAATATTTACCTCGGTAAGCAACTACTTCATTAAGATACTCAAAATGACTATTGGGACTTTACTATTTAGGGTTAGCAAATGTGTCCTTTGGGTAACCACCACCACCCCCAAACGCTGCAAATAAAGCAGTGCAGCTGCAGTTTGATTAGAGCAAACCTTCTTCCTCTGAACACTGAATTATTAACTTGTCAAAAGACAGAACTCCCACAAGCACAGTGCAGCTGCTTTTTCCCTGGTGGGAAGGAATAGATCCTGACTCATTGACATTTGTTCATGCACCACACAGATGTTGCAGAGGCATGGCACCACACTTGCTCAGCTCAGTTGTCCTGAGTGTCCTACCCATCTCCCCCCCGTCTCTTCATTTTGTTTCTTTTCAAGTCAATCATATTTTTCTGTTCAATATGGATCAGGCTCCCACGAATTGTTAGTGAAGCTCTATTAAAGCATTAATTGATAGAAAAAAGCTTCCAAGAGAACTAATTAGTCTTTTCTTACCTGCATCTCGTGCAGTTCTTTGCAGATTCCTGGAACTGGCAGAGCTCAGGAAGATAATAAATGAAATTAATGTTAACCACTTCATGGTTGCAGGTTATGATGTGAGCAAAATTGCTCAAAAATGCTAGGAAGATTGAAGGAAGAGCATTTGCTTATATACCCTTCACTACCTATGCCTGTAAAACATTAACTCTTGAGCTGGCATTTGTGGATTGCCATTTGGCCTGAGGAGGATTACAAAACTTCAGCTGTCCTTGACAAAAATTAATTTGATATTAGTTATTTATTCTGTGTTGTTACTATGGGCCTTTTTGTCCGGAAGAGGTCGAACCTCACAGCACCCAAAAAAGATAAAGTTTTGCGTAAATTTCCTTATCAAATGACAAACAAGGAGTTCAAGGCATCAGACAAAAATGTCATCAGGGCTAATCCTATAGCCTTCTTTTTTTTGCTACTATTTGTTCAAAAGCAAAGCATGTTGGTTTTGTATAGCAACAGCTCACCCAGAGAGGACTCAGTCCACCTGAAATTAGAGAATTTTAATTGTAAATCACTTTATTGAGATGACATGGCTAATCTAGACATGTGTGGCTGATTTGAGCTCCTGAATTTGTTAGGTCCTGCTCTGGCTTTCCCTGGGTGCTGCTGTTCACTGATATCCAGAAAACAGCCCAATGCATGGGTAAACAAATACAAGAGCTGTCATTTCAGAATTTTTGCAATTTCTCATTTGTACTGAAATCTTCCCAAGAGTGATCTCTTAATTAAACATTGCTCTCATCTCTGTAAAATTTCTCATTGGTTAGTCAGTAACTTAGGAGATCAGACACAGGAAAAATGTGCAGTTTGCACAGAGCCCCAGGACATGGAATAAATCAAAATTACTTTTCAGGAAACCCAGTGAGATGCTTCAAAAATTCCCAAACAAGTACAGGGCTGGATCCTTGCTGAGTGCAAAGTGGTGTATCTTCCCAGTGGGAGATAGTAGGATTTACTGTAATTAATTTATGTCCCCAGTGTGTGGATATCAGCCCACACAACTGGAGCTTGTGTGCTGCCTTGCAGCTCTGCTTTGTGAGCACCCACATGGTAGAGCCAAGCCTGCGGTCTCCAAACCCTTCCTCAGTTTTTAAGGTTCCCTTTTCTGCTCTGTTTTTGTTCCTCTGGTGAGAAGTTTTGCCATGACTCCGTATTATTCCTAATGGGAATAGTAAAATCAATTCCATGATCGGTCCTGTGGAAATTTGGCTAAGTACATGCCTAATACTTCCTTTTGTTTCTGAGTGTGAGCTTTTAAAGACTTTTGAAATAAAGCAAATGGTATGTCTAAGCCCAAAATATTTGCAGGCAGTTTTCATTCAGGAAAATGCCTAGGCAATGCATCTTATGTTCTGGAAAGGTTGCTCTTTTCTCCAGGAATAACCACATAAAATTGAGATGAGTTCATAGAATAGTTTGATACAATGGCATTTCTACAGTCTGCTGCTGTTGCAAAAACTTTCTGCATTTTCCTGAGTCTGCTCCTGATGTTTTTGTAGGTGAAAGGCAGCATTCTGATAGTGATTTCAATGAACAAGGCTCTATGTTGGGAATTAAAAGGTTATTTGGATAACTCTTACATGAAGGATGGGGCAGGAAAGCCAGGCTGGCAGAAAAGCAATGTTAGAAATGTCATAATATTAGACATGGGGCTTGTTTTCAGCTGGTTTTAGCAAAATCCCACATTTCTGGAGAATGATGGGAATTGATGAGCAATCTGGAGCTTTCAGACCTATGCTGCTTTAGCCTAACAAAATCTGGGGAAAGAGCTTGTTAATTCAGTCTGTAATTATTTCACTGACCATATTCCTCTGTCAGAGAAGAGACATCTCCTTTCAAATCTTAAGAGAGCATTCAGTGGGACAGAAACACACATTTAGGTATTTTGTGGATAACTACAAGGTAGTAAAAATCTGTGGTATTGGTGAATGATGTCTTGGAATAGCTCTTGAGATGCTCTCAGGCTGTACCAAAGAAGTCTCCAGAAAACTACTGCTAAGGGCAGGGAGAGCAAAGCTGAAATTCAGCACATGATTGCAGTGTTGCATCTTGGAAGCTCTCTGGAATTTTCCCTTGCAGCATTGTGCAGTGTTAGCAGGAACACTCCTGGTCCCCTGGAGTTAATATGTAAGTTTGGAATACAGGGTCCATGTTTATTTCTAGATATCTTCTGTTGTCTGTCCTGTACTTGATGCCAATGGTTCATGTAACTGCTGAGAGCTGAACTCCAATGCTCATGTTTGTTTAACAGTATTAAATAGTATACTGAGTTTCTTGTTACTCAGTGCTTTCACACTGCATTGATTTCACTCCAACAAAGTTGTCCTGGTATTAGAAAAAGGAATTTATTAGAAAATGGCATTTTAGGATGATCCATTTTCACACTCATTTATGTCTAAAGTTACATATGATGACTACTTTTTATTCCAGGTGTGGGGAACCAAAGGGCAATAATTCCAAGAGTAATTGAGCTGGAAATAAAAAGGATGCATCCTTTTAAAATGTCATCATACCAGCCTGTGCAGAGTGGTAGAGCAGAAACAAAGTGGACTGAGATGTACTGATACGGAATGAGGCTCTTGAGAAAAAAATGTGTACTGTGAGAACAGCTGTCAGAGCCCTTCTGGGAAGTAAGTGCTTTTCAAAGTAATCTTTCAGAACCCAAAGGACATCAAGAAATCCTTTACTTTTGTGGCCCTCTGTTTTATTTACTGCTGTTTCTTCCTTTTTTTCAAGACCTGTAGTTCTGTTTGTGAGACTGGACCATGAGGCACACACCAAACCTGGAGACAGATGTTGCTGGGCCAGTAGCCACAGTGAGTAGCTGTTTATTAATAACTGTAATGATTAGTATACTTCTAAATAAATGTCTCTAGCTCTATATGTCTGTAGCTCTGGACATAAGGACAGCTATCAGGCATTACTTTTTTTTCCTGCTCTGGTGAAGGATGTTTGCCATTCTTATCACTGATGTCTGATTCCTGTGCAGAACAAGTCAGACATCTCAGATATATGGCTTTTGTTTGAACAGAGATGGACTCATGGATACAAAGCAAACATAAAGACTCAAGGGGTCTGATCACTGTGGCAGAACGGGCAGAGACTGCTCAGCTGTAGCTAATAGTATTCCATGTCAGGTGTATCTCGTGAGCATATCCATCAGTGAGTTCTGGTACTCAGCTGTTCCTCTTCTGCCATCAGCCACCCACCTGCAGTGTTAGTGAGTTCTGGATCATTCAGATAAGGGTTTTTGAATCACCAAGATTACTGTTATTGCTGATCCTGTGCACTTGATCTCCAGGCCATTCTAGCATCCCTACTCCTTTGTCTCACAAGTCCACAGTGTAGTGATGTAGCTGTTTTCCTTATTTGTGACTGTTTGCCAACATCATTCTTTGGCAGCAGGAACAAGAACAGCTTTGCTTTGCCTATTAAGCATTCGATTGCCTGAATATATCCAAATATACAGCCTTCAGTGCTTTTTGAGGGTGTCAATTCTGAGACTTCTCAGGACTTGTCTCTAGTTTCCATGTCTGTCACTGTTATATTTTCTGAAAAATCCCTTTGCCAGGATTTCATCTCCTGGGAGGCTGAGAAGCCTCAGAAAAGAATGAAAACAATAATTATCTGATTGCTTTGGAATGTGGTCTGGAGATCGTTTACCACCAGGTGCATCTTTGGTTGGTTCCATGTGAATTGTTTTAACTTCATGACCAATCACAGCCAGCTGTGCTGGACTCTGAGATAGTCAAGAGTTTTATTCTTCATTCTTGTTAAGCCTTCTGTCCGTATCCTTCCCTTTCTCTAGTATAGTTTTAGTATAGCATTCTTTTAATATAATACCATAAAATAATAAGTTAGCCTTCTGAGAACATGGAGTCATTCTCATCTCTCACCTCATCCTGGGGACCTCACAAAGACCACACATGTCCCTATGACTTTTTGCTCTGCCAGTACCAGTAGGAAATCCACAAGATAGCTGAGTATTGGCATCATCTCTTATCCATTTCTAAGGTCCCTCAACAAAAATCAGTGTTGTATCTTGGTATGGGTGTATCTAAATACAAAATAGATGTGGGAGAGTAATACCCGAGGTGCAGCATTGCTCTATTCAGGAAGTCCTTCTCAGGGAGAGATTTTTCTTCAGTAGTTCTTATAATGCCTTTGATCATTGTCTCTGGAACTGAAATCGTTGTGGTGCTGTGATTGATGTTTGGCTCATGATAGGACTATCGGTGGAGATCTATTTTCTTCCTCTTGCATAAGTCCCAGAGACCTTTGGAATCCAGTGCATTCACTTGTGCCCTAGAAACTTTTTGGCACTCAGTTTCCAATTTCTGTGCTGCTCTGCTATGCTACCTGATGGCCTTTGGCAGGAGAGAAGAGCCATTTAATGTGGTACAGTCAAGAGCCAATGCTGAAAGCTTCTGCTTGGCAAGATATTGTTAATATTTCTTTCCTAAGTTTGATGTGCTTTAGCAATAAAATAAATAGTGAAAACTTTTGAGGAGCAGCAGGAAATGTTTGGAGCATTTTTTGTTTTGCTTTTCTTTAGGCCATTGATCTGTAACCTTCAAATTTTTAAAAAAACCTGTTTTTATAACTGTAAGCTGTTTTTTTGCTAAAATCAGAAACAAAACGTGTAAAATGAATTAATGATTCTGGGAGCCCCTGGGTTTGCTCTCAACTTGAAACACTTTAGGAGCTGAAAAAAATTCTGTGTGTCTAGAGGGACTGTAGGACTTGTGGAAAATTTCTGCCCACAATGTTACTGCATCATCTGGCAGTACTGACATTCTTACTTGCCTTATTTTTCATTTAGTTTCATTGTAAACTTAGGGTTTTCCTATTCTGGCCTAAAAACTGCTAAGCTGGTAAATATTTTTCCCTTCATGTCCATCTCCATAGAAACGGATTCTGTTACTGCTAGAATTGTTCTCTTGTGCTGTTTTTTCTTTTAGGATCTTGGGGTTTCTTTGCTGGTTTCTTTCTTGGGAAAATGCTAGTTCATCCATTTAAGACAACTTGTAAATGTTCAAGCATTAAGGACATAAAAGGAGTTATTCTTTTCTCAGCCTTTCCTCTATTCCTGAGCAAACAATTTCTTTAGATAAAGCCCTCATAACTTTGAAAAATTAAAATATAGTAGTTTTACATGAAGTCCTGGAGCAAGAATAGTGTTTTCCACCTCTAATATTCCCTACTGTCTTTGGAATTTCTTTAGCTAACTGTCAGGGGCCTCAGGTGGCACCTCAGCAGGAAAAGAAAAAATGGTAGAGCCATTTTTAGGTCCTTGTTACTGGAGCAGGCAGGACAAGACATTTTAAAATTTGGCACTGCCATTTACTTGCTGACATAAAAAGATAGTCCACTTCTGCATATTATGCTGCAATTACAAATTCTAGGCTGTATGAATGAAATGGGAAGCATCTTTCCCCATAAGTGAAATCCAAAGACAGGGTGAAATATTTCCACATTCTGCCTTAGCCTGTGAAGCCAAATTCAGTTAGTCAAATCCAAGTACCTGTACTTTTCTGTTGTAAAAATCAACTCTTTTTCAAGCAGCATTCAACTAGACCACTTTTATTAGGTGAGCTCTGGCTTGTAGTTCCAGGTTCAGTACTTCCTTCAATGTCAATCAGATTGGCAATGATATTACCAGGATGTAAGGATCTCTTAAAGAGAACCGGAGTTGCAGCAGCAACAAAACATTGTCTTTCTTCAGGTTGCTGTTTTCCTTCCCATGTTCTCCTTCAACTGGATTTGTTGCACTATGACATGTAGTTCTGGAAACTTGGGATTCCCAGAGTTAAGGAAGTGGCTACACGTAAGACAAAACTGAGGAAATATTTCTCAGGTTTTTTGTTTGTTTTTCTTAAGAGTAGTGCTTATAAACTCTGACTTTCGAAGGGGTGAATAGCTGGGGTTTGAAATTCAGGCTCTCTGAGGGCCTTCAGGAAGACTTGATTTTAGAAGAAAGGTTCCTCACTATATTTCCAGAATCAGAAAAATTTAATCAGAGACCAAAAACTGCAATTGAGCTTAGCAATGATCTGTATAGTTCATGTGGTTCTCTTAAATAAGTTATCAAAAGATTGGTCCATACATCAGAGGAACTAAAGAAATCTATCAGGCAGATCTGTGTCTGTGCAAAGCCCAAATATCAGTGATTTTTTTTTTTTGTTGTTTTTTTTTTTTTAAATTTCAATACTACACTGGGAGTCCTTCTTAAGCCATACAAAGAAATATTAACAAACTCTTTGCACATGAAGCTTTTGGTGTTGTCTTTTGGATCAATTAGGCAGAGGCTACACTCCCAAGGGCATTCCTCTGTGGTGCTCTCCAACCCCATGCTGGCAGTCCTTGACATTTGCTTTCTGCCTAAAGGCTTTTTTTGCTCAAACCAGCAGTGCTTCAATATTGCCAGCCAGGCATATCCACAGGTCTCAGAAATAACTCAGGAAATTCAATTATAACAATTGGTGTAGTAGTGCCCTTCTCTGGTACCTTCAGTTCAGTGTGAACTTGGGGTTCTGACGTTGCTCCTTGACTCTGAGTGCAGGAAAGCAGAGTTTTCCCAGTGCAAAGAGGCTTAAGGCTTCCCTTAAAGTCAGTGTAGATCTAGGCAGATGCCTGGCTCCCTGGACTGGGAGATTGGAAGCTGGGCAAATCATGTTTGATCCAATTTCTCCCAGTTCCTGCTGGCAGAGAGGACAGCCTAGTGCTAAGTCAAGACTGAGGGCACTGTTCCTGGTGAGCCCAGGAAGCCTGAAAATGCTGTGAGTCTGAGATGAACACAAGTCTCATGGTTTCTGAGGTCCTGCTGCACTGTTGGGCACTGCAGCCTCTCTGCTGTCAGCAAGGAGGAGTTCTGGGATGGATCCTTTGACATGCCAGAATACAAATGTTCTTGTGTCACTTGACAGAAATCTGTCAAGTTCAGAGTTTGCCCTCCCTGCAGGTTTGTCAGAGCCAATATGGAAATATAACTGGACTTTATGAAAGTTTATCAGTACTCTGATGTTTCCAGTGAAACATTTTGGATTCAATTCATTTACATGCTTTATTGGTGCTGGGTTATTGGTTGGATTTGATGATCATGAAGAGACCAGTTTGGTCAGTCACAATCTGCCCTTAGTGAAGCTGTCCTGGGTCGCTGCTCTGTCTTGGATGTGCCTCACACTGATTCCATGAAGATCTGCTCCAAGATCTTCCCTGGCACAGAGGTAAGGCTCACCAGTCTGTAGTTCCATGGGTCTTGCTTTCTACGCCTCTTAGAAAAAGTTCCCCTGTCCCCAGTCCCTGAAAACTTCACCTGATGGCTGTGACTGTTCCAAGATGATGGGCAGTGGCTTGGAGACCACGTCAGTTCCCCAGGACCTTGGGATGTGTGTCATCAGAGATTTGCGGCTTTAGAATGTTCCATGTCATTCCCACTATCCCACGGTCACAAAACAGAAACCCCACTGACATGGGTTTAGGTTATTTTGCCTGTCCACCCACAATATGAAAACTTCACACTCCAGCTGCTCATAAAATTCAATCCAGAAGAACATAACATCAGAATTGAAAATTGTGTGGAGAAACTGAAATTGAGACTAGGCTTGCCTAGGAACTTCTGTGTGTTGTGTTAGTTAGTTTTCAAAGAAAAGTGAGATTATTTTATTTGATTCTTTGTTATCAGCTAGGTAACCTCTTTGCTTCCCCTTCTGAAAGAGAAATCAGGTTTTCCATTCCTACTTTTAGTATATAACTGCACTTTAGGCAGAGACTCCTATCTCTTGGGCACTGATATTGCTTAAGGAGCTTTTTGGCAACTCACTAAGGTTACCAGGTTTTCTGTGCAGGATTTTGAAATATATTCAGCATTGACCTAATTCTGGTCTTGTTGAAGTCAGTGCCAAAACTTGCCTGATTTTTCTGGAAAGCGAGCTAGATAAAAGGCAGATTTTCAACCCTCCCTTTAGGGAAGTTATTTCACAGCAAATCACCGCAACGTGTTTAGATTGGTTAGTGGATGAGTAGGATGTACCTGCAAAAGCAGGTCTAGCTCAGGTCATACCGAGACTACTCTAAAAACGATGTTCAATCTTTTCCTAAAGGAGAGCTCTGACGGAGAAAGCTGTGCTGTGTCCTGAGTAAACAGGTATCAGCATTCCATAAGAACTAGCCCCATGAAGCATTTTCCAAGCTCTCAGGCAGGAGCAATCTGCCACCTACTGTTAACATAGCTATTTGCACAAAGAGGCTGTAGACCTCAAAACTGAGAAAAATTTCATATTCCTGTTGGCAAAGACAGTGACAATCGTAGAGAATTGCCACAATGATGTATCTAAAAAAGAGATCAGCCCTCACTGGAGTTGGATTAGTAATAGAGAGAAAACTCAGCTTGTTGATTAGTAATGATGTGTGATTTATTTGGTGCTCTTATTGCAAATTATTTGTGTAATCCTTATGGACGCACTTTTCTTGGAGAGTGTTTGCGTTGTCCTTACAGGAGTCCTTTTAAATTAAAGAAACACAGAATGTGAGAAGTTCCTTAAGATATGAGGTACTGCTGATAGAGCACTCCACAAATTCTGGACTCCTTTTCTGGCTTGTGACAGCCATATCTAACCAAGAGATGCACAGGATTTGGCATTAGGGTACATAAATGTTACATGTCAAGTGCTTTGCTGAATCCAAGTTTAAAACTCACTGAAATTAAGCAGCATTTAAGCGTTTTGGTGTACATAGAGAGACTGTAGGGATGTCTGAATGTAAGCCTGGTAATTTATATTCAAACTGAGTTCTACAAAGTTAAGTATTGGAAATTAATATATTGTCTTTAAATCTGCAGACTTGAGAACTGAGCTGAGGCATTGAATCAGCATTCATGAATCAAAATAAAAGTTATAGATTTACCTTTTGAGATGCTCATAGGCTTACTCACTGGACAGTTTTAAGTTTGACATTTGAGATATTTCCTCATCAAAAAAATGTAAATTAACTCAGAGTCATAAAGAAGAAAGTAAGAGAATGACAAGCGACAGAAAATTCACCACACCAGCAATTTTTCTCTTTATTGAAAAGGTCCCTAATTGAGGAACACAGAGCTATTCAAGGCAGCTCCTAACTTTGTAACTAGCTAACAATAAAGTCAATGGCATTGTAAATGCCACACACACACACAGAAATGCTTGTTTAGCCTGCTGAAAATAAATTGCATGTAAAACAATCATTTCATATTTACTGTCAAATAAAAAAAAATCAAGACATAGATATTTAAGAATCAAATGCTTTAGTAAAAATTAGTTTCCAAAGCATTGGAAAGAATTAAAATCAGACTAATTTTAGCTGCAGGTGTGCTGCCGGCTTTTAGCTCCACCTGCTGAGTCCAACTGAAATAACAGCAAGCTTGAGCTCTCCTCTGTTTTTAAAAACCCTGTCCCAAGGGCCCCTAAAGCTGAGCAGGAACCCACAACACTAGTCAATAAGTGAAATAGCACACAGTTAGCAAGTGAGGGCAGGTTCTGCTTGAAAACAGAGGCTCCACGGGACCTTGGGGGTTAGGGAATTTTAGACCGTCAAAAACTTGTAGATGGTTTTTCTAGTTGTAATTTGAATTCTGTAAAAATGTTCTTCCATTTTAAGTGCCTTTCTGAGATAGCAAAGGCATTTCATACACTGCCTTCACTGAATCCAAGGTCTTACTGAGTTTTACATGGAGATTCCCACTCCCTTCCTTATCCAGAGATAAAACTACCCTGGGAGGATAAATATTTTCAAGGCACACTATATGAGGAGAGAAAAAACAGCCTGAGCCTTGTTGTTCTGCATGCCAGCAGAAGGCTGCTTGCATTGAGATCTTCCAAGCTGCTCCAGGAGAAGCTGTTTCAAGGACTAATTTCAGAACTAATCAATTGTTGACTTTAAAAAGTGGTTACTATAGAAATTATCATTATGGATTGGCTGAACCCAGGCAAAACACTAAGTGTAAGAAATGTTTAACCTTCTAGCTGACTCCTGTGCAACCCACAGCTGATGCTGCCTTAAATGTCAGCAATTAAAAAATAAAATTAAAATAAGAGAAACAACCAACAAAACATTTATTTGACAAGTAAGCTTTAGGGTTCAAATATAGGTGATGCAGCTTTGGCTTGAGAGATGTCATTTAGAGTTTTGGATTACAGATCCCTTTTACACAAAATACACAAAAAAAATCACTTTATCTTATGATTTGTCTTGTCTTTGTTTTATGTCACCTGTGACCACGCTTGAAGAGAATGAATCCAGAATCTTCTCCAGATGCCCTTTGCCTCTATTTGCTATGGTGTTTTTCAGGTTAATACTCACAAAGGATCATTGTTTTGAAACCTTATAAAGCAAATTAGGAGCCTAAAACACACCTTTGGAATAATTTATGCATGTTAAAATGTAAGGCTCACAAAGCACTAATGCATTTTAGGATTTAAAGTGCTTAAGCCATTTCTTAACGAAGACTCCCCAAGTACTACATATATTACAGAACCAATGTTTTGTTTTTTAACAGAGCACTTGCAGATTTATAAATTGAATCAATTGTTGAAAGGTTTTACTTTCTGTATTTGTTTTTCCTGTCACAGTTCTCCCTGTGAGGAGGTGGTCACAGCTGATGTTCTAAGAGCACCATCAGTGTCTGGTAGGGAACAGGAACGACTCGCAAGGCACTCGAGCGGGACGTGTCTGTGTGTTTGCAGTGCCATGGATCGTGGGTCAGGACAGCCAAGGGCAAATCACCTGCCTTACTGCACCCCAGAGGCTGGGGCTGGTCCCAAAGGGGCTCTCACACTGCAGGGCTTTGAGCGTCAACAGTAATGTCAGTGCACTTTGGGTGTGAACAGGAAAGTAAATTTACCTTCTGCTGTACCTCTGTGCACTTCTCCTGGGCTAGCAGTGCTCCTCTTCAATTCTCCACCTGTCTGGATTGTCTTTATTTTCTTTACTCACAAGGCCACACCACCTGAGATGCTCACAGGAAACTCGCTGTAATGAAGAAATGCAGATAGTAAGTGTAATTTAAAGCAAATTACATGGCTCCATAAAATCTGTTCTAAATGATTCTTTTCCAAGTGCAATTTACTGGGATTAAAACTGAGTGGTTTAGACAAGGCTTAAAATGTCTGTCATGGAAAACTGCATTTCTCTGAATGTTCAAACATTTGTGTTCCTCTCCTTCTTTCTCCCTTTGCCTTGGACAGCAGGCATTGCATGCTTGCTGAACAACTTCACTTCTGTTACTTCTGTTTAAAATCAGTCATGGTGGTGTAATTGTAGCTAATCTTACCACCCATTTCCTAGATGGATCTTCCATCTAGGCACCAAGGAGGTCCAGTGAGCGAGTCCCTTGTGTGTGTGTTGAAACAATGCAGGCTGGGGTTCACAGTTCCCTGAATGATACACATCAAAACATTCCAGCACATATAGAAGCTGCAATGGTGGCAAAACTGTACATCTCAAAGACAACACAAGCATTCACCAGTCAGAATGGCAGGACTGGGGTTTGGATTGAAGTTTATTTGGATGGTCAACTTGGTAGCCTTGTGGAAGTTAGAGCAGTCCTGAGTTTGGGTTAAAAATTCAAGAAGTTTTGAACTTTTTTCAGTCCCTGTATTAATTACAAACAAAACTCATGCTCTCTTGCTCCCTGGCCTTGACAATAACACTTCTTCCAGTGGCTCTAAAAGAAACTGAAAGCAGATCCTTGAGGATAATTATACCACAGCAGAGGTTTCAACACATTGTTTGTCCTGTAGAACTTTTTAAGGAATCTGGCACACAGGAGACAGTTCCTGAAAGTATTCACTGAACCCAGACCCCAAGCTTTCCCACTACTCCTATGAAGTGCTCAGTGGAATGATCAATAACCTGGAGAAAAATGAATAAGTGCAGAATCAGAAATCACAGATGAAAAAGAGAACAAAGGATTTTCATTTTTCTCAATATTTAGGAGGGTGGTGAGGCCCTGGCACAGGTAGTCCAGAGCAGCTGTGGCTGCCCCATGCTTGGAAGTGTCCAAGGCCAGGTTGGACAGGGCTTGGAGCACCCTGGGATAGTGAAGGGTGTCCTTGCTCGTGGCAGGGGTGGGAACTGGGTGGTCTTTAACATCTATTTCAACCCAGACCAGTTTGTGGTTCTATGACTGTATGATTTCCTGCAGCTTTATGCTACCAGTAACCCCAAGCGCCCTAAGTTAACCAACTTCACAGACTGGCCAGGGAAGGAAATGTGGTTTTTAGGAATTACTGCCCTATTTAGAGCCTACATTGACTTTTCAGTGATCTGCGATCCATTCCATAAGAGCCCTATGAACAGGAAACACAGCTATGGGTCGTACACTGTTGTGGAAACTGGGACACAAAAAAACCCTTAATTAAAAAAAAAAAATCTGGATTGTTTACTCCTTCATTATGTCTTGGTGATTATCATAGTATTTACAACAATGTTTTAGTTTGGGTTTCTAAAATATAAAGTGCAAGAGAAGTGTTGCACCTTCCCGAGGCATTCAAACCATCCAAACCAAGATGCTTAGGAGCAGACTTGTGTTGGCAGCTTTTGCCTACGACTCAATCAAATCTTATAAACCCCATGGGTTTAAGACTGAGTGTCTCTAAAGAACTCAAGTGCTTTGCTTGCTGCTGCACTCACAGAATCTGAGTCATTTAGGTTGGGAACCTCTTACACGACCATGGAGTCCAAGCGGTGACCAGTCTCCAGCATGTCAACCAGCCCAGAGTACTGGGTGGCCTGTCCAGCTGTCTTTTGAGCACCTTCAGGAGTTGAAATAACCGCGGGCAGAAGACTTTTCTCCTTTTTAATGCCCTTATTAAAAGTGATCAGCTCTGGGGGGAGAATTGAGGGGTCCATGCTCACACTGCCACTTGTCCCAGGAGTGACTGGAGAGGAGGAACAGTGCAGCTTTGTCCACTGGTCTATGGGCAGAGCCGGGGCTTTCGTCCTCACGATAGCATCGAGAAATTCTTTGTTCCTCCGGGCTGACCTCCAGGGTGCTACCTCTGGCCGAGGTCCTCCCTGGCTAGGGTGAGGGGGAAAAAAGGGTCTCAGCATCTCTGCAGGCTCTGGGCTTTGTTCCTCACGTCTAGTTATCACTTTGATTTGTCACTTTTGTGTTGGCTCGCTGTTTTAGGGGGTTTTGGCTAGGTTTGGTTAGGGGTCTCTCCTGCTGTATGCTGGATCCGATGTCATTTGCATGTTGACTCGATGTCCCTTCCCCTCCACCGTCTGGGTGTCATCTTCTAGGAAGCAGCAGGGTGTCACTGGACAAAAGGCGGAATTCTTAACCATCAACGACAGGTAGTTAATGAAAATGACTGGTGCTTACAATAACAAACAACCCTGGCACCAACTGGTCCAACTTGTTCACTCTGCAACCTTTTAAAAAAATTGGCAGCTTTTTCTACTTATAACAGGAATGGTAACTCCACCCCTTCCCTGAGCAGTCCCAATGCTTGACAACCCTTTCTGCGAATAAATTCTTCCTCATTTCCCAACTGAACCTCCCGTGGCACAACCTGAGGCTTGTTTCTTCTTCTATTGCTTGTGAACTGGGAGCAGAGCCCAAGCTCTACCTGGCTGCACCCTCCTGTCTACAGGGAGTTCTGGAGTTCCTTGAGCCTCCTTTTCTCCAGGCTGAGCCCCCCAGCTCCCTCAGCTGCTCCTCATGATTTCCTCTCTAGATCCTTCACCTGCTGCACTCCAGCACAAAAGGCTCAAGCTGGGGTGGCGGGGAGAGCAGTGAAACGGAGGAAAAGGACTTGCCCTGCAGTGCCGAACGAGGAGGAGCCACTCTTTGATAAGAACAGAGGTCACCGCCATAAAAGAAACGGCACAAACAGACACAAGCGGCGCTGCTAACCGCGCTCCATGCGACCCCGGCCTGGGGAGAACCACACACACATTAAATACTATGGCTGCCTTCGGTAGCAAGAAGCTGGAGCCTTTCCAAGTCGAACAGCCCGAATGGATATTTGCAATAAGGCGCAAACGCAGCCGGTCTCACAGGCAGATTTGTGATACAGTGTAGCCAAGAGTGAGCGCAGCCCGAGCTCCGCGGCAGAGCCGCTCACTGGAGGCCATTCCCCGGGAAGGGACAGAGAGAGGTCAGAAAACAGCTCCAAGGGTAACACCCAGCCCTGCAGCCACCCTTCCCGCACACAGGCGGGTCAATGTGGTGCATTTGGACCCGTCTGGCTGCTCGTACAGCCAGAGCCATCTCAGGTGTGTTTTGTTTAAAGTCACCCACCTCTCGCATCAAACACTGAAGTGGCGTCCTTGTCACACCACAAATCTCAGCTGGTTGGGCTGAGATTACCTGTATTTACTCCTTGTGGTGACAACAAATAATGCATAAATGCTAAAAAATATATTTATTATATGTAATTGTAACAAATAACAAAGGTTTCATCTCTGCTTCCGCCCCGATAGAAACCACTAAAATCAAAGCATTTGCATTAATTTTAATGCAAAAAAACCTATATATGTAAGAGGACAAAAGTATTATTGTAACTGATCTCCCATCACACATCTCATGCTGGTGTGGTTTGAGATTTCTGCACAGTCACACCAGGAAGTTGGAGGCAGGTGGCTTAGAGTATTCAATTTATTCCTCCTGGATTACATCAAACTATCATCTGCAGAGACATTTATAAAGGAATAAGAAATAATATATAGATATATTATATATATAATAATATATAGACCTTGCACCTGAAGATTAGAAGTTAATCTTCTGCATTGGAAGGCACAATGAGCACCAGTTGAGGATTTATTTTAAAAAGAATGTGTGATTTCAGAGGAGCTGCACACCTGACCGGTGCTGTCCACCATCAGCCAAATAAGAGAAAACATCTAATTACTCAAATGACAACAATCTCTTTTCATTTCTGTAAAATATAACCAGAACAGGCATTGTTGGTTTGAAACACCAATTCCAAGACACCCATAGTGTACCGGTGCATAGAGCCATTACTGATCTTAACAATCGTGTGTTTCTGTGGTGAAAATAATTTTTATTTCCAACAGGTCTAAAAAGACTTGGTCTGCCCTAATGGAGGCAACAGTATTAATAACCCAAGTGCACTCTGGGGATGAAAATCTGGGCTGGGGGGCCTGAGGGCTGAGCCAGGGCATAATGGCATATTCAAAGGGTTTCATTAAAGAAATATGGTCAAATTGGCATGGGCATCTTAATGTTGGTTGTTTTTAGTGAAATTGTAAGAAAATTATTGTAAAACAGGGATTTGGAGGTTACTCTTGAATGCATAATGCTTGGTGGGAACGAATTGTGTACAACACAGAATCCCAGAAACACTTAGGCTGGAAAAGACCAACGACTTCAACCTCTGACAGATCACCACAGACTGCCATGTCCAATCGTTCCTTGGACATCGCTTTTAACTGGAATTCCGTGCTCTGTGGTTTCACCGACCACCACTTTTAGCGATACTCTACCAATTTACTTTCTGACCCTTTCAACGACGCCCCCCCCCGTAATTTCTATTATCAGACGCGTTAGGAGGTTGCTTTTTAATGCATATTGTCCTCACGGTGCGAGAGACCATCACTTTTAGGCGGAATTCTGAGTGCTGTGGGGTTTCAACACGGGCCTTCCCTCACGGCGTTTTCCCGCCCTAGGCGCGCTCCCAGGACCCCGCCGGGCCCTGAGGGGGTAACTCGGCACCTCTGTGCCCACGGGGGGGCCTTCGGGGAAGGTTCCCGACGGAGGCCAGGCCGAGGCACCGTTGCCCTTACCGAGGCGCAGCGGGCCGAAGGCTGAGGGTGATGACGCAAGCAGCGGTTCCGGCGCCGGGGCGGTGACCGAGGCGGCGGCGCGGGCGGAAGGAAGGGAAGGAGGCGGGGGGGGGGGAAAGGGGTGTCTAGCCGCCGCCGCCGCCGCCGCGGTTCCACTGCCGGGAGCGGGGCAGGGCCGTGAGGGGAGCGGGAGCAGGCGGCGTGAGGGGAGAGCGCGAGCGCGCGCCGCGTGAGGGGAGCGCGAGCGGCGCGAGCGGCGGCCGCCGGAAGTATCGCGAGAGTTGGCGCGGCGGCGGCGCCGGCGCTAGAGGTGACCGAGGCAGCAGCGGCCGCGGGCGCCTCCTCCTCTTTTTCCTCCTCCTCCTCCTTCTCCTCCTTTTCCTTCCTCTCCGGCCATGGAGAAGGCGGTCGGCGCGGCGGTAGCGGTGACGGCGGAGGAGGGAGGCGGTGAGGGCGGCGGCGGCGAGGCCGGCAGCGCCACAGCGGGGCCTGGTCCCCCGGAGGGGCCGAGCGGCCCCGCCGCGCCCCCGTCGCCGTGCGGGCCCGGGGCGGCCGGGCTGGTGCGGGTGTGCGACCTCCTGCTGAAGAAGAAGGCGGTGCCGGGCAAGGCGAAGCGCGGCGGGCGGGCGGCCCGGCCGGCCAGCAGCAGCGAGAGCGGCGGCGGCGGCAGCGAGAGCAGCAACAACGGCAGCGACGACGAGGAAGAGGAGGAGGAGGAGGAGGAAGACGAGGAGGAGGAGGAAGAGGAGGTCTCCGAGGTACGGCGCGGGGGAGGCCCCGGGGGTTTCCCCGCTGATCCGGTTTCATAATTCCAGCTGGCTCCCGGCTCCCCCCGCCCTCGGCCCTGCGGCAGAGCCGGGAAGGGGCAGCACCGGGAAGGGGCAGCACCTCGTGGCGGGGCACGGCCGATCCCGGCCTCCGGTCGCGCCCGCCGCGGGGAGCGGCCCCGGGCCCCCTGCTCGCCGGGATGCGGGGCCAGCGGCCCCCAGCTTTCCCCAGGGCTCGGGGGTTCCCTGCGAGCCGCAGCCAGCGGCCGCCTTCGTCCCTGGTGTGGTTTATCCCGAAGGGAAAGCGCGGGGGCCGCCGCAGGTGCTGTGTACCATGTGCTGTGCCGCGGCGGTCGCGGGAGCCGGGAGAGCGAGAGCCGAGCGGTGGCAATGCTGCTGGCTGGCAGGGCCGGCATGAGGCTCCGCGGGCAGGCCCGAGCGCTGCCTGCCGGGCTGGGAAGGTGCTGGCGCGCCCAGCGGTGGGAATAGATCCTCTGGGAGTGCGTGTGCAGGTAAAGCGGGTGAAGGTGCAGCTGAAGGTGCAGCCAGGCGAGGGCTGCCAGAGAGCCCAGGGTGTTGAACTGTTGAGGGGCGTTTTCTCCGAACCTGAAAGCCGCCCTGATTCCATGCAGCGCAGAAACAGGAAGCATTAATAGTCGGTTTTGTCTGGTGTTAGGATTTTCAGGTAGGTATGGTTGGAAAAGGCCTGTAAGGCTCGGAGCCCCTTATTTGCATATGTAGCCGCGCAGGGTTGCTTTGTTGAATGTTGTTAATTCCGTAACCTCCCCAGCTGAGCATTCACTTCTGCTTTGTTTTTTTTTTTTTTTTAAGTAGTGTCCGCAGAAAAGTTCTCTTGAAGTTTTTAGGTTTTCTTTGAACTTGGTCTCTAAGCGGTTTGGCTTTTGAGCGACATATCTACAGTTCTGTTAGAAACTGGGCAGGAAGGAAGGGTCTGATAGGTTCGAGGAAGGGCTGGGCTGGGATGGTGATAGCTTTTTCCACAGTTAAGCAGCACTCTGCATTTCATTCCTGCTGAAGTTGATACAAGAAGCATTTTATCCAGCTGTTTGAGATAAAATGCACGCAGTGAGCGTGTCTCAGTTTGTATTCTCCTTTCTGTGGTGTTGATTTTCAGCAAAGTCAATATCATTGTCTAGGTAGAAGTTTTTATGGCATAAGACTTGTAGGATAACTGCTTTGCTGCTGATCTATGTTGTCCAGCAGTCCCACAGGTGCTTGGAAGGCTCTGTTGAGCACAGGCCTTTGGGATTTGCTGGTACTGTGTGGTGAAGGGATGGAGGCCCTGCAGTGACTTCAGTGTATCGGTTGACAAGCCCTGAGATCAGCTGTGTGTGGTGGAAACATTCAGCAGAATTTGTGTCCAGGCAGGTTTTTGTTTAGTGGTCCACAGCCGTTCTTCCCAAGGGCTCCTTACACTGAGAGCTTCCAGTGGAATTGTGTGTGTGGCAGAGAAGGGCAGAGACAACTGAAGAGTGCAGGTAGTGGGTGAGGTGAGCCTTTGCCTGCTTGCTGTGCCTTCAGAGGCACCTATTTCCCATTATTTGGGACCTGCAGAGAGGAGGAAATGGCAGTGATCATTAAATATCGTGAGGCAGCAGAATAGTTCACTTTTATTCTTTGACAGAGTGGCACGTGCCATAGGTACTGAGATGGGTAATTTGTGAAGCGAGTTTGGCCATCTGGAAGCTTCCCCAATGGTTTCATCTTATCCTAGGTGAGGGCTTTCCCAGGCTGGGTGGTCTGGGATTAAATATTAAGCAGGGCTAAGTGAGCAAGTGAATAATACTGGGAGGATGAAATTCAGGATTCACAACAAAATACATGCCACGTGCTTCGTTTATAATTGTTCTTGGTCATGCAGGTTGCTTGCAAAAATCTGTTCTAGTCTTTCTCCTAGTGACTTCAGGATGAAAGGATGCAGCTTGTAGAATGTGCACGACTGAAGTCACAGTTTTTAGGAATGTGAATGTGAGGATGGCCTGGTTACTGCAGCAGAGCATCCAACTTGGACATCGTTCCCAGCAGTTCCTGGGAAGGAAAAGTGTTTTGTGTGATCTCTGTGCAAGGGAGGTTTCCTTGTCTGAAAGGAACCTGATAGTTAGCTTTGGCTTTTAGAAGCTTAAAAAAAATCCCACTGGAACAAAGGGCTTTTTAGTTGTTTGGGGGTTAAAATTTCATTTTATTTCACATATTCTTGAGTTGTGCCCAGCTCTTCAATTTGGTTGTGGTCTTCTGACCATGGGCAGTGTGGAAGGCACATCAAGTGAAAAACAGGAAGAAGTGCAAGTTGCTGGTTTTGCTGTGAATGGAAACTACTGTGGGAATGCTGCAGAAGCTGCTGTTCCCTCCCAAGCGTTCCCTTCATTATCTCTGTAAACTTAAGATAGTTTGTCTTAGGCTATTTTTTGCCCTTCCCATGCTTAATACATTAAGACTTCTCTAATCTCTAAAGCAAAGTGCTTCTAGATTGGACTGCTAGTGAGCCTGCTTCTAAAAATCAGGAGTGCTGTAGCAACAAGTCCAAGGGGTTCTGAAGGGAAACCTGGTGCATCCTGAGTCACAGAAAGCCCAGGAGCAGAAAGACATTGTTCTGCTCAGTTGTTGCTGAGCTGATGGAATGGAATCAGGAGTTACAATCAGCTGTTTTCATCTCCATGTCTGAACTCCATCAGATCTCAGTGTGGCAAGACAGGCACAGTGGAGAGCTTTGGGAGAAGTTTAATGGGAATTTTATACCAACAACCTTATGAGTTCATGGCAACCTCCAATGTTGGTCTTTCAAATTGCAGCAAATTACTGCAAAACCCCAAGACTTTAGGTAGTGGGGTCCAGTGTTGTCTGTAAAAGGTCAATTGCCTTTTCCCTAAAAAACAGTTGCTAAAAAATGGCAACTTTTCTGGGTATACAGGAAGAGGAATCTTGAGGTATGACAAGAATGGCAGTAGGTGTTCCCATAGCAGGGGAGGTCAGCTTGTGGTCCTTGCAAGTGTTCTTGTACGTGCCAATTTTGTTCAACACTTCCATTCATAGTGAAATAGTGTAAAAAATGAGCAGGTCCTCTTAGCAAGGTGCTGCTTAGAAGCTCAGTGTCCAGAGTGCATTAGGGCTTTTCTTATTTAACACTGAAAGGTTTAGTTGTGTAATAAAAATTGTTTACAAGCTTATTTCAAGTCTGTGAACTTGGAGGATGTTTGCTGCTGGCAGTGGAATTTATAATTGCCCTTTATATCCATCTTAGGAATTTGTGAGTTACATCTTGCCCATGAACCTTGTGGTGATCCAAGGTGTAGATCCGCCTTGGATTTGTGTGTATTTAAGGCAAAGTTAATGTGAAATCTTGGGTGTCCTGGTGTGGTTTCAAGAGCATCACAGGCACATGGTTGTAATGTTTAAA
Source organism: Ammospiza caudacuta (assembly GCF_027887145.1). Lineage (NCBI taxonomy): Eukaryota > Metazoa > Chordata > Aves > Passeriformes > Passerellidae > Ammospiza > Ammospiza caudacuta. The sequence goes on from NC_080596.1 coordinate 35,293,133, forward strand.
TTGAAAAAGACTTGAAGAGCTTAAGTGTTCAAATGAGCTGATTTGAAGCATAGAATTTATTCTAGCAATCTGTTTCCTTTTTTTTAACCCTGACAGTCTTCATCAGAGTCCTGGAGCAAGGCCTTTGGATTCTGCAGGGCTACCATGCCTGGCTTGACCCCTGTGTGCTGCGTTGCCTTCACTGCCCTTGCTCTCATGTGCTTGGGTCCTCACAAGTGACTGAGCTTGCAGCTGATGGGCCCTGTCCTTGTGAGTGTGGCATCCTGAGGTCCACTTCAGCCTCACATTCTGCTGCAGTGTTTATCTTGTAATTATTTCTTTCCCTGTCTGTTTCAGCTGTCTTTTGCCTGTACCACTTAGTTTTTTCCATTCAAAAGAGGAAATAGGAGAGAAATACTGTAGGATGGCTCTCAAAAATCTCTGGAATCTCAGGGCTTGTCTCAGGGCTGTTGGTAGGGGAATCCTACAACCTGCTGTAGGTGACCCCAGGAAGCATTAGTCAAAACTGCTTAACATCCCTTCCTTACTGTTCCTGGACTAGCTTCCAGCAAAATCAGGTTGGTTAGACCTGATGCTTTTTATTTTTTTAGATTGTTAAATATTACTCTATTTTTATGTGCTTTATTTAATTCAAGTAGTCAGTGAATATCTGGGTTGAAAAAGAAATCCCCCAGCAGAAAGTAACCACTGCAGAAGGTGGGGTTCAATATTGGTGGCACCATGTGAATTTGTTTACTTCCTTAGATATTTCTTCAGGAAATGTCCTTATAAACACAATTCCCATGTGCAGGCTGGAGCCAAACACCTCACATTTTAAGCCAATAATTCAGTTCTGTAAAGAGAATGGTTTCTCTGGAAGGAGTTTAGCTGAGAGAATTTCCTCATCTGTCTAGGTTGAAGGCAAATGGGATTATGTGTGTTTGGTATTTTTCCCTCTGTGTTTTAAAACCAAAACTGTTGGTGTTTATTTATGATATAGCTGATTTGCAATTTGGTTTAGGAATTGAAAAATCAATGCTGCAGATCCAGGATAAGTAAGAAGCCTTTTTTTGGAAGATAAGGGGACAAGCCCTTCTAACTTGGTGTAAAATAAAATTGCCTAAATTTGCTGTTAGTGTCTTTGGGCCATCTGAGCAGAATCCTTGGCTGCCTGGGGACACATGGTGTGTTTTTTTCTGAAATGCTGTGCTTTTGGTTTCTTGATGGTGTGGCTTTGTAGGTGACTCTAGTGAGATGACATGCTGAAGATGTGTCTGTAGAGCTCCTGCTCATGTGTGGGACTTCCTTTGTCTTGTCCATAACTTTGGGTCTGTTGAGTAAGAAAGCTCTTGGTGAGGAAGGACCAATGCTGGCAGATTTGGCTAAGCTCATAGAGCTAACCTGTGTACTTAGGGAAAAGGTCTTCCTTGATGTGAAGTTGGCAGTGAATATCAGTGCCTTGGTGTTAGTGTGGGAATTCTGGTGACCTCCATCCAGGCATTGTGCAGAGTCCACAGGAATTCTGGAGGAAAAAAATCCATTGTTGGCCAATGAAGGGCAGCATTTCCTCTGTGTTGGCACTGGCAGTGCTTTGTGTTAGTGGGTACTGGGAGAGGTTATCTCAGCATTCCAGATGTTTTTCAGCTGGGTTATCCCCCTTAGGCTGTCCTGAGCTCATGACTGTGCAGAGAGCTGAAGCCACATGGAGGTATTACTTAACTCTTGTGTCACCTTGTTTTCACATGAGGTAATAGTTGTACACCAGGCTAAAAATCAGCCACAAAGCCAAGCATACATTCTTTAATACATCCTTGTTTGTGCTTGCAGTATTTTCTTTTGGGCTGCATGTTGTCATTAGGGTGATTCTCTTGGCGTTACCCAAAGCAGTTTTTGACAAATTCAAATTACCGGTGTTTGATGTACAGGAGTCATTCCTCTTCTGTATTTTACCTGCATCCTCCAATTCCTGGAGCATAATGGTATATTTTAGGAAATGAGCTGAAGTAAACCTTGATTTTATGTTTTTCCCTGCCCCACCCCAATTTCTTATGTGGTATTGATCATCAAGAGTGGATAATGTGTCCAAATAAGCAGCTGCTCAGAGCTAGAAAGATGTTGGAACATTAAGAAATATGATGAAATATTTCTATTTAGAATATCACTTTGGGGTTTTGACTTCCATTCTCCTCGAGTTTAACCTGAGACAATCAGAAAGTGTCTACTACGTTCTTTATTTTTTAGGTTAAAACTGAAGAGATTTTGCACTCAATAATCCGAACTGCTGCTGGGGGGGCTGCCTCATATTTGGTCTACGGTTTGCTTTGCCTTGTGCTGATGTACAGGGAATGGTTCTTTCAGTGTCTGTCCATCTGTCCAGCTGTGCAGGAGCAGTTTTGGGGACTGCAGTCCCAGCAGAATCCCAGGGGAGTATCTGAACCCCCCCTCTCGGGCAGGGAATGATTCAGAGATAAGAGGAGGAAGGTCGCTCTTATCCTCCCAGCTGTACCTCCCAGTCCTTCCCACACACAAGGAAAAAACCAAACACTTGGAGGAGAGGCTGGAGCTCCCCTGTACATCTGTGTCTGGCAGGTGACTCACATGTTTTCCTGTCCTGGAGCTTTCCCATCTCCAGACTTCAGGTATTCTTGCCTTTTGTTCAGTCTTGTCCTGAAATGCTTTGCCAGTGGAATTTTCCTCTTGATGCTGTTCTGCAGGTGTGATTTGTTCTCCTCCACAGAATGGGGAACAATGCTTTAATGAAGTTGAAATGTTCAAGTCATGATGTGACTTTAGTTTTTTTCCTCAAGTGCCTGGTGCTGTTCAGCCCCTGCACCAGCGTGGGTATCAATCCCACTGAAGTTGGGGGAGTTGGGCTTGGAGGAAGGCAAAAAAAAAGGCATTCAGTGCTCCTCCCAGCCACTTGGGAAATGATGTTGTTGGAAAAAAAAACCTCAGTAAGAGAAAAAACACATTTCCAGTTGATCAGTTCCTGGATCCAGTCTGTCAGGCACAGGAGCTTGTGCTGACACAGTGAAGAGCAGGAGCTCAGGCAGGGAGGAGGGTGAGCACTGCCTCTTTTGGTGGGATAATTCACTGAAATCCCTGTCATGGAAAACGTTGCCATTGTTGCTGAGGACTCCAGTTGGTAAGGATGGCACAGATCAGTGAGAATTTTTGTCTTCAAGGGCAAATTAGTCCTCTTGACACTTCCTCTGGATCTTCTGTTTGGAAGTGACTGAAACAGATAAATCACACAGGTTCTTTTTTTTTTTGTTGCTTTATTTTTGTGTGTGTGTGTAGCTTAAAAACTTAGAGCTTCTTCAGATAAAATCAGCACTGACTTTTGTCTCCGGTATTTGTTCAAATTCTCAAAAGCAGCATATTAAGGATAGGGAGAAAGAGAGGAATTAAGCAGGATTTTATTAAAATATTGCAGCCTTTTGGTTTATCACCATCACTTTTGTGTCACTTAGTGCACTGCAGCAAAGGAGTCACTTTGAAGTTTGACTAAAAAAGTCACAATTGTGATCATAATCACAACACAAAACAAGCTGGCTTAAAGAAAAAAGCACTTTGAATGTTACAGTCTGCTCCAGGGATGAACATATGCCTTCTGTCCATCTCTGTCACTAGCAGAAGTGAAAGCTGGCATAACAGCATGCTGGTATTTTTGTGGAGAATCAGCTTGATCAAAGAACTCCTCAAGGATAAATATAGTGGGCAACTTTCTGTGCTGAACTTCAGAAAAGGCCTTTTCTGGAGCTTGCATGAGGAGGGAGATGTTACAGTTCTGTGTGAAATCACTCCCTGAATGCACTTGTGTCTTCAAGGTGAGAAAATTTCCTAGTGTCTTTAGGTTGGGGTGGGTTTAGAAACCTTCTGGTACCCGCCCCACAGCTGGGTTCTGCAGAAATGCTTGGGTTAGAGAAAGGCCCAGTGTGATGGGTTGGCTTTAGAGCTTCCCTCTGCCCTCTGGAGCTGAGCACTGCTGGCACAGCTGTGCCAGGGGCCTTGTCTGTTATCAAAGCTGATATGGATGCTGATTCCTCCTGTGCTTTGGAGCTGTTGTGGCCCAGCACTGTGTTCAGGTAGGTCAGAGTATGGCCGACATCTCAGTTAGACGTAGAAAAATCTTACAATAATAATAATAATAATTTACTGATTTAATAATAAAGTGGGTCAGGAAGTGACACCCAATAAGCACTTGCTTGAGCGAATTAGATTTGAAATAAAGTTACCAGTAGAACTCAAAGAACTTTATTTTTTAAAAAAAAATACATTAAAAAAATTGCCAAAGTGTTCTCAAGAAAGGCAGATGGCCTCGATGGTGGCTTTCATTGTAATCTAGAATTGGCTGTTAGGGAGCACACAGCCTTTCCAAAAGCCATTGGAATAGTTGCTAATAGAAATAACTCAAGCAATTGGTTTTATAACAAACTATTGTCCAGAAGATACTTAGCTTTTTAAAAAACTTTTTGTCAACTTCCCCAGCATTTATTAAACTCGGTCATAGTAAAATAATTCTGTCAGGCTCTGTGTGTATGGTGTAATTTAAATGTGGTGGAGGGGAAGAAGTTCTTCTGTGGGAGGGGTGTGTTGGGTTGACAGGGGACCTCAGCTTGCCTGCTAGGGCAGTGAGGGGTTTGAGGAGTGTTTAAGGTTTTTTTGGTTTGGATTCTGATATTAGCCCAAGACTTTAGGGTTAGTCTTGGGCTAAAATCAGGCTCTTAATGTGAGCACATCTGGAATTGAGGGCAGGTGTTTGCCATTAAAAGTTTTATCTTCTCGTAATGTGAGATAAACTGAAGTGTGATTTTATTTCTGGAGGCCCAGCAAAGAGGAGGTGGGGAACAGGAGGTGCTGAGCTCCAGAGTTCAGCTAGAAGTGTTTCTGTCTGGCAGCTGGTCCAGCTGCCCTGGTAATAAATGCTGGGAGTTGTGCTGTGTGGTCCCCAGTCTGTGCTGGTCTTCCAGGTAACCTCAGATGTAAAAGGTAATGAACAACCATATTAAACAAGAACAGAGATCACATTAGTATCTCATTTTTTAAATTCAGTTTATGTGGTTTTTCTTCTTCAGCCTAATCCAGCTTGTTCTGTTAAACTCCAGGCTTGATATTGCTGTCAGTGAATGGAGTGGGTTTTCCAGCCATTTTAGTCTGTGAATTTGAAGATGCCAACTGAGTAACTCTGATTATTTATAGTTTTGTAAAAGAAAGAAACCTCAAGTACATTGTTATGGTTCCTGCTTTTGGAATAGGTTTCAAAATCTGGTATTAACCCAATCCAAGTTCATGATGAGCAGCCTGGATGTAGAGCTGTTGAAAAAACCATCCAGTTCACAGCCAGGAAAAGGAAGACAGGGACATCCTGATCCTGCAGGCCCTGGATTGGAATTTGATGTGAGAATACTTGATATAATATTCACTCAGTTAGAATTTATGTGTGGAAGTAAATGCTAGATGAGACCACTTAAAAAGGAGTAGGAGATTTGGTCCCAAATAGTGGCTTTTCCTGGTTTAAGATTTCCTTATTCCCTAGACAGGGAACATGTCTGCACTTGAAAACTTTTTAAGAACTTGCACTCAAATTTTCATGTTCTCATTGGAGATACCTTGGATTAGTACCTGCCTTAGGATTTTAGAGGTGTTAGTATGAATCTTGTTGGACTGTATATGCTGCTTGGTTACACACAGCTTCTCTGTCACCAGTATTTCATATGTGGAATGAGAAAGGAGTAGAAGTTATTTGTTTGAGGAAAGATCTTCCATGTCCCAAGTTGTGTTTTCTGAACATGTTCCTCATTTCCCTTGTGTTTTTCCCAAAACCAGGGTTCTTGAGTGTGTTCATAGCCCTTGGCCTGAGGACTTGGAGCATTGTATTACCCAGTGAAAACTTACTGGCTTTACTCTATGGATAACTTCAAGGAAGATCTCTAATAGGAAGACGTGAGAGTGTCCACCAGTAATCTTGCATTTCTGCCAAAAAACCCTTTCCAAATGCTCGTGTGATTTTGTCTCCCTTTTTCAGGTCTTGTCAGGTGCATTTGGATTTGCACTGGGCAGTTCCTCCACAGCAAAATCAGAGGAGCTATCTTGTCATGGTTGTTTTTTAGTGATGTTGTAGTTCAGTTCATCTTCAGGGCAGTGCTGTGCATGAGTAAAGGTACTTTCTTTGCTCCTTTTTTCATGCTTAGGTTTGCCTTAGGGAGTTGGAATCAGGAAGAACAGGGCTGATGCAAGCACTGACCAGGCTGGAAGGCTCCTGGCTGATGAGCAGGGTTTGTCTCTCTCTGTGCCAGGGTACTGCTTGCTTGGTGGGCTGTAAAACTCTGCCCAGGTGTCAGATGCATTTAGGCAGAGATAAATAAGGACTTAATTCAGAAATGGTTTTATATTGTGCCTCTGGCTCCTGGCTCAAGATGGATGGTGTGACAATAAGAGGCTGCTGATAAAGTGGGGCTGATGAGCTCACAACTCTTGCCCAGTGCTGCAGTCTGCCTCCAGGCAGAGCTTGCTTTTGACATTCCCTGTCTTCAGGTTCCTGGGAAAAGTGCTATGAGCTGAGTGCTTGTTGGCTGAGCTTGTATGGTCTGGTAGTGAATCTTTGTATTTCTGTTAACTTCCTGGCGTGATGGTGCTAACTCTTAATTCAGTTGTGGAATTAATCATCTTTTTTATTGACCCTTGAAAGAGAATTGCTCTATGAAATGGTAATGCAGCTGGAATGCTGAAATTCCTAATAGCCCAGCTATAACTGGGAGGAGGGCTCCACCTCTTTGAGGAGGCTTCTCTGGGCATGGAGTCCTTCTATCCCCTGATCCCATCCTGACAGTTCATGCAAGCTGCCAAGTCAGCTTCCCCAGCACAGTGCTTCTGTTCTGGGAGAGCAGATTGGAGGAGGCTTTATGCAGGGAATTGTGGAAGTTACTCCATCAGACAGGTCATAACCATCCTAGTCTCTCAACTCAGGCCTGAAACCTTTTCTGTGTATGCAGTCTTTTAAATGGGCATAAAAAACCTCAGGATAGGCTAATTGTGGTGCTTTCAAAGGTAGTTATGTCAGATACCTTTTCCAGATTCTAGTTTCCTGGAGCTGTGGAAAACCTAGATTTCATGGATAGCATAAGGAAAATAATTCCATCCTTTCCAGCTTTGTCCCTTGACCCAAAGCAGTAGCACTAACTGAACAGCAAACTCTGAATGTGTCAGAAGGGTCTGGAATGCTGCCCTAGGCCAAGGGAAGAATAGGCTGGAGAGAAATGCAAGATCTGTCTTGGCAGGAAAATGAGTTTTTGAGTGGGAAACCATCTTGGATGGTTAAAAAAAGTTGTTACATGTTTGTTAGAGAAGAAAAATTTGTGGCTTGGTTATCAAAGTTTCCTTGTCTGTGGGAGATAACGGAGCTGAATCAAGGGTGGTGTGATAATGACAATGGGCAGCAAGGATCATCTTGTGACTGTAAAACTCGTGTGAAAGCTCCACTGCAGCTTTTGGCAGCAAGGTCTGAAATGCTCAGAGACATGGGACTATTAGGCTGAGGGAATAAAAAAATCAGAATAAAAGTATGTCTTCAGTATTTATCAGGTTGAGGCCCATTGTCCTTGCACATCCCCACCACAATAATAAAAGTGAAAGGAAGAAAGTAGGTTTCTTTTATTTGGAATTCACTAAAGCACCTGCCTGAAGGATGCTGGAAATTTAGCCAGGCTGACAACCGCAGAGCTGTGATTGCTGCAAGAAGTGGAGTAAAAGAAACCAATATACAATGTGAAAATAGGAAAAACAGATGGGAGTCATGACTTCAGGTGGTGCCTGAGGTTTGGGTTTGGGCTGACTTGTTTTTATGTAACCACTGAGGATCTACAGTTGGATCAATCTCTCTGGAGGGAGAACCTGAAACAGTGGGTTTAAAACTCGTTTTGTTTTATAGTGACATAGAACTAAGGGACCTTAAAAATTGTACCAAGTGGTGACTGATGCAAACAGCCCCAAAGCAGAGGTGATGCTTTTGGGGTATAACAAGGTTTTTGTGTTTAAAACAGAAGTAGTAGAGAATAATGTTTTTAGTGTCTTGGTGGTTAAACTGATATGATGGAGCGCTGCAAGTTATAGGCTGTTGTTCCTAATGAAGGTGGATAAATCCTAGTGCATTTATCTGGAGCAGTGAGTACCCTTAGGGGTATCTGTTGGGGGAAACATTCAGTTCTGGCTTAGTTGTAAAGGGTTTGAAAAATTGTTTTTATTGGGAGAGCAGCTATGAAGAATTGGGTTCAGTCCAGCAACATGAATGTGGGTGGGATTATCAGTGCTCTAAAAATGGAAGAATTGGGCCCAACACAAGTTTGAAGCAGCCTTTGAAAAATCTGTGTGGATATTCCTTGCACTGAGTATTGTTCTTGTATACTAACAGCTGCTCCTGCATCTTGTCATGGTTTTTTGTTTGATGTTTGAAGAGCAACTTGGTCATTTGATGGTTTTAATGATGGACTTTTTCCCTTGGTGAAGTAACTGAGTCTTCTGATTTCAAGTGTATTTCTAATTAATGTGAAATGCCATCTTGTGTATGTGTCTTGTTTGGATTTTTCATTGTGATAGGTACCTCAGTTTTCAGGGTATTCCATGTGACAGTGGTGGATGTTTTCCTCCTGGCAATGTAGCAGATAACCAGAATGTCACAAAATTTCAGCTGGAAACTTACGCTGGTTTTTGATCTTAATTGTCTCAGGAGCTTTATGATTCTGTCTGTGTACCCGCTTCTGGAGAGGGAAATACTGGGGAATGCCTGCTGAAGGCTATAACTGATAATTGGTACTGTATTGAGGGCCTGTGTGCAACTCTCCTTTTTCTCTTCTCAGAATGATTTGGTTTTTTTAGTAATTAATGCACCTCGTGATCTTGCTGAATAAGGTGTTAGCAGCTGCATGGGACAGGGTTTAAAGAGCCCAACCTTGACACTGTGCTCTGAGAGCACACACAGAGACGTGTGTTTGTGCGCTTTGGGCCAGTTGGTGACCAGTACTGCTCGATCAGCTGGAACCAGATAACAATGTGCTTTTGTGATATGAGAGTGGCAATTGTCTGATCAATTGTTCAATGCTCACATTTCTGGGTGCCAGAATCTGTCTGGGATCAATGGTTGAAATGCCTGTGCCTCAGGGTGACGTGATGCCAGCTCAGAATTGCTGGTGGCTTGCGTGCTACCGCAAGGTTGGGATGGAAGATCTTCCTAAAAACTGCCTGTGAGCTCTTGGGCGTGCCCAGCTCTGCTCTGCATGAGCAGCAGGATTCTCTGGAGGGTTTTGTTCTCCCCTTGCTCATTTCCACAGAGTTACCAGTGCTGTGTGGGGAGCACAGGGCAGAGCAAACCAGCCTTGGTTTGTACCCTCGGAACACTCTGAGGATTCCCCTTGGCTTAACATGCTTCATGGGGCTGCAAACAGGGCTTTTGTTCACTGTTTTTAAATCTGTCTCCTCAAGCTGCACTTCAGATGTTTTCTCTGCCACCTTCCGTGGGGAACAGGAGGGTTTGGTGTGTTTTAGGCTCACAGAGTGTAAGGGAGGTGATGGATGGACGTGCTACGTGGTTTTAGGGCTCCACTTGATCAGGAGAACGCGCTGAGTTTTAGTAGTGGATGGTGACAAATGAGGGCACTGAGTGGATCATGCCATTCAGCATAAGGCTAAATAAAGATTGTTAGCTTTCAAGGAGGAGCTGAGATGTTTTGAAGAGATAATGTGTTTTATCTTTCCTAATCAACTGCTTCAAGTAATTCCTAGAGCTGGACTTGAAGGTGAGGACGAAATGGGTTTTTGTTTACCTGTGCAGAATTGAAGATGTATTTCCTGACCTGTGTGTGAAACCCAAAATCACACCGTAGAAATAGAAAAGGAATTAATCATAAGGACCTAAATATTTTTTTGCTTTTTCCCTCGAAGTTTTTTTGCTTGTGTTTTTTTTTTCCTTTATTTTTCAGGAACAGAAGCATGTGTTAAAGCCTTTACTTTACACCACTATGAGATCTTCAGTAAAACCTCAAGAGCTGGGGATGGGCTTTTTAGAATTTGGTATTCCATACTGTAAATATTTTTCAAGTATGAAAGAAAGTGTGAGATTTCATTTTGCAAGCAAGTGCTTCTTTCTAAGCCAGCACCAGAGAGCTGCAGATTCAGGTGGACCAGGAGAGAGGAGGAAGGATTGGGTATTGAGGTTCTGAGTGTGGAATTTGGAATGTTTGGTTTGCTGCCCTGGAACAAATGTTGAGGGTGACTTGCTTTCAGTGCCAGGAGGATTTTTCACACAGCTCACATGTAGAGTCCTCCCATCTCTCATGGTGTAAGGGAAGCTCTGAATGGTTCTTTTAGGTAGGTTTGTCACAGTTTGTGATGCTGTTGTAGGCAGGGCTGTGCAGTTTGCCCAGCAGAAGGGGAAATGGTTCAGCTCTGAAGGTGTTGGGTGTTCCTTCTTGTCCTGAAAATCTGGTGCTTGATTTGTGGGTCCATGTGGGGAGCCCATGCTGTGCAGTTTGCCCTGTGTGGAGCAGACAGCTGCTTTTGTTCCTGTGTATGCTGCCTTTGCAATTGAAAATGTTTTCAGTGGTGTCATTTGTGAAGTGTCTCTAGCTCTGTGCTAAGTTGTGTGCTTTAAGCTTCTTTCTTTTTTTTTTTTTTTTTTTTTTTTTTTTTTTTTTTTTTGGTGTGATATAAGGTATCTGTTAATTCTTTCTGAGACTCAGAAGACTGAATAACTTGTCTTTGGAGACATCAGTGTTATGTGGGAGGTGGTGGCTGGTTTTTTCTTTTTTTTTTATATATATACAAAGAAATCCTTCAAGCTGTCAGGGACAGCTTTGTACTTGGGCTAATGTTTGTGCATTATTGCTGGATTTCATGTACATTGGAACAGTTGCAAGGGGCTCCTGGGGATGTTGGAAATGCCACCCTAAAAGCATGACTCCAGAGGAACAGTGGAATATTGTTCTGTGGGTCTTCCTTGAATTAGTTCTCAGTAAAACTGTAGAATCTGGGCTGTTCTCTGAAGTGGAAAAAGAGTGGAAAAACGGACAGCCTGGGCAGGTGTTGAGTATTTGGGAAATGAGGGGCTTTGTAATAAGCGAGTAGGATGTAATTCCCATTTTTGGTGGTTAAATAACATTTTGAAATGGAAGAATGCAGCTACGCCTAAAATTGATAATGATCAACTGGAATTTCTCTTTGTGATGTTACTAGCCAGTCTGGCCAACTTTTTAAATCCAGGTGAGAATATTCTTACTGTTAGGCGAGTGTTTTTAGCAATTTTTTGGGAAAAGATAGTTTAACTAAGTGATTACTATGAGTGTTTCTTCAAGTAAAAATGGGAATTTAATTCTTTTGGCCATTGGACTCCTTTGTGCTCTGCTGAAATGACATCATGAGAGAGGAGATTTTTGGGGGGTTGACAAGATTGATTATGCTGGATGTTTTGAACTGGAAAATTAGTTATTTTGAGAGCTGTAGATATAATTGCTCAGTGATTTTGACCTGCTGCGTACAGAATTGGTCTCACTGTCATCTAGGGTTGTGGAATATGTAAGATATTATCTTTTGGCCCATTTGATGGTTTGGGTTAGGCAGAGACGTGTGTAGGTAAGAAGTGGGTGCTCATCTGGGTGGGTAGACGATGTTTCTTAAAGCTGCGTTGTGGAAGAGGTGCTAACCTTGCTCCGTGCGGTCAGCACCTTTTTGTCCCGGTGTCACAGCCAGTTTCTGCAATTGCTGCTGGCCGGAGGAGGAAGGGATGCGGGCAGCTCATGGAGTAGCACTGCAAGAGCTCCGGGAGGGTCTGGTCTAATGGGAAGCCAGGTCACAGCACAGAAACAAATGTGGCATGGCACGGATCTGCCTAACCCAAGGGCTGAGGCTTCTGCGAGTTCGCGGCGGCGAAGGAGGTGAACTGGTCCACGGGACGTATAAAAACGAGCTGCTTCTGCTCGGTTTTTTTCCGTTCAATTGCTCGGTGTGTCCGTCCCCGCGGCGCGGGCGTTGGGGAGCGGCGCGCAGCCCCCCCCGCACGCGGTGGTAGGCGCCGGGCGCGCACGGGGTGGAACGGTCCATTTCCTGTTCCCGTGTCGCCGGCGGGGGGGGCCCGGCCGTGAGGGAGGGGGCGGCGGGGCATGGCGGCGGCGCGGTGAGGCGGGGCGCGGGCGGCCGCGATGGAGGCGTACGTGCTGGAGGACATCCTGGAGGTACGGCCGGGCCGCGAACAAAGGGGCCCGGGGATGGCGGGGGGCCGCGGGGCCGGCACCCCGGGCCCGGCCGTTGGGGCTGCGGCGCTCGGTGGGGCCCGGGCGGACGGGGCCGGGCAGCGGCGCTGCCCCCCCGGCGGGAGGGGTGCGGGACGCGCAGCCCCGGCGGTGACATTGCGGTCACATTAGCGGGGATTTCAGCCACTGCCTGCCATAACTCTCTCTCTCTCTCTCTTAATCTTTGTTGCCAGTGTTTCCGTTTCATAGAATCGTGGAATCACAGAATAGCTTGGGTTGGAAGGGACCCTGAGGATCATCCCATTCCAGCTCTGTGCTGTGGGCAGGGACGCCTCCCACTATCCCAGGCTGCTCCAGGCCCTGTCCAGCCTGGCCTTGGGCACTTCCAGGGATCCAGGGGCAGGCACAGCTTCTGTGGGCAGCCTGTGCCAGGGCCTCAGCACCCTCACAGGGAAGGATTTCTTCCTGGTACCTAAATCTACTCTCAGTCAATTCAAAGCCATTCCCCCTTGTGCTGTCACTACACACTCTTGTAAGTAGTCTCTCCTCCTTTTTCCTGCAAGTTCCCTTCAGGTGCTGGAAGGCCACAATTGGGTCACCCTGAAGCGTTTTTCTTCCAAGCTGAACAATCCCAATTCTCTCAGCCTTTCTTCATAGCAAAGAGGCTCCATCCCTGTGATCACCTTGGTGGCCTCCTCTGGAGTCTCTCCAGCAGCTCCATGTCCTTCCTGTGCTGGGGACCCCAGAGCTGGAGGCAGGACTCAAGGTGGGGTCTTAGCAGAGCAGAGAGGCACGTTTGTTGCAGTATATAATTCCTCTTACTGCATTTCCAGTTGTCTAAATGTAGCCTGTTCTTGCTTCCTCTACAGTAGTAGATCTCCCTCTGCAGCAGTAATTTATTATGAAATAAATGGCATAATCTCTTCCTGTGAGGGTAGGCTGGAAGTAACCTTTCAGCCAAATGGAGAGGCCAGCCAAGAAGTCATAGAGTGAAGCAGGTCTGTATTACAGGTTATATTTGCTGTAATAGTTCAAGGAAATGTTCCCTGGCCCAGGTTGCCCAGAGAAGCTGTGGCTGCCCCTGGATCCCTCTAAGTGTGCAAGGCCAGGTTGGACAGGGCCTGGAGCAACCTGGGAGAGTGGAAGGTGTCCCTGCCCACGGCAGGGGGCTGGAGTGAGATGATATTCCAAACCATTTTATGAAATACCTTTTTCTTGTTCCTGTGGTTTTTCAGGTTTTGCAAGCAAAAACATGGCCAGATGACTTGTCAGAATATTTGCATGTGTTCTTTATTGTAACGAGAAGCCACAGCCTTGTTAGCTGCTGTCAGAATTCTGACAAAACAGTGCTTCCACTGTGCTTCTCCTGCAGGCTTTTTCCTGTGGTAGCCACACTTAGGTTACCCTAAAATTTTTGATCAATAGGAATACTGCTGTTAACTTCTGTGTGGACTTTGGAACTGTTTAACATAATTACATCCAGAATATTAACTCAGCTGTTACTTTGTGCTGAATAAACTGGCACAGGTGTATGAGCAAGACATTTTCACCAATATCTGTGTGTGTGGCTGGGTTTGTGTGGGGAGGTAGGAAGAGCAATTGTGAACTGGGCTTTGTGCCATCAAATAAATATTTCAGTACTTCACTTGCCTCATTGCATACTAAAAGCTTTTCCCTTTTTTTTGTTCTTTATTTTAACCACAGTTGCTATATGCAGTTTTGTAGTATGTCAAATTAATTAGGTACATGGTGCTTATCAATAGTCCAGTTTGGAGGGGCAGTTGGGAAGTTAATTTTGTCAATTTTGGACTTGTGTGAAATGAGCAATTACATCTTGCTTCCCAGTGGGATGTGGTGGCTTTTCTTTTTGACAGTTTTGTCACACATTCACTTCCTGTTCTCAACACCAGCTGGATCCAGGTAAAAAACACCCTCAGGAGTCAGGCATGGCCTGCCTGGCTTTAGGTGTGTGTGAGGTACGGCTGAGTCAGTTGATGAATCTCCCAGGTACTCTGGTACCAGTGCAGTCTATTGATGGTTTCTTGGCACATCACTGGAAGCCATGTTCTGAAGTACAATTTATAATTGCCTCCAAACTTGTGTCTGTTGTAACTTCCAACAGTGTTTACAGTGAGTGTCTTATTTTCCCATTTCAGGGCTTTTTTGTTTTTCTCCCATGGAGCAGTTTCTGGTGCTCATTCTAAGGCAGCAGTGTGGAGATGGAGAGAACTGCTCTTGCTTGGGCAGCAGATCTGTCATCTCTGTTGTTCTGAAAATAACTGGTGCTGCTTAGTATTTGGTTCAGTTTGGAGTGATCATCAGGCCTTGCCTCTTCATAAAATCTTCAAGAACGTTCTCCCTCTAAGCTGCTTATAATTTAAAATCAGAAAAAAGGTGTTTGCTGTAGTGTGCTAGTTGTGTTCAGTTGCCACAGAGGCTGAGGTAGATGGTGTCAGAGGTCCTTCCTGCAAGGGCTGCCTCTGGGGCCAGGATCACTTGTGAGTGCCAAAACAGCGGTAAGTCTTCAGCAAACAGAATGCAGCTGCAGGCAGCCGTGGCTCTCAGCCCAGAGGGTTTCCCACCGTGTCCTGGCTGCCCTGTGCTCAGGCCACCTGGGAAGAAGGTGCAGGTGGTGCCCTAGTGGAGCTGGCTTTGCTGCTCTCAGCTGAGGATGGCATTGTCTCAGCCCTGTCACGCGAATGTGGCATGGAAGGCTTTGTGTGGGCATGCAGGTGGATCCAGGGGCGGCACTGTGGGGTTACCCTGCAGTCCTCACCCGGTGCTTTGGCTCCTGTGTCCTCAGCATGTGTGTTTGTTGGTGTGGGCCTTCACTGACACAAGGCTTTCTGGGTGGCTTTCAGCTTTCAGGTTTTGGCTTGCACGTGCCTCATGACAGCAGAGCTTGGTCTGGTGTACACCTGGAGTTGTGGTTTGGTGCTTGGATTAGTCAAGATCAGGACTTGGGTGGGAGAACAGCAGGTTCAGTGCTGACAGATGACTGTGTGGTCTGTGTTGTGAGGCTCACAGCTCAGAAATGCACTTAGGAAGCTTATGACAGTGGAGAGGTAAATTTATGTTCCCTGTGTTGGTTTGAGACTTTCAAGAGCAGCAGCCGTGTGCTCTGACCTTCAGGTCCTTTGAAAGCTCATTTGTGCTTGGCTTTAGGGAGACAGGCTGGGCTCTAGCACAGGCCCACACGTGGGGCTTGCTCTGTGTCCTTACTCAGTGTTTTGTGTCCTTCACCTTTCAAGCTTAAGGTGGATATCTTCCACCTTCTTTGAACTGAAACTAAAAATCACTGTGAGAAAACCTTTCTTTGTTACTGTGATATTGGGAGTGTTTCCTGACTGCAGAAGGGTTTTTTTTTGTTTGACTTCATACTGGAGTCATGGGGATAATTTAGTAATGCCCAAGATGCTGCTTTGTATGTGGCTGCCAGTGGTGCAGGTGGGAGGTGAGGTGATATGAAAGGATCAGGTGTTAGGCCTGGGATTGTGTGGCTGAAGCACAGTGAGGACAGCAGAGCAGTTCAGGTGTGAGCACAGAATTTACACAGAGCAGGGACTGCCCTGCCTGAGCTCACAGGTGCTCCATGGAGCTGCTGGGAGGGACAGCAAACAGCAGCAGAGTCGTGTCTGCACTGCACGTTCTGAGGTCAGGGAGGCCTCTGCAAAGCAATTTTTCTTTTCTTTACCAGGCCAAGTCTTTTAATATTTATAAACATATCTCTCGGTCTGAAGATTAAAATCAGCATTATATTGCAGTGTTGGGGCATTTGTAGCTTTCCCATGTTCCATCTCTTAAACAGGCTAATCCTTTCCTTGTTTTCTTTCTCACAGTTTCTCTTAGTAATCTTGTCTGGTTTACTTTTTACCTGTTTTCTTGTCTTTAAAAAGAGATTTCCCATATGAAGTTGGTGTTGGCTGCTGTGTGCTTCAGTATTTCCTGGTGTGTTCAGTCATAGAATCTCCTGAGTTGGAAGGGACTCAGAAGGTTTCCCTCTGAAGTGCAGCTGGAAATCCAGCAGAGTTGTTGCAGTTGTTCATGGGCTGCCAGGACAGGCTCTCTATGCCTTATTTCCAAGGAAATTGGAGCCCTGCTGTAGTAACCCTTCCATTGAGGCACCATTGCTGAGTCTGGGCCACATCTAGTCCCAGCCCCAAATGGGACAGAAAATCTCATGGATAGAATTCCTCTGAGTCTTAACCTGTTTCTTCTTGACTTGCAGGGAGAGCTTACAGACTTAATGGTATAATTTGAAGCTGTTCTTGTTGTTTATACTTTATTGCTGTATCTCTTTCAGTAACTGTAATATGAAAATGCAATTGTTGTGTGAGAAACCTGTAAGTAACTGACTTCATACAGGGTAACTATTTAAAAGATCAGTATCATTCCATGGTTGTCTGCCAGTGAGGGTCTTAGAAGCTGGGAAGTCTTAGCCAAGGACTTGACAAGCAGATGGGATCAGTTGTTCAGCCAAGGTCTCTTTGGACCCAGGCTCTTCAAATGAAGTCCTTAATGAAAAACCAGTGAGAGAATTGAGAGGGGTATTTCAGACAGATGGATTTATTTAGATTTTTTCTGTTTTTTCCCACCTCTTCATAAATCCTGTCTTTAAATGTTCATACAAATGTTTAAAGAGGATGTTTCCATGGCCAAGGTGCTTGTTACTTTTTTGCTGCATGTGCCTGAAATCTCTTCAGATCTTTGCCTCCCTGGAATTTGCTGGCTGTGTTGACTGATAGGAAGTCACATGCTCTAAAGCTGAAACCCACACTCCAAACAACCTGTTGCACTGCCTTGGCATCAGAATCCTGCAATAAGGAAATCCAGGGAACTGGCTGGTATAAATAGTGGTTCTGTGTCACTTAATGGCCATGTAAATATGGAATAAATAACATTAAATATCTTCATGGAACAGATGTGATGGGAAGCATTAAAGAGAGACTAGAAATGAAAATTGTGTTGACTGCAAGGAAATTGGCACATGATGTTTATATCTAACATGGGAAGCAAACACTGAAAAGCCAAGACTCCACTTCAACTTGTTGTCTTTGCCCTTAAACATTGATTTACTTTTTTAAAATAGAACCTCTTTTTGATAAGATGGGAAAAATAGATATATTTGGACTTAGTCATACTTGTGTCTTGCTTTAACTACCTTCACAAGTCTGTTCATTCACCATATGTTAGAAACTGTTCAAACCTTTCAACATGCTGCAGCTTTCAGTTGGGTGTGCCAAATAGAGCAAAAAAAATTGTAACTCATTTATTAGATATGCCTAACAGTAGTTTGTATTGAAGGAAGAATTCAGGGACTGTCAAGCTTGTCAGAATTTTAACCAAATGAGTTGAAGTTATTAGAAATAATTCCTTCTGTGTTCAGTTCCACAGGCAGTAACAATAGGAATTCTAATCAGATACTGAATCCAACTGTCTCCTGCTGTAACTTTATCCTTTCACTTCTCGTTGTAAGAGAAGATTGGTGAACTAGGCCATACTGGTTCCTTCATTGAAAAAAATACTTGCCTTGTAAATGCCAAAAAAGGGAAGGAAATCTACATTACAGTTCAGCTGGTTCACTTCTCTCCTTTGCTGGGTTCATTTGTTGTGTGTGTCAGTGTGGTTGGTGGTTTGGGACAGTGGCACAGCCATGTCTTCATTTGACTTTGTAGGACAGGAGTAAATACAGATGAATGAAACTGGAATAACTTGAAGTAATTTCAAAGCTCTTGACCTAACTAGTCATATCTTCCCAAACTATATTTGGTTAACATTATTAATGTCTCTACTTAATATGTGAACTTGGTTATGCTGCATGATGAGGGATATCAGCACTTTTTAATATCAATAATTATTTCAGCAAGATAATTACATGAAGAAATGTAGATGTCCTCTAAGGACCTCTGGTTTCTCCTATCCCTTCCCCAATCCTGATGGTTAAATTGGATGTGGGCTGCAGAACTTGTGGAGGCAGGATAAAAGCTAGTACTGATGGAAGTCATGGGCACAGGGAGAAAAAAGGGATTTCTGTAGTTTGCCATAAACTGAATCTTAGGTAGGGTTTGATCTCCAGGTTCTGCTGTGATGGTGAGTTTCAGGCAGCAGCAGCTTTGCTGTTTCCTGGCTTGGGAAGTGAAGGTGAGGGAAATGGTGGCTAAACCTTCATACCCTGGAAGCTTTCACAGTTTCACTTAAACTCTGGGGAGGCTGCAAGCAAAATGCACATGTCTGCAACATCTTTTTTTATGATTAGATATTTGAAATCTCAGTCCTTCTGGTAGCAATAATTTCTGCCGTGTTGTGTTGTATTTTTTGTTTCTGATGTGGATTAGAGTCTACACCTCCTGTCCATCAGTCACCTAGCGTAGCATGGCTTGAGATAAAGAGCCTGGTGTCAAGTAAGATGAGTTGTGGGGCAAAGAAACCACATTTCTTTGGCTTTTTCAGACCTTGGAATTGTGTTTGGCATTAAGACTGTGAAGAGAGGGATAGTCCTCTCCTAGGGTGTCCTTTCAGTGAACTGGTGCTCCTAATTGCTTTGATGATGGCCCAGGAAAGCTCTGACTAAGCCAAGCTACATGTGTTGCTTGATGAAAAAATTTGTTCTTGCATTCCTGCCATTTTTTTTTTTATTTTTTAATCTATCTGCTCAGCAGTAGATGCTGTATTGCTGTGAGAAGCCCATGCTCACGTCAGTGTTTCATTCATGCCAAAGGGAATTCTGAGCTGGACTGGAACAGAGTAGCTGTTTGTGTGTTCATCCTGTCCCTCCTCCACGTGTCCTCCTTCCCTTCTGCTGCCTCATCCTTCAGAGCAGAGCACTTGCTTGCTGTTGTGAGGAGCAGCCGACCAAATCCACTTACAGAAGGGAAAGATTGCCTGCCAAATTTGTGTAAGAAAACATGTGGGCAGCTTAAAACTATTTCTGTTTGAAACCCAACTGGTGCTGTTCAGTTGAGGCCACTTGCTCGCTGTGCTTTATGCTCAGTGGCCACAGTGAATGGTTGAATACATTTGTGTGTCCTACGGGTGACTGTGGACCTGGTGCCTGAAAGGGCCATGGCAGGGGGTGTGCAGGAGTGATCAGAACTGAGACTCTGAGAGGATTTTCTTTTTGCAGGAACAAGGAGGAGGAAATGCTGCCTGGGTGTGCTTTCAGTATTGTGTTTGAGGGCTTTTAATCCGCAGTGTTGTCTTGTGGGGGAGAAACAGTTTTGGGGGGAGTGTGGGTTATACATTTTGGGCAAAGCAGGCAGACTGGAGTGGGAGGAGAACAGCTTTTCTTCCTTGCAGTGCTGGGAGAGATGGATGTCTGCCACTGACATGTCTTTTCCTCCCAAGTAGATCTTGGTTTGCCTGAGCACAGGCAGGGAGGCAGTCTGCTGCCATGGAGGGGACAGACAGGGCATGTGAGTGCCTTGGGTGACAATATTTTTTGGCACAGTTCATTTCCAGCACTGCATCAACCCACTGTGCTCCTACTGCAAAATGCCATTATCTTATCCTGGGATTGGTATATCATCCTTTCAGTGGCTAAAAACAGTGGGTGTGTGTTTGCTTCTTGCTTGATGTTAACTTGATGTTGTACAGGGGTTGTTAAAGCTTTGAGACACCACAGTGTTGGGTGACAGCTCTTGTAGAGAAAGCTCTCCAGGTGATTTTTGAGCCTGAGAAAATGTTCAAAGAGCTACTACAAAAATAAAATTTACTTGTCCATGAAGCAGTGAAAGTGTTTTTTCTTAGTTTTGCTGGTAACTGAATGGCTTTGTGGTTGGGAAGGGGAATTCCCTGAAGCCTCAGGTTTGTGTGCACCCCAAATCCAGTTAGAGTAGTAAATTGGTTCTCACAGGTGGGTGCTGCTGGGTGCTGGTGGTGGGTTTCTGCCAATGCTGTGGGGAGGCCTCATCCCAGGAGAAAACAGAGCTGTTACCTTGGAAGGTGTGGGGAGGGCAAGGGGTTCCTTAGAGCTTTTTAGGATGCAGTGTTTGAGTCCATAGGAGAGGACATTAGGAATCAGAATAACTTCATCGTACAAGATACCAGATCCTTTATTTCTGCTCCCGTTGTTTCTCTTGTCCTGTGGTCTGACCAATCTGTTTGTCTCAATATCTGTGTGTGGGGATGAAATGTGGACAAACATGGATTACTGACTTGCCTTCTGGTACTGTTGAAGTGAAATAGTGTTGACTTGATAGCTTGTCTGCTGTAGATTTCCATGGAATGGAGATCTGTCTTCTGTTTGGAAGCTTTGTGGTGTAAATGAGCATGTGAGCTGTCCTCTCTTTTGACAATGAGTTTGACTTTAGGATCAGAATTGGGAAACAGACAGAAATAAGACATCTGACAACAGTTAGGAACCAGGAGTAAGCTCCTTATGGGAATTGTAGCTTCTGTACTTCTGCTGTAGTCACTTGAGGATGCAGGAGGAATGCAGCCAAGCTGACTAGGCTGGTTGCTGAAGGTCTGTGCTGGCTGAGAAATGCTTTTTGGCACATTCAGTGTAAAAATTTAGAGCATTTATTGTTGAAGACTGGAAAAGTCCGTGGTTTGTCTCTTCTTAACCTTAAAAATGGAGCATGCTTTGTCAGGGAAAGCTCTCCGTGCAGAGGCTTCCTTTTGGGAAATTGATTTTGGATGGCCATAGATGGTTCTGCTGGAGGGGTAGGAGGGTGGTCTTGCCTGTGACTGGCATGATGACCTGTAAATGCCTGTCCTCTTTTTCCTCTGGATCTGCATGGTTGCTAAGTTCAGCAGCTTGCTTGGCATGGGCTCTAGGGGAGCTGCTTTGATCCGAGGGCTGGCTGCACTGCAAGGAGGGATCATGTGCTCAGATGGGAGAGAGCTGCTCCTGCATGGACACACATCAGCTGTGCTGGTGGGAAATGTGGGTGAAGGCAAGGCCCCACAGCTCAGTCTGCCCAGAGCTTTGTTGCTGCTGGCTTTGTCCACTTAGGAGCTGGGATGTCGTGTTTCCATTGTTCAGCTGTGCTGAGCTCCAATCCTTAGAAAAACAACTTGTTTCAGCTGGAAATGGATGGGTGTGCACAGTTCTGAGCTGAAACTTGGACACCGTGCATGAGGCTGGGCAAATGGAATGGGGGAAATATTCCAGAAAAAGTATTTGTGAGAAGTTGTTCCACCTTGAGTTGTGCAAAGCTAAACTCCCTTTTCAAAAGATGGGTGAAGGGTTGAGGTTTGGTGCAGCAAAGTCTGAGTGTGACATAGGAATGGCTGCTTATTGAGCTGTGAGAAGAGGGCTCAAGGTACTTCTCCTTGAAGGCTCTGCAGGCAAGTAACATGTGGAAAGCCCCCTCAAGTTAATCAGTGATAAAGATAATAAATTATCATTGGGATTTGAACCTTGACTCTTGTAGAGATAAGATTGAAACAATGCATTTGTGTTTTTGAGAGCTGAGGGTTTTGGGGTTTCTTTTAGGTCTTCACCTTTTCCTTAGGTGTCATTTTAAAGGAAGATGCTTCAAGGATCCAAGCCAGTCCCTGTGGATCTGTCAGTGTAACAAGGTGCTTCATGGCATGCTTGGGAGTGTCTTGTATTGAGAATTAGCCAAATCTATCCTTGGACAGTCAAGGCAAAAGGTGACTCCGGTGAAAAGGAACGTGATTAACTGTTAGAGGAGGATTTTCTCTTTCTTGGGAGCTCACCTTCCTTAAACAAGGCTTAAGAGAATAATTAGTCCCTTGAAAGTAGGGCAGTGAGGAATAGGATGTAACGGTGCACAGCAGGACTCCAGTCCTTTCTCAGCGGTGCACAGGTTGTCTGCAGATGCTGCTGCTGCTGCCAGTGAGCTGTGCTTCAGGTGGAGGGCTAAAATCTTCTGTTCAGAGCAGAGTCATGCTTCGTGTGCTTCCCAGGTTGTAATTACTGAATTGACCAAGTTGAAATAACTTCATGTAGCACCTCCTGCAGAACTACATTGTCCTGTGCTGCTCGTGTTCTTTGCCTTGCTCAGTTCTCGCTGCTGACTCCGTCCGAGCTGGCTGTGTCATGTTTAAGGATCTTTCCGAGTCTGGTGATGATCCTCAGGATGTGTTTCTCCAAGGAAATTTAGAGTCCTTGAGCTGTCCTTCAGGAAAACTCCAAAATGCTATTTTCTGTAGCTTTTGTTACTGAGCCTGTGGCACAGTCTGGGGAGTCAGAGGGAACGTAACCCCTCTAAGCTTTTCAGGGCTGTGGTGAGGCAGCTCTGGTTTGAGTGGCCCTGTAAGTAATTTGCTAAGTAGCTTAGGTGGTGCTTACCTCAGGTACTTGAGGGGAGAGTCTTAGGGGGCTGCAGTTGTTCAGGTGTGACATTTGGGGGTTTTGGCAATGAGGGTGATTCTGGGAAGCTCAGTGGGTACCATCTTCGTCATGGTTATGTGATCCCTTTACTTGGTCTCTGCTAAATAGGTGTGACAGTGAGGAAGACTTGAGAGGGGACTTGCTCAGGGTGGCAAAAAATGCCTGCATAGGCTCAAGCTATCCCTTTAGTACCCCTCAACTGTTGGGTCTTTTGCAGGGATTGGTTTCCATTTTGGTTCTGCAATGGCATGGGAAGAACCTTTATTACAAGTGCTGCTGTTTGTCTGTGGCTCTGATGCAGACCACCACATCCCCAGTGATACACAGGAGTTATGCATACACTGTCAAAGCTTTGCTTCTGAGGTCAGTTCTTTGAAAGCTGCTCCAAAAGAAGGGGTTTCTGGCAGAAGTTCAGGTTGAGGGAGGGCTGGGAGGAGAGTGAAGGTGCGAACTTGTGTTGAGGGCTTGGATTGAAAATGTGGCAGCTTTATATTGTTGATGTAACAGTGTTGTCTGAAGCTCAGCTTTCAGAGGCATGAGTGTGTGTTTCAGTGGCTTTTTTTATAGTGATGTTTATATCTTGTTATTCATGTCAGAGACTAAAATGTGTGTTTTTCCCCCACATAAATGTGAAATTTGGGCAGGGAAGTTAAAATGATAGTGAGATGAGGTGTTGCTATTTTTACACGGGCATGAATTTTTTCTCGCATGAACGGTTGCAGCTGAATACCAGTTAATGCATGAATTTGCTTCATGTGGAAGTATGCCAAGTGCTTGGAATGAGGGTTTGAAATGGAAAAAGAATATTATTCCTTGCAGTTTCACAACCTTCTCATAGCTCCAGCTTTCAGCATGCCTGTCCCTGTGTCTTTATTGCTGTGTATGCTGCTGGGAATGCAGCATGCGGAGGAGAGGAGGGAATTTTCCTGTGAATACCTCAGCACCTGTCTCGTCATCAGAAGCACACTGCAGTCCTAATGCAGATGTCCCTGCAGCAGAGACTCGGCTGGTGCCAGTCCTGGGGACTGTGTTATGCCATTACAGCAGCAGGCTGCTCCTCTCACCTCCCTCTCCTCTCCCCCTTTCCATTTTTGTGGCAGCAGCGAGAGAAATGCAGAGTACAGTCAAAGGAATAAAATGAAAGAAGACACTGTTGAGATGTTCCAGATCTGCAAGCCATGGGATTTGTGCTGATGGAGGCATTTTGGTTTGGGGAGGGTCAGTGCACGTTGAGAAGACAAGGGATGTGATTGTGCACCCCAGATCAGGGGGAGCAATCCTTGCCATGCAGGGAAGGGGTGCTGCTGTCAGACGTGTCTGTGCTGGCAGTGCTGCTGTAGTAGCAGGGTAGGGCAAGTGAGAATCACACAGCTTGCTCCTCTTAGGAAATACATCTGAGGAAAACACACAAAATCTGCAGAGCCGAAATGGAGTGGGCACTTGATCATCTGCTGCACTTGGCTTCCGTGTCTGCTTTCCCTTGCAGTGACCAGGAGCTGATCTCTATCTAATAAAATGGTGTCTTGTGTAAGGAGCTAGAAAACCATCACTTACACTTCAGGGATATGACATCCAAATGGGATGGTACTGAGGGTTTGACCCATAGAAATGACAGGCACTGCCAGAGCCTTGGCTTCAGTAAAGCCTTGGATGGAATTTTTTCTATGATGCATTATTAATGTTGTGAAGATCTGCAAAGGGCCTTGAAACCTGTGTTTCTAAGTGGTGGTTTTACCTGAAAACATGTAGGTGAAAAGGCAGAACCCTGTACTTGGCCTCAGTAGCTAGTTTGTGAAAGTCAAAATCCATTCTCACGGTTGTGTTTGGAGCCATGTGTAAGTTCATTTCTCTGTCTTGATGTTTCAAATCCGAGTATTTTTTCCAGTAAGCTGTCCTGACACTGCGATGGGCTCACGTATTTTGAAAGCATCAGAGGTGATATTCTGAAGGCTGAAAGGTAGCAGGGTGTGGGAGAGCAAACAGGAAGTTCTTGCTGTAGTATGGGATATTGTATCTTGCAATTTGCAGAGGTTTTGGGTTGCCAATTTAAATAGTGTGTTTTGGATCCCAAAGTGAAAAATTGGTGCTCGAAATACTTGGCCCAGTTTGTCACATTTCAAATGATCCTTGCTTTGTTTTTATTCACTCCTGCCTCATGAATCCCTTGATGTGCATCAAATGGTTAGATATAAGGCATGAAAAAGCCCTAACAGTGTCTTGCAAAGTGAACCTAGCCTGTTATTAGTCAGAGCTGGACTTTGTTCTTGCTCTGGGAATGGGGGTTTATTTCCTCTGTGTGTTCCCCTTGCAAGGTAATAGTATAAACATTGCTATTTCTGTGTGAAACAGACTTCAAGTGTAGTCCTGAAGTGAACAGAAGAAAATACGCTGTCAAGAAATGCTCAGTAATGTATGAAGTGTAGATAGATAGATAGATAAATTATTTTTCAGTGCAGTGTGAGAGGTGTGAGAGCTGAAATGATTCTGGAGGGAAAGCTGAGATTATCTTGGACAGGAGTTGCTGGAGCACCAGGGAAAGCAGTGTGGGTGTAGGTCAGGCATGAGGAGTTCCTCCTGGAAATCAGGATTAAAATTGCTCACTGGAAGGGAGTCATTTTTAGCTGAGTAAAGAAAGAATCTGAAACTTCCTTGCTCTTCAAGCAGAGAAGTGGGGCTGAAGTCAGCAGAGTAGGACTAAGTATGACCTGGTCATAGTTGTGGTTTTGCTCTGAAGGTGGCTTTGCAACACCAAACAGAGTTGACAATTCTTGCTAAATTTATTGTTGTTTTTAAAAACCTGCTACTCTCCAAAAGTTTTGGAGCTTGGAAAAATCAACTGTTCAAGTGCTTGCTAGCTGGCAGTAAGTGCCTCACAAAGAACTGATCCTGAAGGGGTGTCAGGTAACATTTGTCTTAGGGGGTGCAGTTTGCTGCCTGGTAATGGCAGTTCCTTGTCCTTAAAGTTCTCCTGAAGGGCTTTGCTCTGGTCCTCTTAGGATTTGTTTGGTACCCTCTGGGTGTCAAACACCAAAGGCCCAAATGCCAAGGTAAGAATTTAGCAAGTTCTAAATTTTTTTCCTTGCCTAATAGAAGACAAAATTCCTCACTCAGAAAAGCTGAGACATGAAGTATGTGGAAAATAGGGGCCAGCCCCAAAAATAAGCAAAAAGATTTTTTTCCTGAGAGGTGGAATTTTTTTGTCTTTTAATACTTGTCTGAGCTGGTGTGGTTTATCCAAATGCAGTTTCAGGTGCTGCTGTTCTATATTGTGGTGCTTAAAAACATTGAAGCTTAAAAAGTAACTCCTGTTAGGTTAATGAGCCTGACTGGCTGTTTCCCAGCCGTGCAGAGCTGCTGTGCAGCCTGGCTGCCAGACCTTCACTGCAGTGCTCTGCTGCCTTGGTGCTGCCTCAGGAGCTCTGCACTGATGCTCTGAGCCTGTCAGCAGACCCTGCATCTCACAGATGGCTAAAGGCTGCTTCCAGGGAGATGGCACTGGGTGTTTGTCCCAAGGTGCCACTCAGGGTCTTCTGAGCAAGGCTTTGGGCTGGCTAGTGACCCTGAGTGCCCAGTTGTGCCATTTGGGACACTCGTTGCTGCTCTGCCTCCACATGGCACGTAACAGAGGTGATTTCAGCTTTTGTAGTTTAGACAGAGTTTTGTAGTTTACCCAGGATTTACCCAGCTTGCTCCGAGTCAGTGCTGGAAGGCAGGAGCACATCAGCGCTGGGTGCATGCAGGATGGGCTGAAGGAGAAGGAGCAGGGAATGGGGTCAGCAAAATGGCCTCTTGGAATCAGGGAACCTGAGATGGGAAGGAGAACATTGCTTTTTACAGCCTTTTCTCAATGCTTCAGGGTTGTTCTTACAGCGAAGATGTAATTTAGGAAAACTGTAACTCAGTGATACCCAAATGCTAGAGATGCTCTGTAAATGAGCAGAGCCGTGTACCGATTCAGTGGATGAAAAATGGAGCTTGTGGCATTTGCAGTGAGGCTGGTGGGTGCTGGAAACCAATTGTTTTCTGCCTGGTTCCTAAAGGGATTGTTTGAGAGGTGGTTTCATTCTGGTAGAGCTCAGTTCATTTTAAAGCTCTCAGGTAATGGAACTGGTGGCAGGTCCTTCTGCTGGGAGTAAGGCTGGAGTTGCTGTTGTTCAAACATGCAATGTTAATTTTGGCATTGTACACTCATTTTGGGACTTTGCCTAGCTTGGTGCCTTAGTGGATGGTGTGGTTCTAGAGGGGCTGCTTAGTGTTGGGTACTGTGTTTCTTCCTCCTAGGAGGAGATTGTGTGAAGAGACAGTTGTTTGTAGGTGGGATGTACCTTCCCCTCTCCCTCCCTCCCTGGCCTGGTGTAAAATTAGTAAGATGCTAATCCATGTTTAGCCTTAAAAGCAGCAAGTTTGAAATCAGTAAATAACCCAAAGCTTTTCTTCAAGTCCTTAATGCTAGAGAGTTGTTATTTGTTTGTTTGGAGTTTTTATGTGTGTGTCATTACTTGGGGTTTTGTTGTGTCTTCTTACTGTGAGAGACCCTCTGAGAGGAAGTTGATTCTTTGACCTTAGTTTACATCTGTGTGAAATGATGTGGAGGCTTGGGTCCACAGTGGGATCTGTGCTGGTGGCAGTTCTGTGTGTGGGTGGCTTGATGGAGAGAGGTGGAGAGAGGTGGATGAAGTCAGAGTTAGGATCAAGAGCTGAATTCTGTCTCTGTTTGGTTCAGCACTATGTGGTGGCAGAGCCACACCAGCTAGGGCAACTCAGGTGTGCTTTGTCTTCCTGTCCTAACCTGGCATTTGTTCAAATGCATGTTCAGAATTTGGTGTTTGTTAGTCAGAACAAACTTATTGGCATCTTCCAGGGCTGTCTTCAGGGTGTGCAGACATGAGTCCTGTTTAAGAGCAGCCAGAACCTGGGACTTTTGTTCTCCTGGCACCTTTTTGATAGTAGAAGTATCAAGTATTACTAAAAATTGAGCAAAGTAAAGCTAGGCCAGGACAGAACATGATATTCTGAGTGCAGGATGAGAGGGTAGGAGAAATCTTGTAAAAGGGCTGATGCTGGGGCTCTGAACAATTGAGTTATGTCAGAGTATTGTTGGATTGGAGCAGTGGTGATGGAGCATGCAGATGAAATATTCTGATATGTAAGGTGGAGCATTTGTATGCTATTCTACTTTTTATAGTCAAGGGAAATAAAATACGTCTGAAGCCCTTTAAAGGAAATGTCTGTTTACTTGACCTGGTACATGGAAATGCTTTGTCTTCATTTGCAGCTTCTGTGGAGAAGGCAGGGTTTTCTGAGAAGCAGAAGTAGAGTTTTCCCTTCTACCAAAATAGGGTTTTGTTCCTTGCTTTGGTACACCATGTCTTTATCACTGTCCCTGTATGGTACTTGGTGTTGTGTAGAAAAACTGAGAAGACAAGACTGTAATGAAACCCTGTAGGTAAATAACAGTTTTGAAACTGCAGAGGAGATGAGAAGTTCTGAAGCTTCAGGCTGAAGGTGGATCTCTTCTGCCTTGCAATAGAAAAGATTTTTACTCTGTATTTAATATTAAAAAATAGTGTCAAGAGTTTTCCCAATTAGTTAATTTCTTGTTCTGTTCTGAAATGTTTTCAGTGACAGCACATAGTATAAACATTCCCCAAACTTTATTGTGAGGATGTTTTCTGCTGGTCCCTCACGGTGCTGTGTTTGTGGGTGGATTTCTGCTTCTCCCTGTTCTCCTTGGGTTGTTTATTTAATCACACCATGCACATATTCTTAGCTGGAAGGAAGATGGGAGGATTTTTGCATTTGAAACTTTAACTGCGTGAAAGACCTAATTTTGGGGAGAGATGTGTGGGGGAGAGTAGTTTTCCTATTTTGACTTTCTTCTTAGCAAATATTTCATAGTGTTAGGAGGAACCACGACCAGCTGTTCATTATTTCACTTGGAGGAGATTTTTTTCAGTCAGTCTGAGCAGTTGGGATTTTGCATGTGTTGGGTGAGCCAGGAATCCTTGCACAGCTCTGGAGTTTGCCTTTCCAGGGGTGAGAGCTGTCGCTGGGCTCCTGAGCAGTGCAGCGGTTCTGCTGGCCTGCCTCAGCAGGAACACACATGGCAAGTCCTCAGATGAACCACAGCAGGCCTGAAATACCAGTGTAGGTGCAGGGAGCGGTGCTGGGCAGAGGACCCTGGCAAGGCAGGGTTCCTGAGCACTGGGGGGCAAACTTGGAGCTACCTTCACCAGTTTGCCCAACTGCAGAGAGCAGCCCGTGTGAGTATGGCTGGAGAAAACACTGCTGAGGAGCAGATGGGCAGTGCTGCTGGACTGTCCTGCTCTTGGCATCAGAGCCACTTTGGTCTGGAGCTGGAAGTCCTCCCTTTCAGCTTGATGTTCTCAGATTTGCAGGAGGAGGGGAGAGTGGCTGCAAAAGAGCAGAGGCAGCTTTTAGAGGTGCCCTTGAGATGTGTGGTTGGGTATTGCCCAGAGCTGGCCAGAGGCTTTGTTTCTCAATGGTGGTGTTGAAGGGGTAAAATGAAGAAAATGGGGAAGTAGTGCTCAGCCTGCCCTCCTTAGCAAACAGGGGATTTGGGTTGAAGCTGAATGTGTCCCACAAGTGTGCAGTGGGAGACAGAAGGCAAAAGTGGTGTGAGCTCCCTGCTTGTGACAAGAGAATGGATGGGGGAGGCTGGAGGGACCTTCCAGGAGTCCTTAGATGACCTGCTTGCTCTTCTGGTTTGTCTGCCCACATGGATGGGTTCTTGGGGAATGTATCTGCAGGAATCTGAACTTGTGATGCTCATGGGACTGCTTTGAAATTTTGGAGACACAAATGAAGCTTAAGAATAAAATAATTTTCTGTTTCAACGAGGTATATTCCATGTGGAAACCGATGCAGACAGTGGCTGCTTTTATCCAGAGGTGACTGCAGTATCTCATTGTTGTAGGGGTGGCACATGTGATTTCTCTGTTGGGCAGACTGGCATTTAAATTGATTCCGATTTTGTATTGGGATTGAGATTAGGGTTTTGAAACTGGGACTTTTGGAAGCTGTTGAGCTTTGTAGGGGGATATTTACCTTGGTCTTTTTAATTTGATAATTGTTTGTGTGACTAGTTCACGGGCTGTGGAGTGAGCTCATGGACCTCTCAGAGAAGTGTCTTCTCTGCACTACTTGTCCTCTAGCAGGCAGGATAACACAAATGAGTGTTAGGGCTTTCTTCTCTAAAGCACTCATCTTGTTCCAAATTTCTACCTATTTCACAGCAAAAACAGATGGACAGCACAGAAAAGTAGGGTCTTCAGAAGAATTCAGACAGCTCAGCATCTGTTTTCTAAAAAAGGCAGATAAACAGTTGCATATTTTATAGATCAAGTTCGAGAAAATGTTTTCTTGAAAAAGATGCTGTGACATAAAGTAATTTTACAGTGGCATTGATAATTATGTGGAAGGTGTTGCTTGTCCGTGTGGTTCTTTTCTTTGGATGCTGGATTAGGGGACATCAGACCCGAAGTGAGATACCTGAAGCCAACAAAGTACTTAAAAATAAAATGCTTAAATAATAATTTCAGCTGTAGGTTTTTTCTGGTTTCAGTCTGTTTTGGTCAATTATATCATTCTTAATTCAGGTCTCTTACTTTTCAGGTGGAATCATTTATCTTGGATCAGGATGATCTCGAAAACCCTATGTTGGAAACAGCTTCTAAATTGCTGCTGTCAAGTACTGCTGATGGTGCTGACCTGAGAACAGTAGATCCTGAAACCCAGGCGAGATTAGAAGCTTTGCTCGAAGCTGCGGGTAAGTCCTCGTGTCCCGTACGGGTTTAACCCCAAAGCCCTGACAGGAGTCCCTGCTGGAATCGCTTGCGTAAGGCTAATCCATGGGAGCAGGATACAGCTGTGAGACGCACGGCAGGGTGGGGTTTGGCAGGGGTGTCACTGAAGAGAAACAAGTTCATTTTAGAGTATTCCAAGGTCTGGAAAATCAGAATTTTACATGAAGATGTTTCCAATCAGGTTTCTTCAATGTCGGCATTTTAAAAGCCTGAATCAAAATTGACGCCTGACTTTGGCGTGTGCCATTATGTCAAACCCTGAATGGCTCAATAGGTTTTATTTTGTAGTAGTTGCTGTGTGAAAGGCTTTCATAGTTGCTTATATTATGTAGTTTCAGTAGCTGAAAACCGATTCCTTCCGTGGCTTGGAGGGTTTCAGTCACGTGCAGCTTGGAATGAGTGCTGTGAACACTTGAAGCCATTGTTTTGGAAGCTGTAGTGGATGGTGCTTGGAGCGTTAGTGCCGACAGCTCTCAGAGGCTCACTTTGACCTTGTGTGCTCTCTCCTTGCTGGCACGCGTGCCCCCGGGCTGCGCTCTGGCATGGCAGGTATAGGGAAGCTGTCCACGGCGGATGGGAAGGCGTTTGCGGACCCCGAGGTGCTGCGCAGGCTGACCTCGTCCGTCAGCTGCGCCTTGGATGAAGCGGCCGCCGCGCTGACCCGGATGAGAGCCGAGAGCACGGCCAGCGCAGGACAGACGGACAAGTAAGGCAGCCCGGGCCTGGAGCCTCTCAGCCCTTTGCTCCCTCTAGAAGTGGTTATTCTTGTTCTAGCGCTTGCACTGAGGGCATGATGAAACTCTTACTCAAGTGGAGTTGGTGCCAAGTTATCACCTTTGCTTCTCCTGCTGAAATATTTGTGGACTGGCAGGTCTTGCAGTAGGGAGTGAAGCAATTCATGCTGCTCAGAATTACGGAGTGAAACTCCAAGGAGTTTATCGTGACCAGCTGTAGAAACATATCTAAACTCTTCAATGGTATGGGCCTTAGAACTGCCCATTTACAACTCTCTTTACCCAGAGAGTTGTAAATTCCCACGTGGGTCATTCAGTGACAGCATGAAACAAGATTTCAGATGAAAAAAATCTTTTAGGGAATTTCAGAGTGCCTTTTTAATTGAGGAAGGGAAACAGCCTTTAGGGATTGGAGCTCCATAGTAGTCAGTGTCACCTCAGCCAGGGAGTTGCTGCTCTTGTACTGGACTTGGTGGCTTCACATGTGCAATTTTTTCCACTGGGGTATTCAGGAGGGAAAGAAGAAGGATGTTTCCTTCCAGACTGCCATAAGGCTTCAGTGCAGTGGAAGCGTTGTTAGTAGGGACAACCAAGGGTGCTGTGCTAGTCAGAAGTTTGTTCTTTCTATGCAGAATAACTGCAAAGAAAGATTTCTTGGTGTAGGAACAGCTCGAAGAGCAGTATAATTTTGCGTTATGTCTGCTTCTGTTCTGTCTGCATCCCCTCTTCTCCTCTGCACCTCTTTCTTGGGAATGGTGGTAGTTGCCAAAGTTGTTATAAAAACAGAGGTGCTTGGAAATTAAAAAAAAAAGGTCATCATGTAGTGAAGAGACACATTTCAGAACTGATTCTCCATGTATTAAAATTATGTCTGGTTACGAGACCCTGGAATTTTCAGCACAGGACAGAAGGGAAGTGGTTAAGTTTCCTACAGGAGAACACTGATGTTGGTGATTTGTTTTAGTTTAATTTATAGTTACAGTGCTGAACAAATAAAGTTTTCTGAAGATTGGCAGGTGATTTCCATGTCCTCTGGTCCTGGGCAGTCCTGCATCTATATCTCTTGTAAACTTCTGTTAAAAATTCATAGCAGGAGTGGATATGGACACAACTTAATTTTCAGCCAAGTTAGCTGGGAAACCTCAAGTGTAAAGCTGGCACTTCTTTAATTAGCAGTTGGCACGTTTTTAGCTGGTGTTTCCTTTTTTGCTGATGTGTCCTCATGGCCCACTGGAGCTGAGGCAGAGTCCCTTTCCACTCTGAATGCTTTCCCCTTGTTAGCCGCAGCCTGGCCGAGGCCTGTTCCGAAGGAGACGTCAATGCTGTGCGGAAGCTGCTCATTGAGGGCCGCAGCGTGAACGAGCACACAGAGGAAGGGGAAAGCCTCCTTTGCTTGGCCTGCTCAGCAGGGTATTATGAGCTTGCACAGGTTGGTTTCCTGGCTGTTTGTACCGTTTGTGTGTTGTACATAAAGAGATGTTAAATCAATTATTAGCATTTTGTGCACCTGGAAGAGGGTGTTAAGGTAGTGAGAAATGGCAGACGAGTCTCACACATACACTAAATGTTGCTGATACATTCTGGGTGCCTATTTTGTGCCAGGATTGCTCACCCAGCACTGGGGTGAAGGTGGGGGTTGGTAGTGCAGGGGCAGGGTTTGTCCCTCGGTGTTGCTGATCGGTGTCTCTTGGCAGGTTCTCCTGGCAATGCATGCCAATGTGGAGGACCGGGGAATCAAGGGAGACATCACACCTCTGATGGCTGCTGCCAACGGCGGGCACGTCAAAATTGTCAAGCTGCTGCTAGCTCACGGTGCTGATGTGAATGCACAGTCATCCACAGGTAAAGGGGCTCTTGGGAACCACTGCAGAGCTGGCATTTGCTCTGTGCAGGCAACTTGGTGTGGAAGTTCGGGAGCCATGGCTCTTAGCCCAGCTAGGCAGAATGCTTCCTTGTGGTTTTGCCATTTAAATTCCCTTTTCTAAGTGGAACTCTGAAGTATTGTTGGATGCAGATCAAGTATTGTGGAGATGTAGAAAGGTGGATAAGGCCAGTTAGTAACTCGAAGGTGTTTGAGTACCTAGGATTTGTTGTCACATTTTAAGCACAGTTTAGTAAATTTGTGTGTATGTGGAAAAGTTATGTGGTGGCAGGTCAGGAAACCCAAGGGGAAAAGTGAGAAGAGGGCCTCCCCTTCCACTGTTCCCGTGGTAATTTGCTAGCGATTTGTGTTGAAGTGACCAGATTGGGAAATCCTGTAAGTTTTTGTAACCTGGAAGTGGAGAGCTGGTGTGTAGTCAGCAGTACCTGATGAGTGGAGAGCTGACCCTGAGTGAGGGGGAGAGGGGGATTACCAGAAGACACCTTATTTATTTTTTAATTTTTTTTTTTCAGTGAAGCAGTTTTCTCAGTGGTAATATGGCCTTGACCTGTAACATTTTTCAAGGTGTCTTTCACAGAGGCAGATTCTTTGACTGTTGTGTGCAGATCCATGTTTTTGTATTTTTTCCACCGAAGTTTTTTTCCTCTCCTTGTAAAGACTGGGAACATTTTGGAACCAGTCCCTTGCAGGTGTTTAAGACCTGATTTAGAAGCAGCAGTTAATTCTGCTCTGGGTTTTGAGCTTTCATTTTACAGCATTACATGCTTTTGCTGATTAACAGGAATGTGGCTGGGGGTTTTGTGACTGGGCTAGAAATGGGAAGAGAGGTGCATAGTGCAGGCACAAGGAGGTCAGACACTCAATCTGTCAGCACCAGGCTGCTTGGTGCCACTGCTGATTCCCATCCCCCCATAGTTCTTCTGTAGTGTGAAAAGCCCTGTTCCATCAGGTATCCAGCTAGAAAGGGTGGAATGGAGCACCAGGTGAAGTTGTGGGTGAGGAAGGCCATCAGGCTGTGTTCCCAAGCCCTGTTCTCTCTGGCCCAAGGCAACACAGCCCTGACGTACGCCTGCGCCGGGGGCTACGTGGACGTGGTGAAGGTGCTGCTGGAGTCGGGCGCCAGCATCGAGGAGCACAACGAGAACGGGCACACGCCGCTGATGGAGGCGGGCAGCGCCGGGCACGTGGAGGTGGCCAGGGTGCTGCTGGAGAACGGGGCGGGCATCAACACGCACTCCAACGAGTTCAAGGAGAGCGCCCTGACGCTGGCCTGCTACAAAGGTACCGTACCGGGTGGGCACAGGGGTCAGGGACAGCCAGGAGTCCTTCAGCCTTGCTGCCCATGGCAGGGGAATTGAAAGGTGTGAGCACACCCTGTGCTGCTCTTGTCCTGGCTGTGATACCACTCAGGGCCAGCGTGCATTCCTTCAGCCTTGCTGCCCACCACCTGGGGAATTGAAAGGGTGTGAGTGCACACTGCTCTTGTCCTGGCTGTGATACCACACAGCACGCCTGCGCCATGTGCAGAATCATCTGTGTGCAGAGTCTGAGTATCAAGATCTAAAACTTTGGTCTTAGGTATGATTATTTAGAAGATGCTCTGTTAAACAAATGAAGAGACAAGGAGCTAATGTGTTATATTACAGAAAAAGTAAGCTAAACTTTCTGTATTACAGCTGTTTTATACCGGGTACCTCTGCTTAAATACAGCAGATACTTCATTTTAAAGGACTGGCACTGGCAAATCATGGAAGGTTTAGGACCTTGCCTTTTAGGTGTCCTTGCTGAGGCCTTTTCCTCCCTTAAAGCATTAGGCAGAAAAATTGCAGCACCCCAGAAAGGGATGAAGATGTTTAATTAAGACGCAAAATCTGTTCCTACAGCCCAGCAGCTGCTGTTTTAGTCACTTAGGACATGTTTTATTAGGCCATTTGCCATCATGGAGTACTTGATTTTGGTAACAGAGGTTCTTGTGTGGCACCTGTGTAGAAGTTGGTCTTAGTCTTTCATGTATATTTTTTACCAGCTACACTGATAAGCTGCTGTGCACGTAGATGGCAGAGATACAAACACACCTTTCCAGAGTGGACTCTTTATGTTGTATCACAGACATCCATGACCTTCATTATGTGCTTTAGAACACTATGAGTGTTGAAATGCACTTTCTCAAGCAGTTTCCTTCTGTTAACTATTTTTCCACACAGGCCATCTGGAAATGGTGAGGTTTCTGCTGGAAGCTGGTGCAGACCAGGAGCACAAGACAGATGAGATGCACACTGCTCTCATGGAGGCGTGCATGGTAAGAGATGTAAGGCTCGAGCAGTGAGGTCTGTGGGCTCTCTTTTCTTGCTGAAGATGGAGAAAGTGGTTCCTTTGAGTTTCTTTCTGGTACAGAATCTAACTGTGATGTTTTGGTTCTCTTGTCTGCTTCATGGGAACTTTAACTTTATTGTTAAACTGAGAATTATTTTCTTAAATTTTCTTTTTATCCTTCTCTCCAACTAGATTCCTCATGTGTTGGGATTTTCATGGCATTATTAGACTTGTGTAATGTCACACTGTGAACCCGTGGCTGTAGAGGAGGGCAGTGAATCCCTGTTTAGTCTGCCCTTCCCTGAAACAACTGCAATGGTTCTAAATCGGCCAGTTGTGTCTGCTGAAAGAAGTTAATGGTTTCACATGGGGGAATGATTAATAGAAACCATTACACTTCTTGAAAGTTGCTCCAAAGAAAGTCACGTAGGTAAACAGAACTCGAGCTGTCCTTTATCTCACCCTGAAATCTTACTAGAGCAGCCACATGAATATCCTTGGCCATGGTCTTGCAGCCAGTTCCTGGGAGTTGATGATAAAATGACCTTGTTTGATGTTGCAGTTGCCTTCTCATCAGGATGTTTTTTGTGGTGAAGCTATGGATCAAGCCTTCTTTTCCTTGTCATTCCCTTCTGCCCTTTTAACTCTTCTAATAGACTAAAAAAATTCCATCAGACCCACAGAGGATGTTAAGACCTAATTTTTGTTAAAAATTACTGAGCAGTAGGAAAAAATTCTTCTCCCTTATTCCTGCAGGAAGCTGTTCCTAGGGAGGCAGTTCCATGCTGGTGCTCTGAACTGGCAGATAGTTCAGTCTCATACCTCAGCTCTGCTGACGAGAGAAGGAGCAGCTTTCTCTAGCAGTATTTAAAAGCCTTGCAGTGTGAAATGAAGCAGAGCAAAGACTTCCATCTCAGCATGTTCTTTTTGCAGAAACAGTTACTGCTCTTCAGTGGCACAAGAAAACTTCCTTCTCTGGAACAGCTTTGAGCTTGAATGTGTGCTCACAGAATTGTCTGTCTGTGGCATAGCCAGTGCAGGTTTAAACCCTTCTGCAGCCTTGTGGATTCAGGAAGACTTGTGCCTGAGAGTTTTTTCAGACAGCAGTTAATACCGATTTAATGCACAGGAGGTGTTGGACAGTGGCACTTGCCTTGTGGGAGCAAAAAGCAGGGTGATCTAGTTGGTGTTTCCTCTCGCTGAAGGACTGCTGCCCACAGAGCTTCAGCTTTAAAATGCAGCTGATGATCTTGTGAAGATTGCTCAGGTGACTTTTCCTGTTCCCTTAGCAGTTGGTAGGCTTTTCCTGGCTGTTGTAGGAGAGCTCAGCAGCCCCACCCCACTGCAGGGTTTATTAAAGCATGGATCCAGTTCCCTTGTGTGGTGGAGCTTCAGCAGTTCTCCTGCAGGCTGCTTGGCCCACATAGGAAGCTTTGAAGCAAGCCTGGGTGCTGTGTTGTGCCATCCTCAGCGTGGAGCAGGGGTGAGCAGGTAGCTGTCTTGCCAGAGCCTGATGGATGAGGCACTGTCTCTGCATTTCCCTGAGGAAAGATTCTTTATGGAGGCTTGGAGTTTTTCCCTAAAATAGTTCTGTCATTTCATGTAAAAGGTGAATATGTCCTAGTTAATGTCCTAGTTATTTTTCCGAGAGGAAGCCGTGCTTTGCTCCCTGGATATCAGAATAAGGCATGAAACACTTGAGAAAATGAAGCGGAAAAATGTCAGATGCAGTTTGGTGTTTTGTCTGGAAAAGAGATTTTTGGAGTTGTGGTTTCCAGCTTGGCAAGGATGGCTGTGGATGAGATTTGCTGCCTCTTAGGAATTAATCTGAAATCAAGGTGTACTTACCTCATTCAGAGACAACCTTGGGAATGCTTGTGTTCCTGGTGAGGGGCTGTTTTATTTGCTGCAGCCCTCCAGTGTTTTGTTTGTCAGATTTTGGTTCCTCCAAGTTGGAATGGTGGCCATCTCCTCGTGGAGAAAACCAGCTTGGAGACTTCTTGCTGTTGTTGGAGCGCAGCGACCCAGCCAGGCACTGCTTCTGTCTGAACAAAGCAGTGTGGAATGGCAATTGGATGTGTCACTGTCAGGCCTCCAGTATAAACATGAAGCTGAAAAGCCACTTCAAATAGTTCCTGACTTTATGGAATACTGAAAATGAGATGGACATCCTGTGTTGATGTATATTGCAAGGAAGAAAGCAAATTTAAGAGCTGCCTTTTGGTAGAAGGGGTGTGATCACAGTGGAGCATGATCATGGTGTCTGGAAAACCCTGCCAGAATGCTGCCAAGGAAAAGCTGTTGCTCGGGTGGGTGGCTCCTGGGATGTGTAAGGAACCCCTGACAAGTGGTCTCATTTTGGCTTTTCACTTGGAAGGAGAAAGTAAGTCTTGACTCTGCTGTTAAATTGAGCAGTGAAATGGTTTTGCAGGGGCCATGAGGCAAGCCCAGGTCAGTGTGCATAGCTGCTTTGTAAGGAAGGGAGGAAGCAAAAGAATCTCACTGTTGTTCTTGTGGAGGAGACAAGCTTCTAAAATAGTCATGAGCTCCCTCTTGACTTTCTGGGCTTTATTTTGGAGTTTCCCCCTGCCCCAAGGAAGTTGATCCCAAACACCTGAACTGGAGTCTGATACAAAGTTGTCCATCTTGTTGCTTACACCATTGACAGAGAGGTCTGATATGAGGTTCATAGCACATATTTAGTAAAATGTGCTCAGCATTTCTACAGGTGCGTGTTCAGTAGGAGACCTTATGCTTTATCCAAATACTTAGGGAAAATAGCCAGAAAAACTGTTCATTGTATTTTTGGACTCATTTTACTCCCTCATGGCTTTTTGTGTATTTTGAGGGAATTTGAGTCTGTGGCAAAACCATGGAGAAAAGTAGTTTTTCCATTTGGTCAGTCTTCTGATCTTATTTTTTTTTTTGCCTTTGCAGGATGGTCACGTGGAAGTGGCAAGGTTACTCCTGGACAGCGGAGCTCAGGTGAACATGCCTGCCGACTCCTTCGAGTCCCCGCTGACCCTGGCAGCCTGTGGTGGGCACGTGGAGCTGGCAGCTCTGCTGATTGAACGTGGAGCTAACTTGGAAGAGGTCAATGATGAGGGATACACGCCGCTGATGGAGGCAGCTCGGGAAGGCCACGAGGAGATGGTGGCACTGTTACTTGGGCAAGGTAACTGCTGCTCAGCAGGCTGGGGAAGAAGCTCTGAGCTGCTTTGATTTTTGCTTTCTTTGGTTATAAGATGCCTTGTGCATGTGGAGGTGGTTTGTGTG
This sequence comes from Ammospiza caudacuta, assembly GCF_027887145.1. NCBI lineage: Eukaryota > Metazoa > Chordata > Aves > Passeriformes > Passerellidae > Ammospiza > Ammospiza caudacuta. The sequence continues at coordinate 35,331,685 of NC_080596.1, forward strand.
CTGATGCTGCCCTCTGTAACCAGTGTTTTGTGTTGTTTGCAGGAGCAAACATCAACGCTCAGACAGAGGAGACGCAGGAAACCGCACTGACTCTGGCTTGCTGCGGAGGGTTTCTGGAGGTGGCCGATTTTCTCATTAAAGCAGGAGCTGACATAGAACTTGGCTGTTCCACACCTTTGATGGAGGCTGCTCAAGAGGGGCATTTGGAGCTGGTCAAATATTTGTTAGCTGCGGGTATGGAGTCGTTTTGTTAATGCTTTTGTAAACGCTTAATCTAAAGAGAAAAATACTTTGTCCGATAGTCATTACATTTTCTTTAGCAGCTTCTTGAACTTGACTGTGAAGGTCTTTGAAGCCCAAAGTAATTTACTGGTTGGACTCTAATTTAGCTTGTGAAGATTGAGTTGATGTAAACTTGTTTGGAGCTAACTTGCAGTTTGTTTTTATTCCTCTTAGAGTACAGTCAGGTCATCAGTTTAATAGATGCTGGATTGGAAGGGGGAAGCTTCATTTGCTGTTTGATCCTGTAAAGATTGTGGAAGCTTGTATGTTTTCTGTAATGCCCATCATAAAGCTTCCAGTATTTTGTCCTTGCTGTTTCAGGGGCTAATGTGCATGCAACAACAGCAACAGGTGACACGGCACTGACGTACGCCTGTGAAAATGGCCACACTGATGTAGCAGATGTCTTACTTCAGGCAGGTGCAGATCTGGTAAGTCATTTACCTCCCTTAAAAATGTTAGTAAGATATTAAATTATCAGCATCTGATATTCTTCCTGTTTCTGTGTTCATTGATGAAAATTTACACATTCTTTAATGTATTTTGGGCTATTAGATTACCCCAAAGTACAGAGGTCAGTTACAGTCCTCTGGTGATTGATGTCTAAAGCATTTCCAAGCCATTCAAGGTTGCCTGGACAGGAAAAGAGGGAATTTGATTCTTTTAACGTGGTACTCAGCTTCAAATTGTTGAGTTGATTCTGGGTTAGTCCTTGTTCCTGCAAATCTGTTCTATTCCTTATGCATCAGATAGTTGACAGTCTGTTTGGTGTGCTGTAATGGAATTAAGATGATGGAGGTAAACTGATTTTTCCTTTTCAGCGTACCAGTGTGTTATCAAAAAGTGATGTTAGGTGTGTCAGAAGATGTCCTGCTTAACTAAAATCCCCCTCATGTGCCTTGAATGCTTTTTGTCCAGGAGTCCCACCTGTGCAGACACAGGTGGTGAATGGTTCACCTGCATTCAAGATACCCTCAGTTCAAACATTAGCTGAATATTTATGGCTAAGTGTGTGAAACAGTAGAGAAGGATGTTCTGTGTCTAGCATCTTTCCATTCAAAAACTCAGGAGGCTGGCTTGCCTTCTTTCACATGCCACTTTGGATTTTGAAGCCTTTCTTTATCTACTCTAGGAGCATGAATCAGAAGGTGGAAGAACCCCACTCATGAAAGCTGCCAGGGCAGGTCATGTTTGCACTGTTCAGTTCTTGATTAGCAAAGGTAAGAATGTGGAATGGTTTGCGTTTTCCTGACATTAAAAATACTTCAAGTTAAGAACATGTCAGAGCTAGTGTAATTTCCTTGGATTTGTTTTAAATGTCCTAGCTCCAGTAGGCAATTGATTCTCCAACTAGGCATGCAGTGATTACCTGTGGGTTCTGCTGAGATTGGTGGAACTGCATGTAGTTGTAAAAATAGTGTATTTCAGTCTGTAATTCCTAGTAAAAGCAGCAGTATTAGGGATCCCTGGGGTCTTCATGCCCCATGGTGCAGCTTTGGAGCACGGTATTTGGCAGTTGAACTACAAGTCCCTTTTGGTTTCCAGAGTTTGACTGTAGTTTGCTTGATGTTTCAATACAAACCAGGAATTTCCATTTTCCTTCTCCTGGGCTGATTGTCATGAGTTTTTTTGTCCCTACCTTGTATGGAGTAGGACATGTGGCAGGATGGAGTTTTCCCTGTGTAGATTGCAGAGCAGTTAATTGTGTTAGATTTGACAGAGGTGCTACCTGTTGAAGTGAGTTTCAGCTGATGTTTGCCCTTGTGTTTGTGCAGGAGCAAACGTGAACAGGACCACAGCGAACAACGATCACACAGTGCTGTCGCTGGCCTGTGCCGGAGGTCACCTGGCGGTGGTGGAGCTACTGCTCGCTCATGGTGCTGATCCCACACACAGACTCAAGGTTTGTCTCTCACCTCCCTCATTTTCCTCTGAAACTCAGGATACCCAGCTGGGTTTTCTCCTTTTGTGTTCCCTACAACTCACCCAGCTTGTGATGATTTAAGTGGAAGTTTGCACAAGCAGATGTTCTGCTCGTGTATGTGTTGTTGGAGTTAGTGCAGGTCTCTTTGATCATCATGAGTATTAAGTGCTGATTGTGGAAGGGGAAAATTTTTTAAAGTATTATTAAATTTTTTTTTAATACTTCATCAAGCCTGCAAGTTTAGATGTGAGCTTGTGGAGATGGAGTATTTACTAGAGCAGAAAGCAGTCCCATAGGTAGTGTGTTGTGTGTCCCAAAATGCTGCAGTGCAGTTTTCATGATGCTCTGTTCTAACTGTGTGCTCTTTCCCTGTCAGGATGGATCGACCATGCTGATCGAGGCGGCCAAAGGCGGTCACACCAGCGTGGTTTGTTACCTTCTAGATTACCCAAACAACTTGCTTTCTGCTCCTCCACCTGATGCCACTCAGCTGACCCCACCATCCCATGACCTCAACAGGGTAAGATTCCAGGGCTCATGGTATGCATGGTTTTTTTGCACTTGATTACTCAAGAGTTTAAAGGTGAGAGAAGAGTCAATCATGTCCTATCGTAAACTGTAGTTGAGCACACTTAAAATTACTTAGAGTTGCAAACCTGTTCTATTCCTTACATATCAGATAGCTGACAGTCTGTTTGGTGTGCTGTAATGGAATTAAGATGATGGAGGTAAACCGATTTTTACTTTTGGGGAAGACTTTTGAATGTTATGATGTAGTGCTCTCATCATTCTTACTGTTCTCTAAGTATTGCTGGAAAAAAACACTGAGGGTGGACAAAACCAGCAAGTGCAAAGATCTGCTTAAATGAAACTACAGAATTGAATTTATGGCTTGTATTTGCTGTACTACAGTACAGCACTGTACCAGGCTGAGTATAGTTCTGCAAGTAATTTTTTAGGTTAAAAATGCAAAGTATGTGGAGATCACATGATCTGTAGGTGTTAATTATTGAACTCAGCATATTAAAAACTATATTGAATGTTGTTAGTCACCATTAAAGTCTACTTTTCTAACAGATTTTGTTTGCCTTGTGTTGAATTGTAACTAGCACAGAGTATGAGAAAAGTAATCTGTTAGTATCCGACGTTTTAGGCTCCTCGAGTACCAGTGCAGGCGCTGCCCATGGTCGTCCCACCCCAGGAGCCTGACAAACCCCCTGCTAATGTCGCCACAACCCTTCCCATCAGAAACAAAGGTCAGTCCTAGTTCTGCAGCTTATTTTCTAAATATCCTTCCTAGGTAGAAGATAGAGGCTTGCACTTGTAGCAGAGTAGCTCCTATGAAGAGTGTTTATGGATTCAGTCAAGGAAACTGCAATTTTGATTTTTTTTTAAATTATTTTTTTAAGGATTTGTTTGTCCACCAAGTCAGTCATCTAAACCTCTAATCATAAAACATCAAGAAATCTGCCTAAGTAAATCTGTTAAAATCTCTAGTCTGACACACTGAACTAATGCAGAATGTTACCCAGAAGTCTATAGAAATTGGATAATGGAAGTTGCAAAACCCATGTTAATCTCCATATCATAGTTGATTTGATAACTTGTGTTTCCTTAGGGTAGTAGTCTGGGAGTGGGTTTGACTAATTGGATTGAAGGCGGAATTTCTTGTGCAGTAAAATCTTTAGTCTGATGTGGCTCAAGTCCTCCTAGGACTAAATTTGCATCTATTTTGCTCTCGCCATTTTGACACTTAATGCTTTCTGTACTTAAGAATTCTCGTCAAAAACCAATTTTTATCAAGCATCAGCAGTAGCAAATACAGGCGTGCATGTCCTAAAATTAATCCTGTGTGTACACTTGTATTGTTCTGGAGATACAGCGAGGATGGCTGGAAGAAACTGGGCACCTCCACTGCCTCAGATCCTGAGTTTTGAGTTGCCTTTCGCCCTTCAAAATTAACCGATTGTTGCTTCTCCACCTGGTATGGCAGAGCATGTCAGCTGTGTTACTGGGGACTTCTGCATAAAACACCAGTTGGATTAGTCCATCGCTTGTTCTTGCAGGAAGGCTGAAATACTTGCCTTGCCTGGACAGAGAGCTGAGCTTTGACACAGGCAAAATCGTGTCTGCTGTGGATAAAACCTAGTGGCTAAAGACACCCTGTTAGGTCCTGCTAAATGTAAATGACAGTCCTGGGTTCTGGCACTCTTTGTCACCTGAGCAGAGCTGGATATCTGGAGTGAAAGGATGCCTAGTTGTAGAGAGCCTAGCACTTGTTAAAGCCTACCAAGTCGGTCACAAAGCCGGCAGCCTAGTCCCAGTCCTAGAGGTGTTTTTGTGTCCCGTGGGCTGCGCTTTCAGGGCTGTAAGCGTTTATGTCCCAACACCACACCAGATGCAGAGCACCAAGTAAAGAGGCAGCATATCCTTGCTTTTTGTTCCCAGTTTCCGTGTAGCAGCACTCAGTAGCAGCGGCTCGAGACAATCGCTTCTTTTGGCAAAAGTGTGCCGATTGCTGGAGCAGCCCTGTCACCGTAGCACAGGGCTCTGTGGGGTGCATGTGCACTGGTGTGGCCTGTTAAATTGCAGTCTGACTGCTGGGTACCCGTTGGCAGGTGTCCTTGGAGGGCCTTGGGGACACGCTGACCTCCCACGGGTGCCGTGCCACGCAGCGGCCCAGCAGTAGCTCTGTAATGAGGATGCCGTTGGTATGCACTTCCATTGCTTCTGAGGGGGTTTCTTTTTCACACAGCTGCTTCTAAACAAAAGTCCAGCAGTCATTTGCCAACAAACAACCAGGATGTACAGGGTTACATCACCAATCAGTCTCCAGAGAGCATTGTAGAAGAGGCTCAGGGCAAGTTGACAGAGCTGGAGCAGAGGATAAAAGAAGCCATAGAGAAGAACGCTCAGCTGCAGTCCCTGGAATTGGCACACGCCGACCAGCTCACCAAAGAGAAGATTGAGGAGCTGAACAAAACGAGAGAGGAGCAAATTCAGAAGAAACAAAAGATTTTGGAGGAACTGCAGAAAGTGGAGCGGGAGTTACAGCTGAAAACTCAACAGCAGCTAAAAAAGCAATATCTAGAGGTAAAAGCGCAAAGAATTCAGCTCCAGCAGCAGCAGCAGCAACAGTCTTGCCAGCATCTGGGACTACTGACTCCAGTTGGGGTAGGAGAACAACTCTCAGAGGGAGACTATGCACGATTGCAGCAAGTGGACCCCATCTTGCTCAAGGATGACCCTCAGCAAGCTGCTGCGCAGACGGGTTTTGCACCAGTTCAGCCTCTGGCCATGCCACAAGCTTTGCCTCTGGCAGCAGGTTCCTTACCTCCAGGGTCCATCGCAAATCTTACAGAACTGCAAGGTGTTATAGTTGGACAGCCAGTGCTGGGCCAAGCACAACTAGCAGGGCTGGGGCAAGGAATACTGACAGAAACACAGCAAGGGTTAATGGTAGCCAGCCCTGCTCAGACGCTCAATGACACGCTGGATGACATCATGGCAGGTGGGTTTACATTGTTATGAGCAGGTATAATATTTGCTTGACCAGTTGAGGGTATGTCCACTTCTTTTTATGTGTGTGTGTGTGTGTGTTTGTGTATTCCCACGAGCTCTATGGCAAGCACCACTCGTCCTCTGATCCCTGTCTCAAGGAGTTGGGAAAAGTAGCTTTTAACTTTTCAGTTTGCAGGGTGAGCTGAGCTGTGCCTGTTGGTCAGGTTGGTATGGCGGAGTGGTGTTTTAAACTCGTCATGGTTTGGGGAAGGGTGTATTAAAGTTTATGTGGCAGTTCTATTTTGGCCTGATTGTAGCTCAGGAATAGCACCATGATGGTGCTGGGTAGTGCTTTGGGCTAGCTGAGAGCTGACTTGCAGTAGGCTGAGCAGCTGTAGCACCACAAGTAGCCTCTAAAGTGTGAGGGACCCGTGGGTTTATCTTCAGAATAAGAGCTGCTCCACTTGGCCTTATGTAGTCTACTTATTGGAAGCTTTTATTTCTGCTTGGGAAAAAAAAAGGTGATAATCCTATGACTTTCTGAAACATCTCCTCATAAAAATGGCTGCCAGCAGAAAGCATGTTTAGCCTTACCAAACTCTTGTCATTGCTTCAGAGAATTCTCTGCCCGGTGACATGAATGCTCTAAGGCCTTAAGCAGTAAAACAGGAGAATGAAGCAGGTTTTAAATGAGAGTTGTCACTGCTGTTTTAGTTTACACCTCACTCAGTTGTGCTTCATCTGAACCCTTTCCATGCTAAAGCAATCATTGAAATACCCCTTAGCTGAACACAGGTGAACTGGTAGGACACAGTCTTAAAAAAAGGTCACTTGATGAAAAGGTACCAGATGCTCTTGGTTAAGCTGATGCACTGTCATTTTTACAAGTGCTGTCCATCTGAACAAGTCTGCTTTGCAAAGCTGTTGGCATGAGGGATGTGTGCCAGAGGAAGGCAGGTCTCAGAGAAAGTGTTGGCCCAGAGCTGTTCCTGCATGTACTGCCCGAGCTGGAGCACAGTAGTAGTACAGAGTCATGGAAGGTGTGCTAACTGATTAAAACTACCAGGTGGTGATTTTTTAAAGCACTTGGAACACCACTTTTGTGGTGAGACATCTGATGAGTGACCTTGTGTCCAGGCAAAGCTTCATTAAAGGTGACAAAAACTTCTTTGCTGGAAATCTCATGTTAGAATTGAAGCATAAGTGTAAAGATTGGGAGTGGATGAAAACACAAACACAAATGTAGGCATGAAAAAGTAGATTAAATGACATATAACATGTACTGACAGTAACAGTTTCTCTCATGGAACTGCTGGGATGCAGGACAACATGAATTTAAAAGGTGGGATGTTTGCAGTTGTTGGTAACTTACAAAGAATCTGTGCAATGCACTTGAGTTGTGTTTAAATACAAGTTAACCTAGAGTTAGGACGTTTGGGACCTGTTTAGCTACATGTCACATCCTGAGCAGGTGTCATTCCAGGTCACCTGCTGCATACATGAATGCCTGTTTGTGCCTTTTTGGGCAGTCAGGTATTTCCAGTGGGAATTGGAGGGAATATTCTGGTTCTGCTGAGCCCCACTTGTTGGTAGTGCGTGCACACGTGCAGTTGGGAACGAAGTCTGAATTCATTTTCTGTCAAGTGCCTGTGATTATAGGGTAGTTTTTTTTAGCAAGGACAGACACAGGCCTGAGTACAGAACTTCAGTGCTAGCCTGTAGTGAGTCCACAAATCACAGTTTAAAATGTGGAGCTGAAATGGGCTCAGTGTAACACACAACATTTAAGTAGCCACTAAATATTTGGTCAATAACTCCGTGTACTGCTTTAAAAGAAGCTTCTAGTGTATTCTCAGAGATGTAAATTCTTGTTTCAGAGATGCCCTGAGTTTAGTTCCATTGCAGAGCTGTGTTTGCAGCACGAGTTGCAGAAACAAAGCTTCACCTTGACTGTGCAAACTTGATTTAATGTGCATCTCTGTGCTTTATTAGTTGAAAACAATGGCTAACTAGTAAATAATAGTTAATTTTTTCCTTTGGGCTCCTTTATGATCCTGCTGGAGTTGAGGACAAGCAAAAGGTTTGCTCTTGAGCTTCAGATGTCAGGCAAGTTTTTTGCTTGCTGTGAGGCACATAAAAAGAAGTATTTTTTAGGGTTAGTTGTGTAAGGCTTGTATGGAAACATTGCATCTGTTAAGTGATGTGGTAAAGATCCAGGGAGAAAAATCACCTTGTTTTCAATAGCAAGGTTTTTACAAAGTAGGAACCATTCCAAGGATTGTGTCCAGTCACAGAGCTTTGCAAAGAACTTCAGGAATCTTGAAGCTCTTGATAAAATGCATTCCTGGAAGCTCCCTTGTGGGTTGAGTCAGTTGGAAATGCAGCTGTCTGAATTAAAACGTCAGAAAGCAAGCTGTAAGCTTTTCACAGAGACTCAATACTGGAAAAACAAACGAGTGTTTGTTTTTCCTGAGTGCCAGCATCCCAGGAAAATCAGGTTGTGTCCCACTTGGGGCCTGAGCAGGAGCTGGTTTCACATGGGGCTGGCCTGCCTTAGGCTGCCTTGCACACTGTTGACTAATAACCACCAGGACTGCAGGTGTGCAGTGGTTCTCAGCCCCATCCAAGGAGCCCTTCTTGCACAGCAGCAGCCCCAGTGTTGGTGTTGGAATTCAGAACATAACCTGCACTGTTACAGTCCAAGGCATGTTCTGCATCTCAAGTGCTCTAGAGTGATTTTAATCCTGTGTGGCACCAACATGGTTTGTAATAACTGAGGTGATACAGAGGAATTGGGGGCAGAGAAGGAACTGATGTGGAACAAGTCTGTAGAGCTGGCTTGAAACCAGCTGGAAAAAGCTGAGATGTCTCATACATGTCTTGTAAAGTATGTTTTTATTCGGTCCCTCGTGTTGCCTCATTGCTGTGTAGTGTGGAACAGTTTTTATCTGTCTGCTGTTGACAGTGCAGGAGATAAGGAATCAGTGCATAAGACCAATGCTGTGCTCGCAACAGGACAGCACTTGTGGGACATGTGATGGCCACCAGAAGTGGGGTTACAAGGCCATGTCACTCTGGTGAGGCCAGTGGGCACAGGGCAGGAGGTAGCTGCTCTGAGGGTGTCCTCTTTTCATCCAAGCTAAGAGACAGTTGAGATACGGACAGAAGAAAATCAAGATGAAGAGCAGGTCTGTTCCAAATATCAGTAAGCACAAAACTGATTGTCTGCTAGCCCAGCAAATGTCCAAGACTGGAACTGGAGTAGTCAAATGGTGCTTGGTGATGTCTTCTGACCAAGAAGCTTGATGAAGGTGTAGGTGCTCCTATACCAAGTCTTGTATATCCTAAACATTCCAATAGTGACCTAACTTGGAAGACTTGGTTATCCCAGGCATGAAATAAGGAAGTTTCCACGGTGAGGTACAGACTTGAGTTCACTTTGCCCCTAGGCCATTAGAGTAGGGCAAGGAGCAGAGTGCAGAGATAAATATTTGTGTCAGTGCTTTTAGCATGTAGAATCAAGTTGGTTACTCCTCTCAGAGCTACAGACTGCTCTGAAAACCTTTTGGGTTATTGAAAACTTTGAATATTTTAGTTTGGGTGCCATAAAAATTCTGTTCATCGCCCTTAGCATGTTCATTAGAAATTTGAACTCCACGCAGGTGATGTTGAAATAAATATAATCAAAGTGATTACCCATAAAAGTGGATATTGTGTCCAGTGAACTGTGCTGTAGGTATCTGAACTAAATTTGTGCATTATTGCTGGAGCACGTCTTTCTTTTTTGGGTTGGTTTGTTTTGTATTTTGGGGGTGAGGGGCAGTAATTTGGGGTTTTGGTTGCCTTTTCTTCCCTCACTACAAATGTAAAAAGTAGACTTCATCTCAACTGAGACCTTCTTAACTGACTTGATTTTTTTTTTTTTTTGCCTGAGAATTTACTAATGTCTCCTGTAATAGTGAAGATGCTTCCCAGTCTCCTTTTTGGGATTTGATCAGGAATTCTTAGAAGCTGTCTAAAATACATGCAGTTTTTGACCTTATGTCAAAATATTTTGGCGCATCTTCAGTATGTTAATTTTAATCCATACCTACTGTGATTTGTGAGATAACTTTTCCAAAGGCACTCAAAGATCTAGGTCAAGGGGGTTGGAATTCTGAATTCTGACTTTGGTAGGAAATTTTGTGTAGGAAGTCCAGAAATTAAATTAGTTCTGGGTGTAAAATACAGCTGCCTTGCAGAGGTGGGAGCACACAACTGGGCCTGTTAGGATACAGGTTTTGTGGCATCAGTTGGAAACTGTTCCATTTTGCAGTTTAAAGTGCTTTTGTCAGCTGGAAAGAAGTGTGTGCTGCTGCTTCACCTTCTCCTTTGCTGTTACACCTGAGAAACAGCTGGAGAAACACTGGAGAGGTGACAGGGAAAAAGCAGTGAGTTGTTGTGAGGAAAAGCAGGAAGAAGGGTGTTGGGGTTTGCTGTGCGCTCCTGAAGGTGCCCTGCACAGAATGAACCTCGGGAGGCGTGGCAGTCGGTGCTATCTGTGTTGTGTCCGTACACTGTTATCCCTGTCACTGGTGTTACCTTTGCTTACCTAACACCTGGACCAAACTCTCTGCAGCCTGCTCTTCCAAAGCTTCCACTTCTCTGGTTTCAGCAAATTCTGCTATGTGAGCATCCTGCCCTGTTGCTTTTTTGTGATGTTTATGGAGGGGTGGGGGTGAAGGTTGAACAGACTTCTACATGAAAACATTAAAACTTTTAAGAAAAATTGCATAGGTACCCGTTGGTTGGACTTGGTCTGCAGCCCTGCTTCCAAAGGTATGGAGCTCCAGGTCCAAATTATGGCTGATTTGTTGTAGGAAAGATCTTTGGGTTTAAAAAAAAACCAAAAACCTTTTGGTGGGCTTTTAGAATACATGTCAGTCTGATACTTAACTCTTTCTTTGATTGAATGGAGTAAACCTTTTTCATAGTTCAAATTCTGAGAGTTAAAGGATCAAAGGTTGGGCTCAATGTGTGGAATACATATATTTGTGGAAAACAACAGTTTTTGAGGAGTTCCATCTGTCGGTTGAAATTCATCCCACTGTCCCTTTATTGTCACATTACATTGGGAAGTATTTTGCTTTGACTTAGTGTGGTTCTTCTGTCCAACAGCAGTGAGTGGAAGAGCATCTGCAATGTCAAACACTCCTACCCACAGCATTGCAACCTCAGTGTCCCAACCTCAGACGCCAACTCCGAGTCCCATCATTTCTCCTTCAGCCATGCTGCCCATCTACCCTGCTATAGACATCGATGCCCAGGTGAGCCTGCCACTCCCACAGATGCACCAAGCTGCTTTTTCCTGCATCCTGAATAATTCAGTGGTGGCAAACAGCTCTGCTGTATAGTGGATTGAGCTCTGGAGACTGGGTTTGCTGCTTTTGGATAGGCAGAGCAACGCCCCCGAGAGTCACAACCCACTTTCCTCTGTGCTCACACCGAACAAAAAAAAAGGTCTCTGAATGACTAAACACTTGCATTTCTTATTCCTGTGTTGTCAGTGGCATTATGAGAAACAGCAGAGTTGCCTACTGACAGAAATTAAATGTTTCCTGGCCTGGTATCCTAAGACAAAAATAATCCTTAAAGCATTGCACACAGAGTTTTCAGTTGTGCTTCCAAGTTGTTTGCCAGAGATCACGGATGTGTGAAAGTCTTGAAAGTAATAATTGCTGTGATTTTTTTTTTTTTTTTGAGCAAGAGGAAATAATTCAAGCTCTCATTTCCACTAAGGGAAAGACTTTTCTGTATGAAAATAACTGTTAAAAAGGCAGCTCTATTTTGACTTGGAGCTAGCTGGCCATCAGCAAAAAGCATACACATACTGACTGGCATATGCACCGCTCTGGGCTATACATAACATGACTGAGATTGGGCAGCATGGAGCAGAGCAAAGGCATGAGATCATTGGGGAGAAAAGGAGAGAAACTTCTGGAAACTCAGCCCTTGCTACTTAGTTGCTTGTGACACTTGGCTTGGATTGTGCTCTGAAAGCCTTTGGCTGGAGTGCCAAGCATTAAAGACAGAATTCTTACCTTCATTATACCATGTAAAGGTCACAGTCAAGCAGTGGTAAAGAGGTTAATCTGGTTAGCAGAGCACAGATGAGAGCTCAGTTCTTGAAGAATCTCAGTTCTTGTCAGGATTTCTTCTTAAACCTCCCAGCAGAGCTGCCTTGAGAGGTAGAATCCTGTCAGGAACTTGCACAGAGCTGTCAGGGGGGCACCCATAAACACGCTCTTAGCTTATGGAAGCTTTTCCTTTGGCATGAGTACAGTTATGTTTTGGCTATAGCAGGGGCTGTACTTGAAAAAGCAAGTATTTATCTTGTGTGTGTGTCTGTTTGGTTTAGACTGAGAGTAACCATGACACAGCCTTGACGCTGGCTTGTGCTGGTGGCCATGAAGAGCTGGTACAAACCCTGCTGGAGAGAGGAGCTAACATTGAGCACAGGGACAAGAAAGGTGGGTGTCTCACCATGGCACTGTGAACCGTGTCTGCTTTGCCTGTGTGTCTCACTAAATAAATCCCCAGTAAACCTACACTTGATGTGAAACCTTCAGGCTTGCTCTTCTGGTGCTGTAACTCGTGTCATGTTTGCTGTTTCAGGGTTTACTCCGCTCATTTTGGCTGCTACAGCCGGCCATGTTGGGGTTGTGGAAATCTTACTGGATAATGGAGCTGATATTGAAGCCCAGTCTGAGAGAACCAAGGACACTCCCTTGTCTTTGGCTTGTTCAGGAGGGAGGCAAGAGGTGAAGTAAACCTTACATCTTGAGATGCAGTGTGTGAATGACATACTGTGTCAGTACAGTACAAGAATCTTCCAGAAAAGATAGAGTCACACAGGATGTGTGTTTTAAAAATGTGCAAAGGGCTTCACATTTTCCAATTTACACGCTGCCACATGTCTAATCTAGACTGCTTTTTCTCTTGATAACTGGACTGGTGCTGTCAGGTGTCCTCATGAATGCAGTCATTAGTGCCCCATTATGGGACTTTTTATCAGCATAATTAAATGTAGATATGAAAGTGAACACTATCATGAGTATTCTTGCTGAGAATCAGGAGTTAGACACAAATGGGTTACATATATAAGCATTAGAGTTTTTGGGGAAAGAAATTGGAAAAAGCTGAGCTTTGGGTGGCAGAGATGATGTCAGAACACCCTCCTGCCCAAATTTTGGGTTTGACAGTGTGTTTGTTCTGTGATTTCATGGGAAAACATTCTGATTGAGAATTGTGCAGGTCTGATCTAAACTTTTTTAATGCTTAAAACCTGAAAGTGAAGCAAATGTAATATTGCACTGGAAGTAACATCATGGGTTTTCACCTCAGTGTACACTGTGATTTTAAGTTGCTAGACAGTTCAGTTTCTGGTCATGTCCTCTGCAGGAGAGGACAAAAAGCAGGAGTACTTTGTATTCCATATTGAAACTGAATCTCTGGGTCTGGCACGCTTTAAAGATGGCTGAAATAATCATGAGGAGATCTGCTTTTTCTTAGTCTGCTGTTGAATTTAGTAGATTGATGAGCAGCCATGATAGATTTTTTTTTTAAAGGAAGTTTTACAGCGGCTTTGGGGACACAGGTGTGGCCTCATGAAGGCAAGGGGTATAGCGAAGCAACTGATTGAAGCGCCTTTCTTACCATTGACATCTTCCAACAGAACATTTAGGTCTAAAAAGCATTTGTGTTGGCTAGATTTGCAAGTTTGGGAGCAAACCAGATGTTGTGTGTTGAAACACTGCAGGTGGTGGAGTTGCTGCTAGCTCGAGGGGCAAACAAGGAGCACAGGAATGTGTCTGATTACACACCTCTGAGCCTCGCCGCCTCGGGTGGCTATGTGAACATTATCAAGATTCTGCTGAATGCTGGGGCAGAAATCAATTCCAGGCAAGTTCCCTTCACAGCCCTTATCTCGTGTGCTTGCTTGTGAGTTATGTGAGGAAAGCGTGTGTGTTTTCCCTGTGTAGTTTTCTCTGTGTGTGTGCATTTATGCCATGCTTTTGCATATGTTGGGAGGTAGAAAACAGCTCAGGTGTGAGCTGCAGGGGTACAAGGAAAGGGCCAAGCACAGGCTGTAAGTCATAAGCACACCTCATAAGAGATGCCCTTCAATTTGAAGCCGTCTAAAAGTAAAAGTGGAGTCTCTTAAATAGAAACACCTGTCCAAAACCATACTTGCTGTGCAAACCTTTTGTAGGTTCAGTAGAAGTTGGTATGCAGCTGATTTTTCAGTGTGTGAATTCTCTGCCTCCATTAGTTTATTATAGTCACATTTCTGAAATAACCTTTGAAACAGTTGTGTTTCTTTCTTTCTTCTCTTTCAGAACTGGTAGCAAATTGGGCATTTCTCCCTTGATGCTGGCAGCCATGAATGGGCACACTGCTGCTGTCAAGCTGTTACTGGACATGGGCTCTGATATAAATGCCCAGATCGAGACCAACAGGAATACAGCTCTGACTCTGGCCTGTTTCCAGGGAAGAACTGAGGTGGTCAGCCTGCTGCTTGATAGAAAAGCTAACGTGGAGCACAGAGCCAAGGTAAAGAGCAAACAGCCGGAGGGGGCTCCAGAGGGAGGTGCTTGTAAGTCATGGTGTCTGCATTGGTACCTGATTTTCTTGCCTTTGTGCAAGTCAATTTCTCTAGTTCAGTTCTCCAGTCCAGTTAACTAAACCAGATGTCATATAGAAAAAAAAATGGCTGCATTTAAGGAGTAAGATTTTGGTGGTTGCAAAGCTCATCAAAAAATGTGTTTCTTCAAATAAATGTTGATTCATCATGTGGTGCTTACAAGCATAAGAACAGTAACCCATGGTGTTTGTGAGTCAGATAAGCACTGTGTCTCAGGTAAGCCACTCTCCCCCCACTAATGGCTTCTGTCTGCTTGTCCCAGACCGGTCTCACTCCGTTGATGGAAGCAGCCTCCGGGGGATACGCAGAGGTGGGCAGGGTCCTGCTGGACAAAGGTGCAGATGTCAATGCTCCCCCAGTCCCTTCATCCAGAGACACAGCTTTAACCATTGCAGCAGACAAGGGGCACTACAAGTTCTGTGAGCTCCTCATTAGCAGGTATGCTGTTGGCATGTGAGCAGCTTGAAGGGAAACCTGGCTGTGTTTACGCTCCATTGTCCCCATGTACAATCATATTTCCAAATAGCCAGCAGGGGGTCAAGAAATGGGAAAGGTTCTGTGTGTCTGTTGACTGCTGTCACATAATTTAATTTATCCCAAGGACTCAAATGAAGTTCTTTTAAGGGTCAGAGTGCTTCCTGTTGCCTAAATGCAGGGTTTTGATGGCATGTGTTTGGTTTGTAGGGGAGCTCACATCGATGTGCGGAACAAGAAGGGTAATACTCCCCTGTGGCTGGCAGCAAATGGGGGGCATCTTGATGTGGTCCAGCTGCTGGTCCAGGCTGGAGCTGACGTGGATGCAGCTGATAACAGGAAAATAACTCCTCTCATGGCAGCCTTCCGAAAGGTAGGTGGTGGAGTTCAGCTTTTCTCTTAGCAGGATTGTCCTGTTCATCCCTACATAGCTGTTAGAAATAGAGCATACTGACAGAAGCTACATATTTAATAATATCTCAGTTAATTTGAGTATTTGGCATTGAATCTTCAGAAACAGGTACATGTGTCCCCTGTGTAATGCCTGTGTTCAATTCTAATTGCAATTTGCTTTATAGGCAGTGAAGTGAGTCTGGTTCTGGTGTGTGGGGGGTGAAATTTGCAGGGTGTCTGTGTGATAGAAGTGGGGGGAAATAGGATTGGTTCCTTAAGCGAGAGAGGGTGAGGACTTTGGTCAAAAAAAGTGCAGTTCAGCCTGATTTGAGTCTACAGATGGCTTCTGTTAGTAAGGGAGTGTAGTTGAGGTGATGCAGTACTGGAAACATTGCAGATGACTGTAGAAGCCTGTAGGTGTTAAGCTGTTAGAGATGGGCATCTGAAAACTGCCCTAAAAAGGCAGAAGTTTTTCAAGTACTTCTGGAGTAAGGGCAGCCTGATGAGAGGTAATTACTTGCCTTCTCTGGTGGCAGAAATGTGCCTCACTAGTTCAGAAGGTGAGAAAGATCTCAGAAAAAGCATTGAGAGTTTCATGTGGTGAGGGGTTGGAAATCAGTCCTTTGCAAGGAGTGCTGGGCTGAAGTGTTTCTCAG
The DNA here is from genome assembly GCF_027887145.1 of Ammospiza caudacuta. Taxonomy (NCBI): domain Eukaryota; kingdom Metazoa; phylum Chordata; class Aves; order Passeriformes; family Passerellidae; genus Ammospiza; species Ammospiza caudacuta. Next base: position 35,347,598 of record NC_080596.1, read on the forward strand.
TAAGGCAGAGGCAGCTGGTCTGATGGAAAGGGCTGTCCCTTGCACTGTGTTTTGCAGGGCCATGTGAAAGTGGTGCGTTACCTGGTGAAAGAGGTGAACCAGTTCCCCTCAGACTCGGAGTGCATGAGATACATTGCAACCATCACTGATAAGGTAAGCTGGGGGCAAGGAAACACTTGACAAGGAACAGTACTGTGTCTCAGCCTCAGAGACAGTGATGTGACCTCTCTTCAGCTCATTGGCTACCAGCTTTCAGCCACAACACGAATCCCATTGGAATTTCTGGGGAGAAGCAGCAGGAAATGAGAACACTGGCACTTTGTTCTCAATGCACTTTGTCATTTCAGGAGATGCTGAAGAAGTGCCACCTGTGCATGGAGTCAATTGTTCAAGCCAAAGATAGACAGGCTGCAGAGGCCAACAAAAATGCAAGCATTCTTCTAGAGGAACTGGACTTGGAGAAGGCAAGTGCAAAGAGTTGCAGCTGGGAATATTTCTCTCTTAAAATTCCTATTTCATGTTCCTTCATGATGATAAGGTTGGTAAAAGTAGTTATTGGGATACAGGAGTGTGTGTAATGACCATAATTGGAGTGTCCAGAGCTGAGCATCTTGCTGTTCAGGTTATCTTTGGACTTTGTTGTTGTTCAGAGTAATTGGATCAGGAAATGCCAATATAACTATTTCCTCTGTACCAAAAGAAGGATTTCTGAATGTGATTTGTCAAAAAAAATGAATGTGGCATTTTCTAGTCACACTCATATGGATTTTAGGTCTAAACCAAATTTGGTGTCCTAAATATTAAAAAAATTACTAATTTACTAAAAGCCATGGTACTGTAATAGAAGTAAAACAGAAAAATCAAAGGACATAAAAAGCATTTGGATTTCTTGAAATGCATGGGACATCTTGTAATGCTGTTCCATGTGCTTAACTTGTAGTTAAGGGAAGAAAGCAGGAGACTGGCTCTGGCTGCCAAAAGAGAGAAGAGAAAAGAGAAAAGGAGGAAGAAAAAAGAGGAACAAAGGCGAAAACTAGAAGAAATAGAAGCAAAAAATAAAGAGAATTTCGAACTCCAAGCTGCTCAGGAGAAGGAGAAGTTAAAAGCTGAAGGTGATTACTGCAATTGTTCCAAGGAAAGAATGAAATTTGGTATGAGCTGGTATGACATCTGTAATAGATTTATGGATGTCTCATAGTCAAGGGTTTTGTGTGTTTCTTGGAGCTTTGCAAAAAAGTTAGTCCTAAAGTTTTTTGATAGGACAGGTGTGATTTGGAAAGCAAAACACTCAGGTTTCCTCAAACCAGTTAAGTTACTCCTGCTTTTTT